>NC_065582.1:132566930-132887763 GCF_024542745.1 Macaca thibetana thibetana | reverse complement strand
GCAGAATTGAATAATCAGAAGAGAGAAATAGCTTGAATAAAGGATATTTAAAAATACACAGTCAGAGGAGACAAAATAAAAAAGAATAAAAAACAATGAAGCATGCCTACAAGATCTAAAAGTGCAAATCTAAGAGTTCTTGCCCTTAATGAGGAGAGAAAGAGATGGGGTAGGAAGTTTTTTTCAAAAGGATAACAGAACTTCCCTAACCTAGAGAAAGATATCAACATTCAAGGACAAGAAGGTTATAGAACACCACACAGATTTAACCCAAAGAAGACTACCTCAAGGAACTTAATCAAACTTCAAAGATCTAGGATAAATAAAGGATCCTAAAATTAGCAAGAGAAAAGACACAAATAATGTATAATGGAACTCTAATATATCTGGCATCACACTCTTCAGTGGAAATCTTACAGGCCAAGAGAAAGTGGCATGACATATTTAAAATGCTGAAGGAAACAAACAAACATAAACAAACAGACAAAAAATAAAAACCACTTTTACCCTGGAATAGTATATCCAGTGAAAATATCCATCAAACATCAACAAATAATCCAAGATAAACAATAGCTGAGGGATTTCATCAATACCAGACCTGAGGTGCAAGAAAGGCTAAAGAGAGTTCATAAATCAGAAAGAAAATAATGCTAATGAGCAAGAAGAAATTATCTGAAGATTCAAAATGCACTGGTAATAGTAAGCACATAGGAAAACACAGAATAGTATAACACTGTAATTGTGGTGCGTAAACTACTCTTGACTTAAGTAAAAAGATTAAAGGATAAACCAATCAAAATTAATAACTAAAACAACTTTTCAAGACATGGACAGTACAATAATACATAAAAAGAAAGAAAAAAAAGTTAAAAAGCAGGGTGATGAAACTGAAGTATAGAGTTTTATCAGCTTTCTTTTTGCATGTTTGTTTGTTTGTTTATGCAATTAGTGTTAAGTTGCCATCAGTTCAAAATAATGGGTTATAAGATAGTAGCTGCAAGCCTCATGGTAACCTCAAACCAAATACATACAATGGATACACACACACACAAATTTTAAAAACCAAGAAATTATTGTATAATACCCAGGAAAATCACCTTCACTAAAAGGAATACCAGGAAGAAAGGAAATAAGGAAGAGAGGACTCCAAAACAACCAGAAAAAAGATAACAAAATGGCAAGAATAAGTTCCTACTTGTTAAAAATAACATTGAATTTACGTAAATGTACTAAACTCTTCCAGCAAAGACATAGAGTGGTTGAAACGGTTTAAAAAAAAAAAAAAAAAAAAAAAAAAAAGACCCAATGACTTGCTGCCTACAAAAAACAAAATTCACCTATAAAGGTTCACAGAATGAAAACAAGGGATCTAAAAAAATATTCTATGTCATAGGAAACCAGAAAAGAGCAGGAACAGCTATCCTTATACCAGACAAAACAGATTTCAAGAAAAAACTGTAAGAGGAGACAAAGAAGGTCATTATAGAATGTTAAAGGGTTCAGTTCATCCGGAGGATATAGTGATCCTAAATTCATAAACACCTAACATTGGTCCAAGCTGATATATAAAGGAAACATTATCAGAGCTAAAGAGAGAGACAGACACAAATAAATCATGTCTAAAGACTTCAACACCCCACTCTCAGCATTGGACAGATCTCCCAGACAGAAAATCAACAAAGAAACATTGAACTTACTATCTTTACTAGAGAACAAATGTACCTATTAGATATTTACAGAACATTTCATCCAATGGCTGCATTGTGTATTCTACACATTCTTCTCCTTAGCACATGGATTGTTCTCCAGGATAGACCATATGTTAGGTCACAAAATAAGTCTTAAAACATTCAAAAAATTGAAATAATAGCAAGCATCCTCTCTAACCACAATAGAATAAAACTGGAAATGAATAACAAGCAGAATTTTGAAAACTATACGAATACACTAGAATTAAACAATATGCTCCTGAATGACTAAAGAGTCAATAAAGAAATTAAAATGGACATCAACAAATTTTTGGAAACAAGTGATAATTAAAACACAACATGCCAAAATCTATGGGATACAGTGAAAACACTACTAAGAGGACGGTTTATAGCTATAAGTGTCTAATCTTAAAAAGAATAAACCTTCAACAACCTGAAGTTGTTGACCTCTGAAATAAAAAACTGGGTTTTAAAATTTATTTTTTTCTTCTTTTTAACTTTTTTCTTTTTCGTTTGATTAAAAAGTGGTTTTCTGAAAAGATAAACAAAGTTGATAAAACTTCAGCCAGACTAAGAAAAAAAGAGAGAGGATACTAATAAAATTAGAAATGAAAAAGGAGACATTACAACTGATATCACAGAAATTCAAATTATCATTAGTGGCTACTATGAGCAACTCAATGCCAGTAAGTTGGAAAATCTAGAAGAAATGTATAAATTCCTAGACACATACACCTACAAAAAGTGAACCATGAAGAAATCTAAAACCTGAACTGAACAACAACAAGTAACGAGACCAAAACCATAATAAAATGTCTCCCAGGAAACAAAAGCCTGAGACCTAACGGATTCACTGCTGAATTCTACCATACATTTAAAGAAGAAATAATACCATTCTTACTCAAACTTCTAAAAAATAGAGAAGGGAATACTCCCAAGGTAATTCTGAGAGGCCGGTATTACCCTGATACCAAAAAAAGAAAAAGACACATCAAAAAAGGAAAACCAAAGACCATTATCTCTGATGAATGTTTATGTAAAAAACCTCAACAAAATACTAGCAAACTGAATTCAATAATACATTAAAAGGATTATTCATGATGACCAAGTGAAATTTATCCCAGTAATGCAACAATACTTCAACATATGCAAATCTATCAATGTGATACATCATATCAACAGAATGAATGACAAAAGCCATATGATCATTTCAATTGGTGCTGAAAAAGCATTTGATAAAGTTCAACATCTCTTCATGAAAGAAACCCTAGAAAAACTGGATATAGAAGGAACATATTACAGTATAATAAAAGCCATATAGAATAGACCCACAGCTGGTATTGTATTGAATAGACAAAAATTAAGAGCCTTTCCTTTTATATCTAGAAGAAGATAAGGATGCCCACTTTCACCACTGTTATTCAACATAGTACTGGAAGTTCTAGCTAGAGCAATCAGATGAAAGAAAGGAATAAAGAAATTGGAAAAGAAGTCAAATTATCCTTGTTTACTCATTATATGATCTCACATTTGGAAAAACCTAAAGACCCCACCAAAAAAACTATTAGAACTAATAAACTCAGTAATGTTGCAGTATACAAATTCAACATAAAAATTCAGTAGCTTTTTTAAATGCTAACAGTGAACAATCTGAAAAAGAAACAAAGTAATCTCATTTACAATAGCCACAAATAAAATAAAATACTTAGGAATTAACCAAATAAGTGAAGCATCTATACAATGAAAATTATAAGACACTGATGAAAGAAATTGAAGACACACAAAAAAAGAAAAGATATTCCAGTTCATGGATTGGAAGAATCAATATTGTTAAAGTGTTCATACTACCTAAAGCAATCTATAGATTCAACGCAATTTGTATCAAAATACCAATGACATTTTTCACAGAAATAGAAAAAGCAATCATAAACTTTCTATGGAATCACAAATAACCCAGAATAGCCAAAGCTATCCTGAGCACAAAGGACAAAGTCACATTATCTGGCTTAAAATTATACTACAGAGCTACAGTAACCAAAGTAGCATGGTACTGGCACACAGACACATAGACCAATGGACAGAATAGAGAACCCAGAAAGGAATCCACACATTACAATGAACTCCTTTTCACCAATAGTGCCAAAAATATACAATGGGGGAATGATGGTCTCTTCAATGAACAGTGCTGGGAAAATTGGATATCCATATTCAGAATACTAAAACTTTACCCCTATCTCTTGTCATATACAAAAATCAAATCAAAACTGATTAAAGACTTAAATCTAAGACCTCAAACTATGAAACTACTACATAAAACACTGGGGACACTCTCCAGGATATTGGTCTGGGCAAAAATTTCTTGAATAATATTCCACAAGCACAGGCAACCAAAGCAAAAATGGGCAAATGGGATAAAATCAAGTTAAAAACCTTCTGCATAGCAAAGGAAACAATCAACAAAGCGAAGAAACAACACACAGAATGAGAGAACCCATTTGCAAACTACCCATCTGACAAGTGATTAATAACCAAATATGGAAGGAGCTCAAACAACTTTATAGGAAAAAAATCTAATAATATAATTAAGAAATGAGCAAAACATTTGAATAGACATTTCTCAAAGGAAGCCATACAAATGGCAGGCAGGCATAGGAAAAGGTGTTCAATGTCACTGATCATCAGAGAAATGCAAATCAAAACTACAGTGGGATATTATCTTACCCCAGTTAAAATAGCTTTTATCCAAAAGTCAGGCAATAGCAAATGCTGGTGAGGATGTGGAGAAAAGGAAACCCTCATCCACTGTTGGTGGGAATATAAATTAGTACAACCACTATGAAGAACAGTATGGAGGTTCCTTAAAAAACTAAAAATAGAGCTATTGTACTACCTACCAAACCCACTCTTTGGTATATATCCAAAAGAAAGGACATTGGTACATCAAAGAGATATCTGTACGGCTATGTTTGTTACAGCACTATTCACAATAGCTAAGATTTGGAAGCAACCTAAGTGTCCATCAACAGATGAATGGATAAAGAAAATGTAGTGCTTATATGCAATGGAGTATTATTCAGTCATAAAAAGTAATAAGAGTCTATCATTTGCAACAACATAAATGGAACTGGAGGTCATTATATTAAGTAAAATAAGCCAGCCACGGAAAGGCAAACATCAGTCAGTGTCATGTATTTGTGGGATCCAAAAATCAAAAGAATTGAAGTCATGGAGATTGAGATTAGAGGGATGGTTACAGAGGCTGGGAAGAGAAGTGGGAGGCAGGGAGTGGGGTAAAGTAGGGAAGCTTAATAGGTACAAAAAAAGTTAGAAATAATGAGTAAGACCTAGTATTTGGTAGCACAACAGGTGACTATAGTCAATAATAATTTAACTGCACATTTTAAAACTAAAGGAGTAGAACTGGATTGTTTAAAACCCAAAGGATAAATGCTTGAGGGGAGGGATAACCAATTTTCCATGATGTGATTATTATGCATTGCACACCTGTACCAAAATATCTCATATACCCCATAAATATATACACCAACTATTAATGCATAAAAATTAAAAATTACAAAGAATGCTATTTAGATAACTCTTACTTTATTTCCTGTTTAATGTCCTATGTTAAGCTGAGACAATATTAGGTTTTCATTAAAATTGGCATACATTAAAAGAGTAACTTAGTAGTTCATTTAAAGTTTATTTGCATGCTTTTACCAGTTTTAAGTTGCACCCAATATCCATTCATAGGCTTTCAGTTTTAATTCAAGCTGGTAGATATATGTAGACCTCAAAACTATTACAAGTAGAATTTATTATATTATTATCTCAAAATTATAGCCACATACAGATGATAAGCAACAGTTGTTACAATATCAGTGTGAGCACAATTTATACTGATTTAGTAATACATATGTATATTCCTGATAGTTGTGATGCTAATCTATGCCAAGCACATTAATAAGGCTTATATCATCAAGAGTTAGAAAACACTGCTAAATTTATTTTCACGATTCTCAGCAGAAAATGAAAATTTATATTGAAATTCTTCCTTTTTGCTTCCTTTCCTAAATAACATGGTTGAAGATCTATTATGCAACAGAATTTTTTCCAGTATAAGGAACATATAGGGGGATGAGCCCAACATTTAGAGAAATACAGAAAAGAATGTAGAAAATAAAAATGCCATGTGATAAATACTTAGTGTGGAGGACCCAGGAAAGAGTCTCAAGCAAGACTTTCCTGGAAGAAATAACTGATCTTGAAGAGAGAAGAGTTTGTGACGGAAAGAAGAGAAAGATAAGGAACATTAGAGACAATTGCTTTTCAGCCTCTAAAAGCCAAATTGGGAAAAATTAGAATTAAAGATTATACTGTTCAAAAGAATTTCTCTCCAGTTGCTGCTTTTTTCTAAGTAGATGGAAACTCAGATACATTTTCTACCTAACCCATGTATGTGACAGCAGTATCTTTTGTGTTTTCAGTCAAAAATTAGGATAATTTGTAATTATTAATGCACATGTACCCTAGAACTTAAAGTATAATAATAAAAATAAATAAATAAATAAATAAATAAATAAAAGGAAGGAATCAAGGTTAATGTGTAATGGAAGAATAGTCATGCTATGCATCCGGAAAGAGTAAGCAGAAACCCGTAGTTTAAGATGTGTGATTCTTAAAACAAACTTCCAGAGTATCTATGGCTTTTCTCGAAATAAACAGCAAGATTTATGAGGGAAAACCATGAAACCGAATCATTTCCTTCAAATACTCTACCCTTTCTGGAACATTTCCGATCAGATTGGTCGTTTTCCTGCTTAGATTGTCTACACTCAAAACACACAACACTGTGTGTGTGTGTGTGTGTGTGTGTGTGTGTGTGTGTGTGTGTGTGTGTGTATGAATGCAGGGAAACCGTTGCATTGCACTTTTAAGGAGAAATAGTCTATAATAAGGACAAAATTTTATGGATACTTTTAGTAACAGGGCAATTAAGCGTTGTATCTTATAACAAACACATGATACAGTGATAAATTTAAAATTATGAATTATAAAAACAAATCAGGAAAGGGCCACGTTGAGGGTTGATGAGATTTTTTTAAATCAGGGATTTTCTAGAATTCTGTACCTAGAAAATGAACAGGTAATAAACCTGACATTATGAGAAAAAGCATGAATAGCTGATAAAAATCAACCCAGTCAAAGACTTCCATAGTTTTAGGCCAATTAGCTTAAAAATGTAAGGTCACACACTATTTGATTGTGGTGAAATCAGGGTATTTTTTTTCTTGCCATTGGCAAATTGAGCTTGTCATGGCATGCTAAATGAGAGAGAGAAGAGGGGAAGAGGTGAGCAGATGGAGTTGCACTGGTAACAGCCAGTGATAAGGGGATTTAGTGAAAACAAAAACATGTTAAGAAACAACTGCACCTCCACTCATTAAAGCTTGAAATGGCCAGTGGGCCCGATGCTTGACTCTTTCTAATTTGAAATTTATTTTACAAGGCATTATTGGGCATTTCTGCATGCATGCCTCTGTTTTTATTGTCAGTGGATGTTTCAAGGAAAAATTGCCAAGAGGCATTTTTTAAATGCAGAAGATTTGGTGATTTTACTGTGCCTGTTTTTGTTTACTCACATATTCTAAGTTAACATTTATTTTAGCAACATGGAATCCCCTTGTACCAGTTTCAGTATGTGAGTTGATATGGCATTTTAAAATTTTCATCAGAAGTTAAAATAAAATAAATAAAATAGGCACCCACTGCTCTCAAAAGATTTTTCTTTATATTTTCCAAAATGGAAAGTAGGTTCCATCTTTAAAAATATACTCAGGGAAAACAGGCACATAGAATTAGATATCAATTTTGTGAGTCAGTGTGTCTCTCAAATAATTAATATGTATAATAATAAGATATTGCAAAAATAGTAGATAGTACATTAATGCAGAGGAGGTGCTAGTTACTGCCTCAGGAATTCTTCTCAGAGGGTGGACTAAACAGGAAGAAGAAAGGCACGTGCAAAGGCAGGATAAAATGAAATAACGGTATCTGTGGGAATTTCCAAATAGTTCAATATTTTAGCAGTATAATTAAGCTACTGGTAGTCAATGCATTGCAAAGAGGCACAGTGGTTGTGAAGAACAACATATTAGTTATTTATTGCTCCAAATTACCTCAAAATTTAGCAGTTTAAAACAGCAAACATCTATCATCTGACAGTTTCTGTGAGTCAGGACCCTACTTAGGTTACCTTTGTCTCAAGGTCTCTAATGAGATTGTAGTCAAGCCATTGGCAAAGGCTGTAGGCATCTTAAGGCTTGACTGGGAGTGAAGAATCCACTTCACAGCTCACTGAAGTGGGACTTTGTTTTGAATGAAACTTTTTTTTCTTATCAACTTAGCTGGTAGTCACTGTGCTCAGCAGCCACCAGAGGCCCTAACAAAAGAGCTCCAGCAAGGGATTCACCTGCATAAGTCTCTTTGGGGAAGCCTTGCCTTCATGGGTAGGGGTTTCAAGCATGGCCTCAATGCCACAACCACAGTGTGGAAGTGTAAGAGTGTTCTGTGCTTACAGACCCTGGGGGATACACTGCCTGCCCGGAGGTCAGGTCACACACACACACACACACACACACACACACACAGAGAGAGAGAGAGAGAGAGAGAGAGAGAGAGAGAGAGAGACCTCCAGAGTGCACAGGCAGGGAAAAAAGAGGGGAAAGCTGTGGAGCAATGCCTCCATTGGGTCCAGGGCATTATAGGTTTAAAGCAAGCAGGCACTCATTCCAGGAGGTCATGATGTGACTGAGAGTTGGTCACTGTAAGTTTTCAGGCAAATGTCTGAATGGTCTATTTGAAGGAAGCAGCAAAAAAGCAGAGAGTCCAGCCTGCTTAGAGAGACACCTCTAAGTTTTTATTTCTGGCCACCAGCTGGAGACATCCAGGTGGGGTATAGTTTTGGAAACTGTGTCAAGGTAAACTTAAATTTAAAAATAGATGCTGGGCTGAGGGTGGTGGCTCATGCCTGTAATCCCAGTACTTTGGGAGGCCTAGGTGGGTGGATCACAAGATCGGGAGATGGATACCATCCTGGCTAACACGGTGAAACCCTGTCTCTACTAAAAATACAAAAAACATTAGCCAGGCGTGGTGGCAGGTGCCTGTAGTCACAGCTACTTGGGAGGCTGAGGTAGGAGAATGGCATGAACCTGGGAGGCGGAGCTTGTAGTGAGCCAAGATTGTGCCACTGCTCTCCAGCCTGGGCGACAGAGCAAGACTCTGTCTCAAAAAAAAAAAAAAAAAAAAAAAAAAAAAAAAAAAAAAAAAATGCTGAAGCATCATAAAATTGTAAGGACTCACCACAAACTGTTCCAAAGGCTGCTCATAACATGGCAGTATACTTCTCTCAGGGTGAGTGACTTAAGAGTGCCCAAGAAGGAAGACACAGTCTTTTTATAATGCAATCTCAAGAGTGACATACCATTATTTCTCCCATAATCTATTTGTTAGAAGTGAGTCACAAAGTCCAGCCTGCTCAAGGGAACAGGACTACCTAAGTGCATGAATAGTAGGAGGTGTGGATCATTGAGAGCCATCTTAGAGGCTGCCTATCACAAACACCTGTGAATTTATTTTCAGGCATGGGTTAATGTAGCACTGCTGAGGGTGTGGAATTAGCAACCAAAAGAGTGTGGAGCTGGCAATTGTGTAAGTCAAAGCTTACACACAGAACCTTAACTACTGCTCTGCCTAAAAGAGCAAACTGGTGGCTTCAATTGTGTGGATGACTAGAAAATCTATAAAGGCTTCTTGAACATACCCAGAGTGACAGATACATACTTAGAGTAGAAATGCAAGATGCATCTACATTTTATTTTTTTGTAAACTCAACTTCACAGGGGAAAAGGAAAAAAGAAAAAAGAAAGAAGTGGATCTCTTTTGGTTGTTTGCAAGTTGTGGGGAGCTTATACGTATTGCATCTTGTAAAAACTGATGATATCACTGGTGCAAAGGGCAAAGCAAGATATTAGAGAGATAGGCACGAACCAGTGAAGATAGGCTTCCTCTCTCACACTAAGGAGTTCTGAAGAGGTCATGACATAGAGACTACATTGACAGCAATGGAGAAAGAGACTGGGTTGGATACCATGTGGTTAGGATAACTGTCTTATCAAGTGCTGAATTGTGGGACTAATGCAGGAACTAAGACAGAGGCAGGAAAGACAGTGAGAAAATATAATTCAAAGATTTTTTAAAAGCAAAATGCATGGGACATTATGCTTTGATTAACATAAAGTGTGTGGAAGGAAAGATGGGTGAGGTTAGTTTCCAGGCTTCTGGATTAGATATTAAGATTATTTTGGGAATATAGAAGAAAACATAAGCTCCAAATAAAGGATCTTAGAAATAAATAAACAGAAATTGTGGTCCTGAATAGTTTCATACCGTCAAAAAAAAAAAAAAAAAGAATTAAATATAAATTATGCTACAGGAAAAAGTATTTTTTTTAAAAAAAGAAAATATAATTCACAATAACATTCTCCAGTCTCCTGTTTTTTTGTTGTTGTTCCACAGTAGTTTTTAGTGTATTATTTCTTTGTCTTTAGAAAATAGGAGAAGTGTTAAACCAAAGTTTTATGGATATGGAAGTTAAGAAAACAGATCTAAAATTATGTTTTTAAAAAAATATTCTATAAATTTTGAAACATAAAGGAATAGAAAAAGGATATTTTGCAACAAATCATATTAGTTGATAACTTACTGAGCTTTGACAATGGAAATACTGAGGATCATTTCTTTTCCAACCCCGTTGGAAAAAATTTTGTTATTAATTTTGAAATTTCAGTGTTTCAGAGGAAAAACCCTGACATCTATAGAAATTATGTTTTTGTTATTCATTTAATGCATAGCTGAAATGAGATATTCTTTGCAAAACAAATAATTTGGAATCTCAATTTTAATTTATATATTAATATATTTGTCAACATCCTACTTTAAGATATTGATATTACTATTACTTCATAATAGTATGAATACTTTCCTAATATATATTACCAAATAGTTCATATTTGTTCTCTAGACTCTTTCCTGGAAAATATTTTGCTTGTCACTGGACAGAAATCTCTGTCCCAAATGTAATGACGGAATATATTTGAGCAACATCCTGAAATGAGAACCTTAATAATAATAACAATAATAATTAGCTATGAAAACAAAAGTTAATAGATATCATTTATTTAATTCTTACAAGTAAAAGACAGTATTTTATGCTTTAAATGTGCGTTACATTACTTCTTAACATTCCTAGGTAGTATAATTATCAGCCTTCTTTTAAAAATAAGGAACCCAAGGGCCATGGCTCCACAAGACAGTTAGTGGTGGAATCATGATTTGAATTCAGCTAGTCTGGCTCAAGAGTTAATTTCTCTTGACCACTCTTGGATGGTTTTCACACATTTGCTGCCTTAAAGCCAACAAAACATGATTTTAGCATGTAAATCAATACAATTTATATCTGTACTCTACATTTTTGAAAGAGTAAAGCAAGGTACAAACTAGTTAAATAACTTTATGAAGGTATTCTAGCTTTTTAAAAGTATTATAATAGTAATATTGCAATATTGCTATTATACAAATAGTAAAGTAGTAAGTAAAATATTCCAGAAGGAAAAGAGGAACATATAGATACCTTCACTAAATGACCTGGAATTCTGGGCTATGTCATATTTCATTAGTGAGCTGAAATAAAATATTTTTTCTAGAAAAGATACATAGACGTTCTTTCACATTGAAAGGAAATTTTTTCCTAAAACATTTAAATGTTATCTTGGAACATATAGGACATTGCCCTGACTCCCGCTGATCTGTTTTATTTTATTTATTTTTCACTTTATTTTTGCTGGAATGCTGGGGGTGGAGTAGGGTGTGGAAAGAGGAAATCTTAAGAAGATTTTTTTCTGAGCTAAATTAGTGAACTAAAAGAAAAACATTAATCATGGAAAGTATTCCTAGATGAGAAAATACCAATTGATAAACACATACCTGTATCCAACTGATTATATAATATCTCATGGGTGTTGTGGTAATACTGTAAAAACATGATTTGTATCTTTGAAATATCAGATGTAATTTAAATCAATTTCAAGCCAACTACTTTATTCCACCACTGGTGAGTAAAACAGTCAGTCCCCACAATGTTTAAGTTAGTGAAGAAATGGAAAATCAGGGAAAGAACATACGTTAGTGTTGATTTGCTCTGCATGTGAAATGCCAAAAGCATTACAAAGACAGATAGCTCATAACACATTTCAGCACCAGTGAAGTACGGAAAAAAAAAAGTTCATCTCTTCTTGATACAGTTTGTTTTCTTTTCCTTTCCATTATTAACCATTATTTGATGGTTATTCATTCGAATTTGAACACAGGTTGTAAAAATATATTTGTTTTACTTTTAATTCAAGTAAATTTAAATAAGTATAAAATGAATTTACTTGGAGGCTTTTGAAGAGATATCTTTTTCTTTCTTTTAACAGATTAAATTTAACAAATATCAATGACCACTTAATAGGGCAATTTTTTTAAAAAAAGGCAAAACCCACAAAACTCACATACTTGAAAATTATAGGCATCTTTAATACATAAATTGTAATGTTATTATTCTAATTGTGTCATAGAGAAAAAGTTTAAGCTTCTGGTCAAATATGACAGCTTGAACACACTCATTTACCTCTACTCTTTCTGGAAAGTCTAACAAAATACCAGTAAAGGAATAAAGATGGTATAAACTCATAAGGGCAATGGGAACAAGGGAAGAAGTGAGTGAAGAGGAAAGAAATCCACAAAACTGTGGAAGATATAAAACAGATTGTTGACCATGACCACTAATTAATAGAGCAGAAAAAAAGAATTGAAGTCCAAATGTCCTCTACAGAGGTGAAAGAAAATTAGAAGCACCAGGTGCATGTAGTTGCCAGTGAGTGGGGGCTGACATCAAAATTATTTGAAAATCTGTAGGAGGAACAGTTAGAACTGGCTCTCATCCCCTCCTCAGCTTTGGTACACAGGAAAGTGTCCTCTACCACTACAAAAGTGTAATGAAGTCAAAGCACACAGTCCCTGGAACTCAAATATCAGTCAAGCATGAGGATCAGATGCCATATTAAAAACACGACCATAAAGGGAAAATCTACAAACTGAAAGGTCTGAATTAGAAGACCCCAGCGCCTTTTTCTACTAGCTCTTCTACTAGCTTCCAGACTAGCAATGAGATTTGTACCTGTGCCATTTTTATACCTAATATGGATAGAATAGAGTAGTCCTTGTTGGCGAAACTGACCTGTGAAGAGAAAGAATCTGACTTTTCCAGTGGTAGTTGCCTAACTAATTACATGCTTCTCCACTCAATTCCCCCATGGTAAGATCCACCTTTGGAAAAAGTCAGCCACAGGGTTAGAGACCTCCAATTAGCTTTTCAGAACTTTCTCTTAAAATCAATCAAGTATCTCCAGACATTTGAAAGAAGTATCTAACATGAAACAAAGATGAAAAAAAGCCAAGAAGAGAAAGTAATTCATAGGAAATGTAATCAATGAAGAAAAAAATAGAAATTTTACATATCTCTCCATAGATATGTAAAATTAATATCCTCAAAGTATTAAGAGAAAGTCATTCATCTAGAATATAAGAAAGCAGGCCGGGTGTGGTGCCTCTTGCCTGTAATCCCAGCAGTTTGGGAGGCCGAGGTGGGTGGATTACTTGAGGTCAGGAGTTTGAGACCGGCCTGGCCAACATGGTGAAACCCCATCTCTACTAAAAATACAAAAAACTAAAAATAAAAAATTGGCCAGGCATGGTGGTGCATGCCTGTAGTCTCAGCTACTCGGGAGGCTGAGGCAGGACAATCGCTTGAACCTGGGAGGCGGAGGTTGCAGTGAGCTGAGATCACACCACTCTCCAACCTGGGCAACCGAGCAAGACTCTGTCCAAAAAAAAAAAAAAAGAAAGAAAAACAAAAAAAAAGAAGAAAGCAAGCAACATTCAGAGAACAAGGAGAAACTTACTAAAAATAATAGAAGAAATATTCAATAGGAAATATTCAGAAAGTTATTGGAGGTGGTAGTGTATCAAGGGTGGGCAATGGAAGTGACTTTCTGAGGGTGCAGGAAATAAGGGGATATACATTGTGTGTAGAGAATTAAATAATTAGAAAATCAACTAAAAAGCCTGCTTTTTATTGTTATTGTGAGCCATCAATTCCAAAAACATGTCAGTGACAAACAGTCTTCCCTATAAAAAGCTTTAGTTCATTTAACTCTAAACAGAGGCTACAGTTGCTTTGAGTTTTAATAATGTATACACAAGCTCCAAATTAGTGCATTTAAAAAATTATTCATTTTTTATTACCCCTAATAAACATTGAATTTTATATGGAAGTTAATTGGAAGAAATCCCAATTGCCCAGTTTGCTTCTGACACATGTCACTCTGCTACATTCATTCATTTTAAGTATAAACTCAAGTTCTGCTTTTTCTTTTAACGTTATTTCCCCCATCCCAAATTCATAATTAAATCCAGAAATATTTGGAAAGTTTTACCAAATATAATACAAATTTATAGTGAAACTTGTAATGAATATATTTTACTGACATTTCTAACTGTCATATTCAAAATAGAAACATTAGAAAGCTACAGAGTTGGATCCAAGGAAACAAAGACAAGGACAGTATATTTTCTGGAATTTATTGTGAAGTACAACTTTCATGTTTTACTTATTTCCCTTATCGTTTATCTTGCATAATTTTTCTTCCTGTCTCCATTATTCCTGGTTAAATTGACTGTTTATTTGATTAAATTTTTTATAACAAAATGATTTTGAATTATTAATTAGGCGGACTATGTTTCTATTGTCTACCTCACTAATCTTTACTTTTACATTTTATACTTCCTCTCTTTTTTATCTAGTTTTTTTTTTTGGTATAGATATTTAATTCATTTATTTATTTTATTTTTATAATGTAGCAGGTGCAACTGACATACAATAAAATTCACACATATTTAAAGTGTATAGCTTAAATTCTACCCATAAAATTATCACAATAAAGATAATAAATATATCAATTACCCTAAGAATTACCTTGTTCTCATTTCTCTCTATGTAATGTATCTTCTCCCCACCTCTTAACAACCCCGTATCCTGAGACAACTACAGATCTAGTCTCTTTAACTATAGATTAGTTTGCATGTTTTAGAATTTTATATTATTGAAATAATCTGTGAACTCATTTATCTGGTTTCTTTTACTCAGCATTCGCGATTCATCCATGTTGTATCATGTATCAGCAGTTCATTTATTATTTGCTACATAGTATTTTACTGCTTTTTTATCCTTTAGCCTATTGATGTACATTTGTATTGTTTCCAGTTTGGGGCTATTGCAAATAATGCTCCAATAACTGTTTATGAACAAATCATTGCATGAGCATATATTTTCATTTCTTGTGTGTAACTAGGGACAGAATGTCTAGGTAATACGGTAGGTGTACGTTTAACCTTTTAAGAAACTATCAAAAAGTTCACCTCAGTGATAGTACCATTTTACATTCCCATTTGCAGTATATGAGAGTTCCAGGTCTTCCACATCCTTGCCAACAGTTGGTATGGTCAGGTTTGTTTATTTTAGACATTTTAATAGAAATGTAGTAGTATCGCATTGTGGTTTTAATTTGCACTTCTCTAAAGACTAGTCATGTTGAGTATCTTTTCAAGTGTTCATTTGCCATCCATCTATCTTCTTTGGTAAAGTGTCTGTTCAAATCTGTTCTACTTTTATTACTGAATTTTTTTGTTTTCTAATCATTAAGTTTTGAGAGTTTTAAAAGTATTTTAAAAGATATATGCTTTGAAAGTATTTTTTTTCCTAGCCTGTGGCTTGCCTTTTCATTCTACTAAGAGTATCTTTTGAAGAATAGCCATCCTTAATTTTAATAAAGTCCAATTTATCAGGTTTTCTTTTACGGATTATTTTCTCATTTTCTTTCTTTTCTTTTTTTTTTTTTTTTTTTGAGATGGAGTTTCACTCTTGTTGCCCAGGCTAGAATGCAATGGCATGGTCTCGGCTCACTGCAACCTCCGCCTCCTGGGTTCAAGCAATTCTCTTGCCTCAGCCTTCCAAGTAGCTGGGATTGCAGTCATGCACCACCACGTCTAACTAATTTTGTATTTTTAGTACAGATGGTGTTTCACCATGTTGGTCAGGCCGGTCTTGAACTCCTGACCTCAGGTGATCCTCCCACCTCACCCTCCCAAAGTGCTGGGATTACAGGCATGAGCCACGGCATCTGGCTGGATTATTTTCTAGGCATGGTAAAATTATTTTTGCTTTAAACAGGACATTATACGTTACAGGTATTTCAATAATTTTTAAAATTCTTTCTGTTTACCAATGAGGTTACCATTTCTGATATTCTTCGTTCCTTTGTTTAGATTTGGATTCTATCTGGTATAATTTACCTTTTGCTTGAGTGACATCTTTAACAGGTTTTATAGTGCAGGTATGCTGAAGTATTTTAACTTTCGTATGTTTGATAACATCTTTATTTTGTCTTTTTTCTTGAAAGACAATTTTATTGGGTAAAGAATTCTAGGTTGACAGTTTTTTTTCCTTTTGATCTTTAAAGATGTTGCTCCACAGTTTTCTAACTTGCATGATTTCCTAACAAAATTTGCCTTAATCTTGTTTCTCTATATATAATGTATTTTCCCTTCCCTTTCCTATTTCTCTTAAAATTTTCTATTTATCACTAGTTTTAAGTAATTTGATATTTATGTGAGTTACTGGCTGAATTGAGTTCCCCCAAAAATTCATATGTTGAAGTCCTAACTTTTTGTACCTCAAAAATATGACTGAATTTGGAGATAGAGTACTTAATGAGGTAATTAGATTAAAATGAGGTCATTAGGATGGGCCCTGATCTAACATAACTGGTGCCCTTATAAGATGAGGAAATGAGGACACACAAAACTACAGAGGGAAGATGATATTAAGACACAGGATACAAGCCAAAGAGAGAAGCCTCAAAATCAACCAGCTACCAGCTTAATCTCAGACATGTAGCTTTCCAAAATCATGAAAAAATAAATTTCTTTTTTTAAGCCATGCAGTCTGTGGCATTTTGTTATGACACCACTAGAAAATGAATACAATATTCCTTGATATAATTTTCTTTGTGTTTCTAACATTTGGCATTTATTGAGCTTCTTGGATTTCCATCAAATTTGAAAATTTTCAGCCATTATTTCTTCTTTTATTCTATCTCCTGCCTTTCCTTTCTGGATTCAAATGATATTTATATTAGGTTGCTTGAAGTTATCTCCTAGCTTACTGATACTACATATATTTTCTTTATTCTTTTATCTCTGTGTTTATTTTTTGAAGATTTAACTGCTAATTCTTGAATAATCATTTTTCTTTAATGTTTACCGACTATTAGCCATATCCAGTGTATTTTTCATCTCTAAGATTGTAGTTTCTATCTCTAGAATTTCAGTTTGGGTCATTTTAAAAATACCTTCCGGCCAGGCGCCGTGGCTCAAGCCTGTAATCCCAGCACTTTGGGAGGCCGAGATGGGCGGATCACGAGGTCAGGAGATCGAGACCATCCTGGCTGACACGGTGAAACCCCATCTCTACTAAAAAATACAAAAAACTAGCCGGGCTAGGTGGCGGGCGCCTGTAGTCCCAGCTACTCGGGAGGCTGAGGCAGGAGAATGGCGTGAACCCGGGAGGCGGAGCTTGCAGTGAGCTGAGATCCGGCCACTGCACGCCAGCCTGGGTGACAGAGTGAGACTCCGTCTCAAAAAAAGAAAAGAAAGAAAAAATACCTTCCAATTCTTTACTTGCCACATTTAGACTTTCATCTAAGTTTTTGAATATGGAATATAGGTATAAAAACTATTTTAATATCATGAACCATTAATTCTCCCATCTTTATCAATTTTCTGTAGGTTCCATTTGGTTGATTTTTCTCCTCATTCAATAGAATTTATTATGGGTAGCATTTTCCTATTTCTCTGTATTCCCAACAACTTCTAATAGTTGTGAATTTTGTATTTCTGGCACTTAATTTTTTTATTCCTTTAAATATCCTTGAGAGCTTTATTCTTGAACATGGTAAGATTAATTATAATTAATCCTACCTTAAAAGGATATGGTTAAGATTACTTATAATTAATCCTACCTTAAAAGTAAGGCCACTTAGACCATTCAGGTCTTACTTTTAAGGTTTTCTAGGTGGGGTTAGAGCAACATTTAGTCTAGAGTTAATTTTCTCCACTGCTGAGGCAAAACTCCTCTGAGTACTGTAATGTTCTGTGAACTACGAGATTTTCCACTCTAGTAGGTGACCCTGTGTTGACTTTAACAATTATTCTGTCTCCTTCTTTCAGATAATTCATTCTCCCCTGCTCCAGGTAAGTTGTTCACATGTATCACTGACACTCAGTTCAATTCTTGAGCAGGGGGGTTCCTCTTCAGATCTCTGCTGCTTTTTCTCTGTGACGTTCCCTATTTTCAAGTGTACTTCTCAGTGACCATAGATGCCTTGACTTTCCTATACTGAAAGTTCCACCTTCTCAGCGCAAGGAGACTTCAGGGCTCTCCCTGGTTTCCTCCATCCTGACTGCATCCTAGAGACATTATCCAGGCAATAATCTGGGCCAATCACAGGGTTTATTTTGTTTCCCATCTCTCAGGGACCAGTGTCCTTTGTTTTCTGACACTGAATGTCACAACAGTTATTTTACCCAGTTCATTATTTTTTAGGAAGACATGGAGTTTTACTAGGGGCTTACATACAGAGGAGATAGTTCAGTGGCTGTGGGCCGGACAGGAGAATGCCTTACATAGAGAAATGGTACAGTGATGGTGGGCTGGACAAGACATCTCACAAACAGTCCAGCAATGGCAGAGTGGACAACATACTGGCCTTACCTACACTGCAGTGGTGGTGTGCTGGACAAAACCACATGGCTGAGTGATGGCAGCCTAGGCAGGAAAACTGCAACTGCTTACAAAGAGCATGCAGTTTATATAACATTTTCTTTCTTTTTCAAAAATGGAAAATATTTTTAATGTAATAAAATTAAAACACAACATATCAGAATTTATGGGATATAGGTAATGCAGAAATGTCAAGGATGTGGAACTCACATACATTGCAAATGAGAATACAAATGTTACAGTCACTTTGGAAAGCAGTTTGGTAGTTTCCTATAAAGTTAAGCATAGAATTACCATTAAGAGAAACAAAAATGTCAACATAGAATAATGCACTTGAGTTTATCTTGAAAAATGTGGTCACTGAGATTATTTTACTTAAACTATTATTGTAGGTTCAGGGATACATGTACAAGTTTGCTATATAGGTTAACTCATGTCATGGGGGTTTTTTGTACAGATTATTTCATCACCCCGGTACTAAGCTTAGTATCTGATAGTACTTTTTCTGATCCTTTCCCTTCCACCCTCAAGTGGGTCCCAATGTCTGTTGTTTCCTCCTATTTGTCCATGTGTTCTCATCATTTAGCTCCCACTTATAAGTAAGAACGTGTGATATTTGGTTTTCTGTTCCTGCATTAGTTTACTAAGAATAATGGCCCCCAAGCTCCATTCATGTTCCTGCAAAGCACATGATCTTATTCTTTTTTAGGGCTGCATAGTATTCCATGGTGTATATGTACCACATTTTCTTAACCCAATATGTCATCAGTGGACATTCAAAGCACATTAGTGCTTTGAACTTTCCTTAAATTAGTGTTTAAATATATGTCATTGGTCCTAAAATGTAGTATTTTTATTATCATTTGTCTTTTAATCCTCTAATTTTAGTTTGTTTTTCCCTTTTCACCTGAGAGTTAACAAGTTTTTAAAAAAATTTTTAATTTACAGGTGAAAGGACTTTTTAAAAATTTGATCTGTAATTTCCAATTGTATTGTTTTGTGATTGAAGACTTGTCATAACACTTTATGAAACTTACTGATGCTTTATTTGTGACCTAATGTATTATCAGCCTTTTAAATAGTAATATATTTTTAGGTTTTATTTTTATATTTGTCTTCACTTCCAATATTTTAAATATCTTCTCTCTACTTTTATTAAACTCTCTAAACTTCCACTACTATTATCTACTCTTGACAATTGTTCCAAAATAGTATACAGAGACACAATTCCCATATGTTTGCATTGATGAAAATAATAGTGATAAGCACATTGCTTATCAAAGAGATCCTTTCCTCTACTTCTGTAGTCTCTTCAGTTCACCAAAAATATATTGAATATAATTAGATACCAAAGATACCAGGGCAAAGACCTGGTCCTTGACTCAGAAGGAACTTGGAACTCCCCATGCTTTTCCTTCACTGAGTTTTGCTAGAATCTTCCATGATTTTGTATACATACTTTTTTTAAGTACAGTGTTCTAAAGACTTACTGTTGCCATATTGTATTACTCAAAATTTATGTACAGCCTACTCAGAAAACTATACTGATGATCCCTAATAACAAGAATGTGTATCATATTCATCTTTCCCTGTCCTTTCCTACCTTTCTCTGAGCCACAAAGACTCTGGCTTCAAACAGTTAGTAGGACATTACTATTACTAATTATAAAACTATAGAAGAAGTGAGAGAAAAATAATAGATACCAGAAAGTTAACATACATTATAATTATAAAACTAAAAATGATTGTAAAATTACAGTCACTAATAATGAAAATATCTTTGTGAAATGGGGATTGTCAAATATTTCAACGAGCACACGTCTGTATATTTAATATTTTATAAAAGTGTAACTTGACAATTAAGATGATAAAATGAGAATTAGACTAATTTTCCTGCCTTTTATACTTATACAAAATGGTGATAAAAATGTCAACCTTGTTCAGTTGTTGATAAAATTAGAACTAATGAATGCAAAACATTCTTGACACATAGCAGGTATTGGATATACAGTTGTTCTTGTTTTCATAATTATTAATTCATTCTTATATAAAAAGACATTTGTAATTTTTTGAAACAATGATCCTGAGACATACTTAAAGGCCTGTCTGGCGTACATTTTGGGAGAATTTAGGACTTGAGCTGTTTTTTCTACCAGTAGTTGGAAAAAAGACTAGTAGTCATATGTGATTTCTGCTGACCTGAGTTTATTTCCAGTAACAGCGGTCACAACAAAGCTTTCAAATATGACTTTGTATATCTCAAATGTCATGGGAGAAGCTGGAACTATACAAAAGAAAATCATTGCCAGACGTTCTGGTTCTCTTCCCTTATTTGAAAACAGCCAAACTCAACTCATCCTTCAGTTTTCTGCTTACACATGCTCACTTACAAAGGGAGACCATCCCTTTTAGGGTAGGCCAGATACTCCTCTAAGCGGTCCTATGCCACCACCGCAGTTTACCCTATCATAGTATTCATCACATTTTTTTCATAGTTATCGTGTGGTTATATTTCTTCCTGACATATTGAACTTCATAAAAAAGGAAAAACATATCTGTTATATTCATTGGTCTAGCCCCAGCACTAAGCAGATTGTTTTATGCAATACTGGTTATTTCATAAATATTAAATAAATGAATGGGTAAATGAACACATTTCCCAATAGTTGTGCAGGTTTAAATTTAGGGCCAGAGACAGCTCTAGAACTTGTGTCTGAAGTAGACACCAGAAAATTAGAAAACACATTGCTTCAAAGGTTTTCAATAGGTTGCAGTTCCTGGGCAACTTCTCTATCACTGACAATCACCAGAGACCATCAGAGATCATCTGAATTGGCATTGCTTTGGAACCAGCTAGGACTCCCTAATCCATAGCTATACATTATGTATGTGCACATTCAGATTCAACTAAACTGGTTTGTAAAGAAGTACCTATGTACCATGATGAAAGCCAGGTGCTTTATCATGTAATTTCACTCAGTGGTACAAACTTTAATGGAGCAGGATGCTCATTTGCATTATAAATAAAGAAGTAGGCTACAAAATATATTACAGCTAGAGCCAAATCATCTTGCTTGTTAATGGAAGAACAAGGATGCATACAAATGTAATGTAAGCTTGCACATTGGGAGTGAATATTTTGAGGCAAGGCACAATTTGATTGTGTGTTTTTCCATGGGTGTATCATGTGTCATCAATGAACTCAACTGAAGCCCAAATTGATCCATCTTATAGAATATATTAGGATATATCTTATAGAATATACTATCATATATATAGAATATATCAATGTTATCCTTATTGACATTCACTTGCTGTCAGGCAATAGATTATGTGCATCTCATTTTTCTCATCTGCAAAGTGAAAATACTACATGCCTTGTTTCTCTCATGGGGTCATGGGAAGAGCAAGCAAGATATCCACATGGAAGTCACACTGCAATAATATAACACTTCAAAATTTTAAAAAGATTGTTAACACAGTTATCCCTGTTTTCTTACCCTGTACTTATTTTACTGAGCAAGCTTTGCTTTCTTCTTTATTTGTGGGTTTATAGCTTTTAGGTAACTACTCCTGAATTCTTTCAATTCTATCAACCTTATCCTAGTAAGTTTTAAGGATTTTTTTCAGATTTAGGCATATTGAAAATCAAATTGGATTCCCAGAAAAATAACACTTGCTTACACTGAAAGTTTGCTTTTCCATGGTTACCATTAAAATGAAGGCAAATTCAAGAAGGTTTGATGAAAACAATATTGGACTTGACTTTTGAACGCTGCCCTACATTTATCAGGATTGCAGTCCTTAATTTGAAACTTTCATCTATAAAATGGTGGTGATAATTGTGAGCTATCTTAAAAATCATCAAATTCCATCAAATGGCCAATAGCACAAAAGACTTTGTGCTTTGCTCATATAGTCAATATTTAAGAGGAAATGCATTTAATAGAAAAATGTACATTTTATATATTTAAATCAGTTTTTGTTTTTTGAATATAATTTTTTATTTCTAAAAAGCACATACCATAATGTTAACTAAATTGATGAGAAACTGAATATATTTCTTTGATAACACAAAGTGTAGACCCATTTTGGTCTTTTAGAAGTGCAAAATTTATGACAACCCTCAGGAAATTAAAAGGTTTGCTATTACCACATCAGAAACAAGAAAAAAATTTCTGCCATCACAAAACAAAACAAACCTTTTTGTGGAAAGTATTGCTTGATCTGTTATTATCAGCAGCAAATAGACCTAAGCATTGCCAGAATTTATAGGGAAATCAACATGTCTGAGGTAAGCCAACTTGTCCTTTTTCCCCCTCTCTTAAACAAGGTTGGGTTATATGGAAGCAGCAAAAGGCTTTGTGTTTCTTTACTATGTTCCACCCAAATCACATAGCCAAGTTTCAGAATCATTGTGTTTATA
The DNA here is from genome assembly GCF_024542745.1 of Macaca thibetana thibetana. Taxonomy (NCBI): domain Eukaryota; kingdom Metazoa; phylum Chordata; class Mammalia; order Primates; family Cercopithecidae; genus Macaca; species Macaca thibetana. Next base: position 132,864,626 of record NC_065582.1, on the reverse strand, counting down.
TAGTGAACTTCAAACACCTATTTCCTAATTTGGATTGATCAGAACATCTTCAAAACATCTGCCCAACTTGGTACTCTGCCCAGGAAGTCTAATAACTTTTGAGAAGAGAAACAAAGATTTATTGGGTAAGACAGGGAACTACCTGGAAAATTATGAGGTTTTAGTAAGACTATCGGTACTCCTAAACTTGCCAACAGTCAGCCCTGTGGAATGCAGTAAGAACTATAGGTAGCTTTAACATAAACTCTTTGATTAAATGCAATTATAAGAAATTGTCATGTGTCAGAATTGATATTTTTTTTTTCCTGGAATAACACACAAAATAGTCAATGTCGGAAGTATGATTAGTAGATTTCCAAAACTGGCTCAATTTTCCTGCATGGTATGGTCTGGAAGTAATGAGAAATTCTGCTTTCTGCTTTCTCAAAACTCCATCTCTTTTCCAAGTTCTGGGATGCTTACAATTTTTCTTTCTGAACAACTTCTGTAGTTTCTAAAGGGAAAGAGCACATAGCAAGCTATGGGTATAATGAAAAAAACGAAAAAACAAAAAAACTAAAATACTGCCAATGTTAAAGGAGAACGTTTCCCTTGATGAATTCAACATGACTCCAGGTCTATTCTCAAAGTTTCAAGACTTAGAAATTTGACTTGTTGGCATTCTGGAAGTGGATTGATTTTTGTCTCAGGAACTGACTCACATTAACCAAAGTTCATGGAGCTATAATGGATAAAAACAGATAATATTTTAAGGATTAGCACTGAGAACTGTAACTGTTCATGCATTTGGGTACTTCGTCCTTTACCCAGAGCGTTTTCTCCAGGCAATCTAACCACAATGCAAGTCAAAGTATAATCAGAAGTTGAATAGGACTATTTATTGTATGATTTCAATGTTTAAATTCATCATCTCATATGACTGTTTAAAAATTAGCGTTAGTCCTTTCACAAAGCATCCCTTTCCAGGTATTATGGAAGCTTCTCTCTCTTTTCCTCTGTACTCTCTATAGCTCACATTTCATATAAAAATATCCTCTAGGAGGAGTATCTATAGAGTCACTAACAAACATTGCTTTCCAAATCAGTTTCTCAAATAACTCTTCCCTCAAGGAGCAAGACAGCATTTAATCACAGATGGTCAGAAGGATAAAATTCAACAAGGAATAAAGGTGAAGAAGCAAGAAGTGCTGAAGATATATATATATATTTTCTACTATCTCATAAGTTTAATAGGGGCTGCTCTGTAGCCTGCTTCTACTTGGGTATCAGCAGTCTCCTTCCTGGAGTTTGAATATTCATTAAAATGACTATAAACTAGAAAGTTAAATGTCTCTATGAAGCAAATGCAAAAGCAGCCACAAAGTGCATCTACTTTGATTCTTTTAGAAGGAACTTTTTTCAATCATTATTCTGAAGGCCATGACTTTATTATTTTATGTAAATTTAAAGTTAGAAGTTAAATAAGTTTGGTTGCATAGGATGGTGAATAAGGCCATAGCTCTAAAGAAGATCTGGCTTTGAGTCTTACCTCACCCACTGCTTAGTTGTGTGACTTTCTCTAAACATGGGGATAATAAAAGCACCAAACTCACAATGTTGTAGTAAGGATTGCACTGGAGCATGTAAAGTGCTTGGCAGAATGCCTGCCGTGTAATAAGTGCTCCATAAATTCTAGTGGCTACTGATGTTGCCACTGATATTACTGTTGTTGCTATTGGTGATGCCTCTGTGGGATTCTTCTAATAGCCTCCCACACTATAGAAAGCAATTTATTTTCTATGGAATATGATGGAATAAGAACAGTTTAGGTCAGACCATTGTTGTCTACTGCCTGGCCTCATACTGTAAAGTTTGATAGTTCTCAAAACTGCACACAGCAGCCTCTTGCACAGCTGGATGTGCAATTCTCTGGACTACAGATCTTCAATGGCCTCCTACAGGGGTTCAGTTGGGTTAACAGAGTCCAACTTTGGCCAACTCTACAGCTTCCTCTCTTTCCCTTTCCTCTTTTTACTTTATGATCCACTAACACTAACCTCCTGAGAGGGATTCTTGTGCTATCTCTCTCCTAGATACTTTTGCTTCTGCTTCTCTACTCTGTTGGAATGCCCTCTCATTTCCAGTCTACTAGGTTAACTCCTACATACCCTTGAATGGTTAGTTCTTACACCATCTCGTGGCCTCTTAACTCAAAGATCGGCTCACCACTGTTCCCAGCACCCAGCACACTGCTTGGCATACTGCATGCTCTCAAAAAACGAATGAATGAAAGGACAGCTCTTTGACAGGGTACTAATAGGGCACTCCACTAAGAGAGATGAGGAAATGGAGACACAAAGAAGTCTCCATTTGCAGGTTTGAAGCCAAATATTGGTCAGATTATGAAAAACAGTCTTCAGATATATAAATATGGGAACTTACGATACAATTTTTGTGAAATTTAAAAGTCAACAGATCGTTTTATGGCATACCATGCACTGATTAGTTGAATTAATCCAGTTATTATGGAAGGGAAGAGCATACGAATTCATTTCCGCACGTGTTTTTTTTTTCAAAGGCTTTAGACACATTATCATATATTGAGTTGTAAGAGTTTACTCATCTTAGTAAAGAAAATAATTTAAAATTCTTAATCATGGATTATACAATTAGTCACCATTGTTGACCTACACATTTAATTTGCTCAAGTCAAAACAAGATTTTTCATTCAGCCAGCACTACAAGTTCAAGCTAGTAGCTAAGAAATTAAGCCAATTTGCCATTGTTAGTCTTTATCTTGCTTTATGTTATCACATACAACCTGGATTCTGAAATTAGTACATATCTGAAGTTTTTGTTGAAACTTGAGGTAAAATGAAGCTAATCTGCTTTATCCCAGCTGTACTGGCTTAGTAATATTAATAGTAACACTTCTTTTTCTCCGTGTGCTAACCAATTGTAATTCAGATGGTACTTAAGGAGCAGATGCTGAGAAGGAATGGTTCTGAGGAGAGGATGGCTGTTGGACAGTAACCAAATGCCTTAAATACATAATGCAGCATGTTGTTAGTGACTCGCACCATTAGCCTTCAAGAAGTTTACCTCATAACCATGGCCTCAGCATGTGTAAACCCACCAGATGCTTAGCTTAATTACGCTTTTGAGATACGTGCACTTGGCAGTACATCATGAGATAGGTAAGTATTACCTCCTAGCAGCTAACATTAGAAATTAATCAGGCAGGAGACTCCATTTTAGAAATGCGAGCAAAGGATGCAATTTTAAACACTGAGATAACTCCAGCTGCACATTTCGATCTGTTGTAAAAGAGCAGAATCAATTCATACAACTTGTATTCCACAATGTTTGGGTGAACTGTCTCTTAAGCATACTTGGAGGGCCTAATCTTGAAGTTGCCTCATTTGATGAAAGGAAGCAACTCATTTCTCCAGCATAATTAGCAAATATGACACTCTGGATGAGAACATCTCCCAGATAGCAAAATATTTTTTAAAATAGCAGTAGTAAAAAATAGCATAACAAAGCATGGTGTAGTGGAAGGAATGTCAGTCTTGGTTCCAGTTAGGTGGGAGTTGGGACCCTGGCCCTGCTACTCACAAGCTATGTACCCTAAGACAAGTCACTCCACATCCCTCAGCCCGTTTCCTCATCCGTAAAATAAATATAATGTTAATCTACCTGTTGGGTCCATGACTATACCAGTTGTCACGGCTAGGTACAGGTTCCAGCCCATACTGAGGTCCGAGGGGAGTGGGTGGATAAGCAGATAGCTAAAAGAACACTCGGGGGGGCTGTAGGTAGGTGAAAGATGAATTTATTCAGCAGCAGCTCTCATCAGCAGCTTACTTACACTAGCTCTCTCACACTGTCCGCCTTGTCTCAGCTGTCTGCTCCAGCTCTGTGGCTCCTCCGAGCAGCTCACCCACACTAACTCTCTCACACTGTTCACCTTGTCTAGGCTGTTTAGTCCAGCAGCTCCCACACACAGCTGCACAGCCGGCTCTCCCCTGCTTTCAGGGTCAGCAGCTTAACTCTTTCTCTAGGCATGAGCTGAGCATTGCTGTGTCCTGGCTCCCCACTCTCCATCTTTGCTGACGGTTCTCTCTCTTTCTGGGCACAGGTGCACCTGTATAGTGTCAGCAGGGCAATTATACCTTTTACAGACAACAGAGGCTTAGCGCCACATGATGAGCCTTCCCATGTTATGGCTACATGGCTGTGATAACAAGTAGAGTTATATGTCTGTCCTGTAAACTCGCTGAGTCACTCTGGATGTTTACCTGGGCCTATCCTTGACCAAAGCACAGCCATGTTCCTTAAACTACTCTTTAAGGTTGTTTTGAGGGTTAGAGATTTGTTGGTGAAGTGCCAGACACAAAAAAGAAGCCCAATAATTAGCCAGTATTGCTGTTCATTGTATCATTATGTGTACAGGCTGATGGAATTGTAGAATTTGAAGCTCAAATGCTGTCAGGGCTGATGTAAGTCAGTAAAGAGGATGAGGGATGATGTAGTTGGAACCCTGGTGGAATCAGGGAATGTACACTTCCTCTTAAGGATTTTTGATTCAAAATCTTTTAAACACTATGGACTGAAAAAAAAAAAAAGTCTTATTTCTGGTATGTGAATTTGTCCCAGGCCATCAATCTGTAATGCTTGATATTCCAACTTACCCTTTTAAAAAAATAAAATAAAGTGCATGTTATGAGAGACTGTTGTTACTTGTCCTAATCACCCAGCCATTTAGTGGCAGAGTTGAAATCAAATCTCCCTCTTAGTATGTTTACTTGAGCTTTCTTCTTTCAATCACAAACTTGTCTTTTCTGGCATCCTTTCTGGAATTCTTAGGGAAGAAATCTAATTTCCTTTTCTGGTTTCTGCATGTTGCTTTCCTCGGACCAAGCTGATCCTATTATCCTCTGCCATCCTGGCCAATGAGAAAACAAATGTGTTCACCTGCTTTCACTCTGGGTCTTTAAATACTAAGGCTCAGAAGAAATCCTTTCCTAGTTCACATTTCTGATTTTTCAAGCCTGGAGACAACTGGTTACAGAACTTTCTTCCTCCTTTGAACCTCAATTTCTAATTCTACATCTTTTCTTACAGCTACATTTGCTATTATTCCCACTTTATGGATGAATAAATTGAGGTATACAGATATTAAACAGCTTGCCCAAGATCACGCAGCTTTAAGACTTAGAACTGGCTCTAGAGTCAATGCTCTTAGCTATTACATTCTTCTGTCTCTTGAAATTCATATTACTTTTTTAAAAGTATTATGTTAAAAGAATTTTAAAGAAAATGAGAGTTCCCATTATTCATTGGCCGAAATGCCCTTACCGTCTTCTTTTTTCCTCAGATATGCTTTGTGCTCCCACAATGTTGAAGTAACGTCCTCAGGTTTTTGCACATTGCAGCCAACATCAGTGAAATCAAGATTACTGTGCAAGGTGTTGACTTAACAAAACAAACTTCTGGTTCAACCAGTCTGTTTCACACTGTGCCTAGTGACCCCAAGGACCTGATCTGCGTTGGTGTTACATTTTATCTAGTTTATGGATGACAGAACAGTGTGAGCCTTTGCTGAATCAGATTGTCCAGCATCTGAACTACTAGGGAGTAGGTGAAGCATTGGCTCATTCAGGTTCATAAAGCAGCTCAAACTTAGGAAGAAATGTGCTCAATAAAGGTTCTTAAACATAGCAGTAATGACTTATATCAAGCAGGGAGCAGCACTTCGTAACTGTGCTTCTGACAACCCTGATATTCAATGCAGATTATTTATATGTATTACAGGCTTATACTTGTTTGCAAACTTGGCAATTTTTTTTGTCTTTATACTTTACAACAGCATGATTTGCTTTCATTTATTCATACAACAGCAAGGATGTCAGCCAAAATGTCTTTCAAAGAAGCCACATCCTTTACAAATGTAAAACATGTGGATGAATAAAACAGCTAAACTCTGAAAAGAAAAATGAGTTTCTCTAGCTACTGACTAATACCTTATTGTAAAAGGGTTTTCACTGTAGAAATATATTTGTCTTAGTTTTAACATTTATTCAGCTCATTTTGATTTAGCATGCTTTTTCCGACTATTGAGAAAAGTTAAAATGTTAATGGCCACAGTATTTGTAATAGTAAAAACTCAGCTGATATTTATTTTGTGTGACTTTTGCAGTTTTTAAGATGATATTCTACAGATAACAAACTAAACATACTCTTGTTCTCTATATTAATCTTTAAATATGTTCTGCTTTACATTTGTAAACAATGCTTATAGTCATCAATTTTAATATTTCATGTTGTACTTTTGCTTATTGGTAACTAAAAGTTTGCATTTGAGAACATTTTGTTTCATAATGCATCAGCTTTATATTTTATTTCCTCTTAACTATATTATTTGCATTGTTTTTGTGCATGAGTGATCATAAGCAGAGAGAGCTCATAGTATAACAACTCTGAAAATTGTCCAAGTGACTTTCCATTGAAAGCTGTTTGAACAGATGCATATATACTGTCTTTCAGTATGTTAAAAATATTAACAGGAAAGGTACTTTTTCATAAATATTTTAACACTAACTTAAAATATAATCTTAGCATACCTTCTAGAAAAAAAATACCAAGCAAGAGCCTTTTCCAATTGAATTTGTATGTGAAGAGTATAATTCAACTGGAAATCATACATTGAAGCAAAGAAAGAAAATGCCAGGCATCACATGGAATGTTGGACTCAGTTTTACTTACATTCAGTAAAGCAGAATGAATCTAGAATACATTTATATAAAGAGCAAAAGGACAAATAATGCCTCTGTTTCTTACTGGGATTAAACTCTTATCTAGGTGGTCTGCAAAGAAACAAAGATGTAAGAATGTAAAGCGTAGATTGATCAGTCCTTTACTAGCCATCCCAAAAGGGAGAACTGATTGAAGTCTATCAGGAAAACATTATGTATCCATCTACTTGTCAAACTATAAAAATCAAAACAAATGAAGGAACTTAACTTGAAAACATGCCAAGAGTTGAGATTGCTGTTGAACTGATGCAGCCTGGATATTCTAGTGAAGTTACTAGATTCCTGATTTCTATTGATACTGGCTCCTGATTTTCTGATTTAGAACTCACTATCAAGCTTGCACTAATTGTTCCTCATCGTTGAGAATGGAAAGTTCCTGATTTGTGTTGCTTGCACCTTGAGAAAGTCCGTCATCAGATTCCTGAATTTTCCTGCCTCCAAAGAATTACTGATTCATCACAGCTAGAGCTGATTTGACAAATGGTTACATATGTAAGTCTACTTTCTTGAACTACAATGGAATACTCATTTACCCCAATTTTGTGTTTGCTACGCAGATAATTATAATGTAGCCACATGTATAAATAACTCATTGAAGTTTTAAAATATTCAAAGTTGAAAATAATGGGATTACTGCCCACAGAAGAGGCATAAATTCAATAAAGTTGAATGAAACATTTGGTACACTAGAATTGATTTTATATACCTGAGACCAGAAGAATGAGAAGTAAAAAGTATTATGAAATAACAAAATAGTCAGCAAGGTGAGGTATTAAGCTACAGTAATAATGAGTTTGTGTATTTCCTAATGATAAACAATATTAAAAGTCAAAGCCAATGGTAATTAGGGCATGGTGTAAAGTAGAGGCCATCTAAATGTCAAAGCGATGATGAAAGTGAATTATCAGTAATTACAAAGACTGCCAAAATAGAAATATATGATGAAGGGCACCTGGTGTGCTAGTTGAGAGCACTGCTAAAATGGCTTACTAATCATTGTGGCTAAGAGAAGAAAACAAGTTAGATACAAATGAGGATGAAGAAATGATATAGTTGGGAGAAAAAACCAGAGGTTGCCTATGGCAAGAGCAACCATAATTAATGATTATCAATGTGAGGAGGTTGAAAACACAGAAGCTTATTTTTTTTTATAAATTTGATCTTTTTTTACAAATTTGAAGGAGTTCTGAATGACACATGGCACAGCATTGCAAGTGAGTAACTGCCACAGTGTGACAGGGAAACTTACAAGAGCCAAGTAGAACAAGACATTGTAAGATAACATTAAGATTGTCATTAGTATCTAGAACTAGATGTACCATATGACCCAGCCATCCCATTACTGGGTACATCCCCAAAGGATTATAAATTATGCTGCTATAAAGACACATGCACACGTATGTTTATTGCAGCACTATTCACAATAGCAAAGACTTGGAATCAACCCAAATGTCCATCAGTGACAGATTGGATTAAGAAAATGTGGCACATATACACCATGGAATACTATGCAGCCATCAAAAAGGATGAGTTTGTGTCCTTTGTAGGGACATGGATGCAGCTGGAAACCATCATTCTTAGCAAACTATCACAAGAACAGAAAACCAAACACCGCATGTTCTCACTCATAGGTGGGAACTGAACAATGAGATCACTTGGACTCAGGAAGGGGAACATCACACACAGGGGCCTATCATGGGGGGGGGAGGGGGGAGGGATTACATTGGGAGTTATACCTGATGTAAATGACGAGTTGATGGGTGCAGCACACCAACATGGCACAAGTATACATATGTAACAAACCTGCACGTTATGCACATGTACCCTACAACTTAAAGTATAATAATAATTAAAAAATTAAAAAAATAAAAAGAAAAAGAAAAAAAAAGAAAAAAAAAAGATTGTCATTAGTATAATGTTGAGATACTTAAAGTAAATATAACAATAATTGAAGAGAAAAATGCATGAGTTTGATATTAAAATTCTTGGGGAAGATATATACATTCGTTTGCCTTTTCCTTTAACCATTTAACATATGTTGAGTCCCTTCTACTTTTCAATTACACTAAATCACCTGCTAGAAATAGGCAAGTGTCTTAGAAATAAAGAAATTGTGAAATTATATATATATACATACACACACTTATACATCATGGAATACTATGCAGTGCAGCCATAAAAAAAGAACAAAATAATGGCATTCGTAGCAACCTGGATGGAATTGGAGACCATTATTCTAAGTGGAGTGACTCAGGAATGGAAAACCAAACACTGTTTGTTCTCACTCATTAGTAGGAGCTAAGCTCTGAGGATGTAAAGGCATAAGAATGATACAATGAACTTTGAGGACTTGGGGGAAAGGGTGGGAGGGGTGTGATGGATAAAAGACTATAAACTGGGTACAATGTATACTGCTCAGGCGATGGGTCCACCAACATCTCACAAATCACCACTAAAGAACTTACTTATGTAACCAAATACCACCTGTTCCCCACAAACCTGTGTAAATAAAATAAAATAAAATAAAATAGAAAATAAAATAAAATAAATAAATATGGAGACCACATTGACATGTGCATAACATAGATATCAAAAGAAACTCAGACAAACTTACTTCTCATAACTCTCAGTTTCATATGGAATTTAATTGAATAATATTACCCATTTTTCTAATGTTTTTATTTTAAAATAGATTGCATATTTACCATCATCAGACATTGACCTTTATGAAACTTCTCCTCATTTACAGAAGAATTGCAGGACTTATCTATAATTTTTAAATTGGAATTAGTAATCAGAATCCAAACTCAATATATTTTCCTTTTCTAGCCAAATACACTAATTCAAACTATATTGCTTCTAACAGAGAAAGCAATTAATTTTTGTGAATCTACCAGAGAGTCTCCTGGAAATCATGGTTTCTATTAAACAGTAATAACAACCAAATCTGATATCAGGGAATAAAATATTTCATAGTTTTCTTTATTCAGTCAACATTTTCTAAATACTTACTATGTGCCAGGCACAGTGAAAGATGTAGGAGATATTAACATGAATAACATTTGAAGTCTGTATTTTGAAAGTTCATGTTCACATCACTGGAGACAAATTCAAACATGTAATGTGGAATAGGCTGGAGTACAGTAATATCAAAGCTAAAAGGAAACTTCTATAGAAGGAGCAACTAATTCTGTTAGGATAGTCAGGAAAAGTTTTATAGAATAGTTGATAATAAAGGTGAGTATTAAATAATATGGGTGGAAGATTTCAGAGAGAAAGGAAATATAACAAAACTCTGTTTATATTTTTTACTTTAAGTTCTGGGATACATGTGCAGAATGTGAAGGTTTGTGACATAGGTATACACATGCCATGGTTCAAAACCCTGTTTAAATGTCAATTCCTAGATGAATTTTCATCAGTTCCCAAAGGCAAACCTGGTAGTTCCCTCCTCTGCAATCCTACAGCATTTTATCCAGTATCTTTGTCATAGAAAAAACAAAAAACATAAAGCACTAAAATGTATCACAAGTGTATCTGTCACATTGTTAATAAATAAATAAATAAATAAATAAAAAAGAATCTTTTAGGTAGCAAGGACATGGACATGTATGTATGTAGAGTAATGGAATGCTGATGGGCCACTGAATGTTTACAGAGTGAAGCAAAGTATAGTTTGGGTAAACCACTGGTAGAAGAAATGGACCATCTTGGTTGGTGGTAAGTGGTAATGATATGGTCAGTGACCTTCTCAAACATAAATCTATGATATCATCCCTTACTTAAAACTCTTTAATTGCTTATCTTTACACCTAGAGTAAATCTGACTTCCTTTTGAAGTTGTGCAATGCCCTGGAGAGGCTTCATTTACCTCCTCATCTTGAAACATTTTCTTTTCTCATACACAATACTACATGTCACAAATTTAACTAATATTTACTGAACAAATGTAACAAATATGCTGGGAATACAGCAGTAAATGAAATTGGCCCTGCCTCAGAATCTTTGTATACATTGCTCCCCTTAATTGAAGCACTCATCCTTCCATTCATTGCATGAATACCTCTTCTTATCATTTAGATCTCAGCATCTGTGTTCACCATAGGAAAGAATTCCCTATGCATTTGATATAATGGGGACCCTGATCACATAATCTTTTTCAAGTCATTGCATATTTCTTCCCACTAGATTGCAAGTTCCATAAGGAAAGAATGTTTGCCTATTTTGTTCGCTGTTATATCTACAATACCTAGTCCAGTATGTGGTCCAGAGAAAGGAATTCAATAAGTATTTTGAATGAATGAATAGCATTAACCACAAATTATAAATATTTTGCATTTATTTTTATTTACTTAATTGTATTATTTGCCTTCCAAACCAGAATGTGAGCTCCTCAAAGTAGGAACTTAGCCTTTCTTGTTCACCCTCTATCTTCCCACTGTGACTAACACAGTGCTTGGCATATAACAGGTGCTACATATTTATTTAAATAAAGAATGGAAATAAATGGAGAATTGAGGATGTAGGAAGGATGAAGAAGCCAAATTAAAATAGGAAATTCACGGAGAAAAGTAGGGCTACTTGGTTGGTTTTGTTAGCTATTTAGAGATAATAAAGAAATGAGTTCAGTTTGGACATGTTAAGCTTGACAGTCCATGTAAATTTGGAATGTGACACTTGAGAGAGTTCAAAATTCCTTAAGAGTAGATATGAGTTTTCAGTGTTTGTAAATTGACATCCTGTGAGTGAATTATATTATCTGATTTTCTCAAAATGGAGATCAGAAGAATAGAAAACAGGTATTTTGGTTTATTTTATTGAAGGATACCTAGCTATATCTTGATATTGTCATGTTAAATTTTTCTTAGGAGAGTTTAATTTTAATAATAATGCAGAACTACAATACACGTAGTCTACCACTTTTATTTTCAACCCTAACATTTTGCAAATAGGAGAAAAAGAGTTTATTGATGGACCCTCATCAACAAATTCCCTATTCCACTCCTATAAGGCCCACTTTTGGCCTATATATGTATATACATTTAAAATTACATAGCTTCTAAATCTACTACCAAATAATTTTTAATTGAAATTAATAGAAAATTCTATGTGTGCTGAAATTTCAAGAGCATAAAATTTATAATTGAACTTAACTAACATAAGGGCTAAAGATATATAGACAAGCAGTGGCTGAAAGAGAATAACAAAGACAGGAAAATCATATAGACATTCATTTATAGTGAGGGTGCTATGTAACCAGTTCTATATATGACATCACACTAAAACAAGTACCAAAATATATAGACTATCACTATCATGGTCCGATAGAAAATTGCATGATTCTAAAGTGAGGAGTGAGTGAGCATGGTGGGGATGGCAAAATTTTCTTTTAAAGGGACAGATAGTAAATATTTTAGGTTCAGTGGGTTAAGAGGCAAAAATTGTGGATATTATGTAGGTAATTATATAGCAAGAGAAGAAATAAAAATTCATATTGGAGAAATTCAAATGATAATTATAGAGTTCAATTTTTTCTAATACAGGTCTCCTAATAACAAGAATGGAATTGTTTTTTCAAAATAATATTTTGCTTAATTAGGGTTCAAATATATTGTCCTCTATCATCAAAATAAATAACAAATTTTTATCTGCTCATTCTGATCTGAAATGAGATTTTACATATCTCATATTTGACAATATTTTTCACACAGGTTTTGTCAAATACATCAATTTATGAGAATACAATTTTAATGGAGCATTTTCTTTGCTTGGAAGCAACTTATTGAATTCTATTACTTTCTTCTCTTAATGTTTTCCTTTTAGCTTGTCATTACATTGCAGAGTAATTATTTCCAGTGGAAGGTTATGAAGGGCCTTCTCAAATGCACAGCTAAATGAGTTTTTAAGTATAGAAATTTCCTTTGTTCCTTCACTGAGGCTTGAAAAGCACCACCTGGATCTGTAGTTTTGATTTTGAAAATATAGCCATGGCAAATTTGAATGGAAATGAATGTCTTGTCTTTCATTTTACCTTTTACTGCACAGAAAGTATATAAAGTACCTTGATCTACTTGTGTGTAACAGGTGGAATTCTAAGATGACTCCCAAGATCTCCACCCCCAGGATGTACACTTTATATAGTCCCTAAGACTGTAAATAGGATAGCTTTTACTTCCATGCTTAGAGCTTGCCCCATGAGCATGTTACATTTGGTCTGGAGGTCAGAGATGGTGAAAATCAGAGATTCTAATCATGAAAAGGATTTGACTTGTTGAAGATGGAGAGGACCATGTAGAAGAAATGTGGACAATTTTTAGATGCTGAGAGTGGCTTCTAACAGCCAGCAAGGAAACTTGGTTTTCTGTCCTACAACTAAAAAGAATTGAATCCTGCCAACAAGAATGAACTTGGGGGTGGGTTTTTCCCCAGAGCCTCCAAAAGAGAACTCAGCCTGGCTGACACCTTTATTTCAGCATATGGAACTGTGAGCTAATAAATGGGTATTATTTTAAGCCGCCATATTTATGGTAATTTGAAACACAGCAATAAAAGATCGATGTATTTGGTTTAAACAATTTTGAAAACTGTTAACATGAATTGACTACAGTAAAAGTTTCATATACAAGCACTATTTATTTAGTTTGTGAGTTTATGTTGAATCCGTTAAGACACATTATCAAGTCTGAAGCAAAGTTGATTTCTAAAATAATTCGGTATTTTAAAAAAAAATTGAGGACTGTTCTTCCTGTAGAGAAAAATTTCAATCTCATCCATGAGTGTAAAAAATTATAATAAATCTTGACCACTGCTAATCTATAGAATGGCTATATGATAGAGCAATCCATGATATTCTATTTCTGACAAAAATGTATGGAGGATTAAGGCACAAGAATGAATAATGTTTACTATTGACACTTGTGGACCATCAGACTCAAATATTTTCTACAAAATTCCTAGTGAAAAACAATAAACATCTTTTCATTTTCATAAGTTTTATAAATTTGTAAAACTAATCATTTCTCTGCTGCATACATATTTTCAACACTATTCATTGTAACACCTTGGCTGATTCCACTTCAGGTTGTACCAAATTACTGCTTCCTCAACTTCAAAACTTTCTTGCCTATAATTGTTCAACGTAGACTATTTATAGGCACTAATGCTTCAGTCAGTTTACACTCAGGATTGACCTTTCAAACAACTGAGCGGTACTGGTAACATCTGTTGGCTTATCAAGAGTCACAGAAACCACTATATAGCACTTGCCTTGTTTTTCAATTGACTATTGCTGTTGCTGTCAACATTCTCAATTCTTTGAACAACATTTTTTCACAAAAAGACTAATAGTCTAAAAAAAAATTGTTTTATCTGAACAATTTCTTCAGCTGCTGCAATCAAACTCATGAGTCAATTAACTCAACATCGACAAATGTCTTTCTTTGCTTGACTAACAAATGAGTGATTCAGAAACTTTGGTTACATCCTCATTTTCATTTTTGAATCTTGTGAAGAAATTCTGCTATAATAAGATACTCCATTTGTAATTTTTAAATATTTTCTGATTATTTCTTTCTTATAAGTTGGAATGCTGTGGTGAGTGCTTAGGTGGTGATATTAGGTGCTTAGGTGGTGTGGACATATGCTGTTTTATTTTAGCATGATGAAAATGTCACTGAATAATAAATATGTTTTGCTTATGCTGTGTTATGACTATGTGTGGCACTTTAAACACTGTGGAATTATAATTGTGTCACTTGATGGATAGGGCACTTATCAATATTGAGAAGTAATGAAAGCACCAGATATGGTATCTGTGGTGGTTTCTTAACTTTGTCATTACAGTACATAAACAGCCATAGATGATACATAAACAGATGAGCATGGCTGCATTTTGATACAACTTTATTTATGGACACTGAAATTTGAATATAATTTTCATGTGTCATAAAATATTCTTCTTTTGATTATTTCTTAACCATTTCAAAATTTAAAAACCAGTCTCATCTCATGGGCCCTACAAAAATAGGCAGCAGAAGAAAGGAGATTTGGCCCACAGGCCATCATAATATTCCAGCCTCTGTTCTAAAACTTAGATGTTTCGCACTTAAAGGCAAAACAGTTCTGGGTTACTGGTCAGGGTCCCCATGTGTTACTATAGAATTCAGATTAAACATAAATCTGGAAAGGTACAAAATCTTATTTTCAGAAAAAGCACTTTGCTTAAGCCTCGACGTAAGAGGATACAAGAGCCCAACAGTCCTACAAAGCTTTTATTAGCAACTTGAGGCAGTGTTCCCTTTTGTGTGATCCACGAATCAAGCACTTTGTGGGGAGACGGATGGTACTTATAAATGTATATTCATGCCTACCTGCAATTTTATTTCATTAGGAACCTAAACTTTTAATAAATGACCCAGTTAATTCTTCTGCATACTAAAGTTCAAGAGCAGCTGTCTTAAGAGCCCATATGTATATCTAATCAGATATAGAAATGTCAAAACCGATGGCCATAAGCCCACTCAATAAATATCAGTGTAACAAACTGGCGCCAAGGCAAAGTGAAACTAGAAAACTCAGTTTTATATGTATGTTAAAACATACATCACACATATACAAATATATACATATCTATACACACATCCATATAACTTTTTGTCTCTCAGTAGGAAGCAGTTTAACGTATCTACAAAATTTTAATAATTTTCTCCTTATAATTACTCTGGCTATAATTTCACGTATCAATGTCTATGATTATCAGGAGTTTGTATGTGTTTATGTTGGGAAAGTATTAGGAGTAAAGAGGATAATAATTTTAAATATGATTTAAATTCATATTTTACCCCCCAAAAACCTTTCCTTTGGTTTCTTTGAAACTTTGAAATTTATTCTAGCTGGATAGGCCAAGATTTAATATAAGTGGTTTTTTTTTTTTTTTTTCATTTAATACTTAGACAATGCAGGGGAGTTCTGGAACATCCTCATTTATTTTAATTAAAACTTTCAATGTTTAGGGTATGTTTGCATAAACCCAACTCTCAAATATAAGAAAATATTTAGCAAAATATTAAGCAAAATAACCATTGCTTAATACATAGCAGAAACCACAGAGTAACAAAGGCCAAAAATGATGTCAAGTTTTTCAAGAGTGCATCTAGGTATACTTGCTTATAAGAGCCTACATTTGAAGTCAAATTGCCATAATAAAGGAAGCATAATCTGAATTTAGAGCATTCCATAGCAGCTAGTTAATGATATATTATCATACCTTAACATATGAACTTCAACACATTTGAGAAGTTTGTACTCATTTAAAAAGCAAGATTTACTGCATAGTCAATATTGCAGCAGAAGCATAAATTTTTTACAATTCAAAAAAAGTAAAGATTTCACTAAATTAAATGAATATTCATATGCTCCCTAGTTAAAACACACTCATTATTTTTACTGTTAACAATCCTAGTGGAGATAAAACTTTGTGTCCTGTGTTAATCATAACAATGTTCCATGTCACCTCCTTATCATCATAAAGGCCATTTATGGTAATACCGTTGAGTAGGTAAATTCTAAAGATATTCATCAGTCTCCAATTGTTAGGTAATTAGGTTAATTGCTGATTTTTTAATTTAAAAATGCATTTAAGCAACAACTAACTAGAAGGAAAGCAGTCCAGCGTTCCCAACCATTAGGTGGATAATGGGGTTAGATAGAGTTGGCTTTCCCTGTTAGATCAATAGACCAGTTCTGTTCCCACACCTCTTACTCAGCAGTTAGTCTGGCACTGATAATGGAACAGAATTGTTCCAAACTCCTTTTCCTCTTTTTTTGGACACAGGACAAGATTAAAGTTTCTCTTACAATCAGATTTGGCCACATGACAGGGTTCTGGATAATGGAATGTTAGCTTAAGCAGGGTGCAACATTGTTAGGCTAGCTTATACGTATATTTAATCACATCCATCCACCAATATCCATGATCTTTCTCATTCTTTCATTGGAAGGAAACAACTATACCACCTTGACAGCCATGTGATAAAGTTGGCAAAGATTCCATTAACCTAGGTCCCTGAATGACTAGGTGAAACATAGTATCGCCTACTTTTCAATACTCTGGAATTGCTCAGGGGCATTTTGTGAATAATAAATTTCTAGTGGTTTAAGCAATTAGAAATGTTGGAGGTAAATTTATTTCAGCAGTTACTATTATATTATTTAATGTAATTGGAGATATAGGAAAAGAGAAGGTCGTGTTTTTCTCTCTTCTTTCCAAGACGAAAACTGCTAGCACTTTTGTTTCTCCAATGCCTGCACTACTCCTGACTTTATTGTTATCAGCAGTTTCTACTTTAGCCTATTGTAAAGGCCTAAGGGTAACAGCTCTATGCTATCCTTTCCATAGAAAATGTGGCTGAGCCTTATCCAATTTCTATTATCATACCTGAAATGGTAAAAATGACCATTTAACACTGGAGGCCTAGTTCTAAATTGACAACTTACATAATACAAAAATCATATATATCACCATTTATGAAACAGAATACATTAGAATACATTAGAATTGTCTGAAACCTCTGAAAGTGCTTGCTACATTTGCAGACACAGTTCTATCTAGAACAGTGAGGGCTGGTATTAGATTGTTTTGGCAACCAATATTTATTCATTTTATTATAATTAAATGTCAAGAAAGGAATGCTGTTTCTGCAAATTTCAGGAATGTTTGATCTTTTGCCAATGATAACACTGACATATAATTATGCCCATTATCTGCTATATCTATTATAAACTTAACCGTAAAGTTACTGTAAAATGTATCACATAGTATCTTTAGGCATGAACAAAATATGAGATTTCTTAAATGCAACTTGCATCATCTCTATATGTATCTAATCTTAGGTAGGTCTTCAATTTAACTCTGCATTCCTTAAATTCAGCTGACAACCTATCTTATTTCCTATGATAGCTCTTCCAGGCCTTTTCTACTCTTCTTAAGTGACCACCTCTAACCCTGCATTTCTCATTCTCAGCAGTTGATATTATAGAGATGATGCAGGCCATCATACATGAGTTTGCTCAAATTCTTTGACTTTCTTCCATCTTTATCTTCATTTAAATATTTATTCCTCATACTTCCCATAGCATACGAAAAACTTTCAATCATATCTTTCCAGCCTTGTCATATGCCACCTGGATTCTAAATACATACCCATTCTTACTCTTGATTCCATGTATTGCTGCCTCCTCCAGGTTTTTTCTATCAAACCTCCTCCTTTTCCCAGAACATACAATCTTCTCTTCTCTTCTATTAATTTCTTTTTCTTAGTCTAAAGTTAAATTCTACATATCCATAAAGAAAAAAAGGAAAAGAAAATCATCCCTAAGGCTTCTCAATGTCACCTCATCTTCCTCCTCCTTTTCACAAACATTTAAAAAGAAAATCTGTACTTTCTACTTCCTTCCCTTCCCCAGACACTAGTTTCTTAATTATTCTTATTCTTAATCTGAAAAGAAGTAGACTGGAAATTGTCAGCTGAAGACGAGCTAAGACATAGAAATAGAAGAGCAAAGGCAGGATGGTGTAAAAGGATAACATGCTTGGAGGAAAATATTTATGTTGGATGGTAAAATTGTGTACTCTCAGGGCAAGAATGGGAGAAAGGGCTGGAAAAGTAGAATATGATATTGTATAGAGAGCTCTGAATATCAAGAACTACAAAGCATACTCAGTGCTTTCATTGTAGTTATTTTTAAGCAAAAAAAAATACTTCACAATCTTTAAAACCACCAAACTATAAGCAGAAACAATTTAAATTCAGGAAAATGGGTAAGAGAGAGACCCCAGTTACTTTTCTCAGTCCCACCTGCTAGTCTTCGGCTTTATCTTGTCTCTTCTTCTTACTGTACACTTCTGCCTTTAAAGCAAATCCAGTGATCAATGTCCTTATTACACTATGATATGCTTCACAGCTTTATTGGCCACAATCAGAATGAAGATTTACATATACTGTATTTGACATAACATATGACAGACAGTGCAGACAAATCTGAATGTGTGAATAAGTCATTAATAAAAGAAATTCTGGTTAAAAGCATGAGACATAACTGCTCACCAACACTTCTAAGATTTCCTGTGGGATTTTTGAGATATTATTCTCTCTCAAGATTGCTGTGATTATAATAGGGAGCTTCCTGAGATGCTAATTCACCCTTACAAACAGATATGCTCTTTTAGGAGGTAAACATATATTATTGTCACTAACACTTTCAAGCTTTTGATATATAATGGTATTTATGGAGTCATGATGTGTAATGGCATTTCAGATGCCTGCTGAAGCAAGGTAATGGCTGATCTAATATGTACATGACTACTTGCAGGAAATGAAAAGCTGACCCATTGACTGTTTACTGTGTTCCAGACATTTTTATATAGGCTTTATATTTATTAACATTTTAAATTTGTAAAACAAAAAAAAAGGTGGCCTAGAGAAGTCAAGAGTTTGAACAAAGGCCATGTAAGTAGTAAGTGTAAAATGTAGGTATCAGGTCCATTCTCTTATCACGGCATCATTTGGGCCATTCTTAAGCCACCAAAGGCATATATATACATTTACACACAAACTGTTTTAAATTTTAAATCCAGTAAAAATATTTCATGCAGACAGGAAAGGCAAGGAGAACTTTCACAAAAATGCCAGCCTTTAAGGTAAAGTGACCAGAGAAAAGAGATATTATACTTTTCCCCAATAACGAACGTACTTGGGTTAGTTTACCTGGTGTCAGATTAGAAATCAGACGACATTTCTCTGTATTAACTAAACAGACACTAGATTATTATTATTATTATTTTTCCTGTACGGTAGGGAAGGGCCAAGATTAATTATGGACTGGGGACTCCAGAGGGACAAATGGGGTATAGAAGGAAACTAAAATTTCCCCCACAAATGTCAGAGACTGGCCAGGTATGCTGCTTCACACCTGTAATCCCAGGACTTTGGGATGCTGAGGTGGGTGGATCACCTGAGGTCAGGAGTTCGCGACCAACATGGCCAATGTGGTGAAACCCTGTCTCTACTAAAAATACAAAAGAATTAGCCAGGCATGGTGGTGAGCACCTGTAATCCCAGCTACTTGGGAGGCTGAGGCAGGAGAATCGCTTGAACCTGGGAGGCAAGGGTTGCAGTGAGCTGAGATTGCTCCATTGCACTCCTGTCTGGGCGACAACAGCAAGACTGTCTCAAAAACAAACAAAAAAACAAAAAAACAACAAATGTCAGAGATCTGAGGTGGAAGAAAGAAGAGCAAAGAGACAGGCAGAAGTAAAAACTAATTTCATAGACATCTACATGGATATTTCCATAAGTTACAATAGATATTTCAATGTTATATATAGGTCTTGCCTTCCCAGAGTTTAATATAAGGTCAGCCTTATTTCTTAATATTTGGATTCTTGGTCACAAGAAAGATGCTAGTATTCTTCACAAAAGGACTAAAGACATGCTTATTATCAGTGTCATTTCAATAATCTAGGGGCTATATTAGCACATAATTGTCTTTAAGAAGATATATAAGGCAAGCTATATTATTCTTTTCATCAGCCTTTCAGACACCAACATTTCAGCTGAGGTAACAGATTCGTAGTTACAGAGACTAGTTGGGTCAGCAGATCCAGGTTCAAATGAAGAGAGATTTCAGTTTAGTGAACAAGGAAACTATAGATGTTACCCGAGGTTAAAATTTAGCAAGCAAGATGTCACTAACTTATTTGTTAAATAGACATATGCTATGTATATGTTAAGGGGCAAGTGGAAATTCCCCTCCAGTCTCACTAAGTCAAGATAGGGTCATGGAAGTTGAAATAGACTCAAGTAAGAAAGAGACAGCTGCGTATATGAAGAGCTGGAGGTTGATCTCTATGAAGGATGGCATTAGCACAGTTTATTTCCATGATTTCTTTCCAGAAAGTTAAGCATTTTTTCTTCCACTATGTCACCTTTTCCAAGTACTACAGAAATACGCCATGAATCAGAACACAGATTCGATTGGAATTGTTTTGAGTTTTTCTGACATTTGTTACATAATACAAGGTTTTAAACCTTGCTAGCAATTAACTAGAATGAAATGCTTAATATAAGCTAACTTTATTGAGAACCCATATGCTTACTTTAAAAAATACAAAATGTGAAATATTTAGAGACACATTATTTTACTTAGCAGACATTGTGAGGCAAAAGGGCCAGGAAAAAAGTATTCAATAAAATTTCAGAATTTACCCAAATAGTAATAATTTTAAAAGGG
Source organism: Macaca thibetana thibetana (assembly GCF_024542745.1). NCBI lineage: Eukaryota > Metazoa > Chordata > Mammalia > Primates > Cercopithecidae > Macaca > Macaca thibetana. Next base: position 132,843,540 of record NC_065582.1, on the reverse strand, counting down.
ATGAATATAAATAGTTGTATGGTCTTATCTGAGCACAGTGTTCTAGAATGACCTAATCTTCACCGCAGACATGCAGATTGATCTGCACTGATGTCAACATTTCAGACATTTGGGAAAGTATTTATCTCCATTCCACTTAAGAATCAGCTCAGTGTCATGTGTAAAAGCAGAGATAATTTATTTCCTTGCATCTCCAAGAGAAATTTCTGTGCCATAGGTTTCTTTAAAGGATAAATGTCTTTTTAACAGAGACAAAACAAAATGAATAAACTGTGTAGATTCATGAAATGCATGTTAAAAGAGTTTATAAAAATTAATATTTACAGTTACTGAACTGTGTCCTCTCTATTGTGTTAAAGCAGGTAATGAAAACTTCCTAACCTTGAGATCTAGTTGAGTAATTGTAAAAAAGCTGAGATTTTTGAAAGGATATTATAAAAAAATAAATCTATTTATGCATCTCTTCTGCATCACTGTAGAGTTCTTTCCACCTCACCTCATTTTCCCACCTGTTTGGAAAGATATGTTCTGGCAGAGTGTCTAGGACTTAATATCATTCCTAACCACATACAAATTGAATTCCAGCCTCATAGCATCAAATCTCTGGGGAATAAAACCTGGCCACATACAAAGAACATAAACTGTTCCTTCACAAGATGGCAGGTATCTGGCACATGATTTGGGTTTTATTTAAACAAGCTGATTAGCAGTATCACATTGGCAAGTTCATTGTTTATAATCATTCTATTTCATTTGCCTGTAAAAAGTAGAAGTACACATTCCGTTTTATAAGCCTGGTATGAATCAATAGGGATTTTTTCCCCTCAAGAAAATACTGCAGAGCTAAAAGCAAGAAGGAAACAAGATAAGTGCAAGAGATTTTAAAGCCCACCAACACTGCTGTAAGAAGAAAGTTTCTGCTAACAATTACACCATTAACCACACTCAGACTTTTGTGGGAAAAATAATAGAGACACCAGTAAATCTCACTGGATTTCCTGCCTAAAACCAGTGTAGATAAATGGACTCACATCTGAGTAGGCTCTGAATAATAATAAAAAAAAGGATTATTACTTTTAAATATCACTTTCAAAGGATTATTACTTTTAAATATCACTCCTTGCCAAAAGAGTCTTAGCACTTTCTCAAGAAAACCAACACGTTTAGCTACTTTTGAAAAAGTAAGTAATTAAATTTGTTTGATGATTGGTGATTGACAATTGAATGTTTGAATTCATATATTTTTAATACAGATAATGTCTTTTTTATTTCCACAAGAGAAGAGCTATGAGAAATCTGTTTTCTATATCCTCTTACTCAATGTCTTCCTTTCTAACCCAACCCAATGATTCTTAAACCATATACTCAATATTTCATGGTCTTGATTTTTCCATTCGTGTCCTCAATTCTAATCCCTACTAATGTTTTTAAGATCCTTATCCATTAACCTTTTTATTCAAAGTATGGAAGGCAAAATACTACAGTGCTTAAAAGCATGAGCTTGGGTACCAGAAAGTACTTGGTACAAGGCCACCCACTCCAGCTTAGCCTCTTACACCTCACACTTTCTAGTACCAGTCTTGCTTGGTTCTGAGGATCTATAAAGATAATGCATGTAAGTGCTTAGAAGAGTGTCAGGCACAAAATAAACATGTTTTTCTATTAGTAAATCATTAGTATTTTTTTGTTTTCATTGTGATTTTTTGTTTATTCCTCTCCTACCCCTCTTCTGGCTTTGTATAAATTCTGTCTGTAGATATTAAATCTATCTCATTTTATTTAAATTTTTAAAAATTATTTTTAAATTATCTCCTTTTCTCTGGCTATTGTCATACCTATATGCCATCTCATTCTACAATTTCTTGAAAGAATAGGCTAAACATCCTAACCCCATAGTTTCACTTCCTGTATTCCTGAATGCACTTGTTTCTGCTTGATACCCCAGCCCTTTTAGAAGGCAGTCTTACATTCTCACTTTCTTCTAGCCAGTGTCACACTAGAGCTCCAGATATAGCTTGCTGTACACCGCTACTTAGATATATGAGTGGCCCTCAGACTCATTAAATCTAAAATTAAAGTACTACTACCTTAGCTTTCCAACTTTCTTTTCCTCTTCAATTACCTATTCTAGTTAGTGGTACCACCACCATCCCGCTGATAATACTGAAACAGTAAGTATTATCATATTAATTACAAAGTACAACAGCAGTAACTAAAACTTACTAAATGTTTATTAAGTGCCATTCATTGTTCTAAGTAGTTACAAATATTAACTCAATGTTCACAAAAATCCTATGAAGTAATTACTATTAATATTGTTTGATAAAGAACAAGGGTAAGTAACTTACCCAAGGTCACACATCTAGTAAGTAGTAAAGGCAAGTATTCTACCTTTGGAAACTACACATTTAACTAACTTACTGCATTGACTTCAGCATGGTGATCAGAAAGATGGCAGTCACCTTTAACTCCTCATTTTTCTTCACGTCCTTTATTGGGTTAGTACCAAATTCTGTTCTTTTTAAGTACTATTTACCTATCAAATAGATCTCTTCAAATTATAATTTTCTCACTTATATGATGGTTATACTCTTTGCTTCTAGTTATTTCAAATCTCTTTCATAATCCTTCCAAAAGGAGGTACCTAATATTAAATCCTGATGAGTTACTTCCCTGCTTCAGTGATATTCACAATAGAAGCATCAGCTGAATGATACAGCCATTGCCTGTTTCTTCAAAGCCAACTCTTGTCACTTTTCTTACCATATATAATGTCGCAGGAAAACAGCAATTCCAAATTAAGTCTAGGTTGCGTCCAGGGCAGAAGTTCAGGCATGTGTGATAACCTAGCAAGGTCTCTTGAGCAGAAGATTTAGAGGGCCAGTGAGCTCACAAATGACTTGATCTAGTAAAAACGCCCTAGTTATAGGAGCTAAGTTATTTCAAATATAACACATTCACCATCTCTTCAACTGTTCTCTTGAACTTGAAGAAACTGTGAAACTTTAGCTAACAATATTTCTTTATCAGAGGAGAGAAAATCACCTTTATTGCCCATTTTGCCACAGAATGTGTTCCACTTGGAACACTATGAGGATTCACGGTGTTTCTGGTACTGCCTGGTGCAACAGTAATTGTGCTTTCTGCAGCTGGAAGAAATGTGACAGCTGATTGGGAGTTATAGATTTTGGAGAAGCAGCAATAGATAACATGGTATTTGTTGAAGCAGCAATGGCATAGCATCCAGTGAGATGTTGACAAGCCACCTACAGTCTATCAGAAGAGTCTGCTACACCCAATAAAGCAAGTGCAGAACCATTGAAACAGAGTTTCTTATAAGCACATCTGAGACAATACTTGATTAATCTCAGACATACCAAGGTTGCCAAGGGGCAAATCAATTAGAGAGGCTGGGGGTCTAAGGTACTTACCATAAGGTATGAAGCAGCATCAGAATTAGAATATTACTTTAAGTAACTTCTTCAGTACCAACAAGCTTATAGGGACTACAGAAATTTAAATTATGCCAGAAATATTAACCACTTGCTAATTTTTCAAATTTACGTGACCTTCTTGCTGTTTTTTAACCCTTGTGAAATAGTTTTGCTGTGTCCCCACCCAAATCTCATCTTGAATCGTGATCCCCATAATCCTCACATGTTGAAGGGGGACCTGGTGGGAGGTGATTAGATCATGGGGGTGGTTTTCCCCATGCTGTTCTCATGATAGTGAGTGAGTTCTCACAAAATCTGATGGTTTTATAAGGGGCTCTTCCTGCTTCACTTCCTTCACATGCTCTCTTGGCCTGCTGCCATGTAAGATGTGCCTGCCTTCCCTTCCACCATGATTGTAAGTTTCCTGAGGCTTCTCCAGCCATGTGGAACTGTGAGTCAATTAAACCTCTTTCCTTTATAAATTACCCACTTTTGGGTATTTCTTTATTGTGGTGTGAGAATAGACTAATATATTTTGTCTGTGTTGGAAATATTTTGCAGAATATATTCTGAAGTCTTTGAAGGCAACAATCATCAACCTACAACAGTACTTAGTAAATAGTAGGCACCTAAAATATTTACTAGACTAAACTTAATAAAAATGGAGAAAAAGTCAAATTAACTTGACTTATGAATAAGTTCAAATAGAGTAGTCTCATTCATATATTCATCCAGTCTTTTATTCATTCAAAAACATTTACTGACTACTAGGCATTGGGCTTGATTCTGGGAATGTAGTGGTACAAAGCACAATTCTTGCCCTTAAAGAGCCCACTGTGGTAGAAAATAGTGATAACAACTACTAATTTGGGGGTACTTACCCATGGGACAGGAACTCTTGTTAGTGTCTTTAAATGAATTATTTCATTTATATTATTTACCCCATTTTATAAAATGTGGCCCCTCAGAGATTAAAGTGATTTTCCAGAGTCATACATCTAGGAAGTTACAAGCCAGAATTTCAATTTGATGTCTGTGTTAGGTCAATGCTATCATTTCTCAACTTTCCATCATTCAGCTATGACACTGACAATTTGTTGTCATGTTTGATATTATTTCAGGTTAAGCAGATTGGCTTGGGCTTTTCACAAACATGAATATCCTTGGTTTGACTAATTAATGCTTGGTTTGACTAATAAATTATTTTCTTCATAATTAGCATTACAATTAATACATGTACCTAAAAATTAAAAGGTTTTCCTCATGCCACCCTAAATTATCTTCGGTGTCACTTTGTTTAGAGACATCTTGGGATATACTATCCTATGCCATGTTAGCTCACACGAAATTAGAGGACCACATTGAAAGCTGGATGACAGCAGTCACAAATCTTACCCTTGACTGTTAGATTATGCTAAATCTAATTGTTATGATCACTCTTTTTTTTTTCTTTTTTATTATACTTTAAGTTCTAAGGTACATGTGCACAATGTGCAGATTTGTTACATAAGTATACTTGTGCCATGTTGGTGTGCTGCACCCATCAACTCGTCAGCACCCATCAACTCATCATTTACATCAGGTATAACTTCCAATGCAATCCCTCCCCCATCTCCCCTCCCCATAATAGGCCCCGGTGTGTGATGCTCCCCTTCCAGAGTCCAAGTAATCTCACTGTTCGATTCCCACCTATGAGTGAGAACATGTGGTGTTTGGTTTTCTGTTCTTGCGATAGTTTGCTGAGAATGATGGTTTCCAGCTGCATCCATGTCCCTACAAAGGACACAAACTCATCTTTTTTATGGCTGCATAGTATTTCATGGTGTATATGTGCCACATTTTCTTAATCCAGTCTGTCACTGATGGACATTTGGGTTGATTCCAAGTCTTTGCTATTGTGAATAGTGCCGCAATTAACATACGTGTGCATGTGTCTTTAGAGCAGCATGATTTATAATCCTTTGGGTATATGCCCAGTAATGGGATGGCTGGGTCATATGGTATTTCTAGTTTTAGATCCTTGAGGAATAACACTGTTTTTCACAATGGTTGAACCAGTTTACAATCCCACCAACAGTGTAAAAGTGTTCGTATTTCTCTACATCATCTCCAGCACCTGTTATTTTCTAACTTTTTAATGATTACCATTCTAACTGGTGTGAGATGGTATATCATTGTGGTTTTGATTTGCATTTCTCTGACGGCCAGAGATGATGAGCATTTTTTCATGTATCTGTTGGCTGCATGCATATCTTCTTTTGAGAAATGTCTGTTCATCTCCTTTGTCCACTTTTTGATGGGGTTGTTTTTTTCTTGTAAATTTGTTTGAGTTCCTTGTAGGTTCTGGATATTAGCTCTTTGTCAGATGAGTAGATTGCAAAAATTTTCTCCCATTCTGTAGGTTGCCTGTTCACTCTGATGGTAGTTTCTTTTGCTGTGCAGAAGCTCTTTAGTTTAATTACATCCCATTTGTCAATTTCGACTTTTGTTGCCAATGCTTTTGGTGTTTTAGACATGAAGTCCTTGCCCATGCCTGTGTCCTGAATGGTATTACCTAGGAATCCATTTTCAGCTTTCTACTTACGGCTAGCCAATTTTCCCAGAACCATTTATTAAATACGGAATCCCTTCCCCATTTCTTGTTTTTGTCAGGTTTGTCAAAGATCAGATGGCTGTAGATGTGTGGTATTATTTCTGAGGGCTCTGTTCTGTTCCATTGATCTATATCTCTGGTTTGGTACCAGTACCATGCTGTTTTGGTTACTGTAGCCTTGTAGTATAGTTTGAAGTCAGGTAGCATGATACCTCCAGCTTTGTTCTTTTAACTTAGGATTGTCTTGGCAATGTGGGCTCTTTTTTGGTTCCATATGAACTTTAAAGCAGTTTATCCAATTCTGTGAAGAAAGTCATTGGTAGCTTGATGGGAATGACATTGAATCTATAAATTATCTTGGGCAGTATGGCCATTTTCACGATATCGATTCTTCCTATCCATGAGCATGGTATTTTCTTCCATTTGTTTGTGTCCTCTTTTATTTCACTGAGCAGTGGTTTGTAGTTCTCCTTGAAGGGATCCTTTACATCCCTTGTAAGTTGGATTCCTGGGAATTTTATTCTTTTTGAAACAATTGTGAATGGAAGTTCATTCATGATTTGGCTCTCTGTTTGTCTCTTACTGGTGTATAAGAATGCTTGTGATTTTTGCACATTGATTTTGTATCCTGAGACTTTGCTGAAGTTGCTTATCAGCTTAAGGAGATTTTGGGCTGAGATGATGGGGATTTCTAAATATACAATCATGTCATCTGCAAACAGGGACAATTTGACTTCTTCTTTTCCTAACTGAATACCCTTGATTTGTTTCTCTTGCCTGATTGCCCTAGTCAGAACTTCCAACAATATGTTGAATAGGAGTGGTGAGAAAGGACATCCCTGTCTTGTGCCAGTTTTCAAAGGGAATTTTTCCAGTTTTTGCCCATTCAGTATGATATTGGCTGTGGGTTTGTCATAAATAGCTCTTATTATTTTGAGATACATTCCACCAATACCAAATTTATTGACCATTTTTAGCATGAAGGGTTGTTGAATTTTGTCAAAGGCCTTTTCTGCATCTATTGAGATAATCATGTGGTTTTTGTCTTTGGTTCTGTTTATATGCTGGATTACATTTATTGATTTGCATATGTTGATCCAGCCTTGCATCCCAGGGATGAAGCCCACTTGATCATAGTGGATAAGCTTTTTGATGTGCTTCTGGATCTGGCTTGCAAATATTTTATTGAGGATTTTTGCATCGATGTTCATCAGGGATATTGGTCTAAAATTCTCTTTTTTTGTTTTGTCTCTGCCAGGCTTTCGTATCAGGATGATGTTGGCCTCATAAAATGAGTTAAGGAGGATTCCCTCTTTTTCTATTGATTGCAATAGTTTCAGAAGGAATGGTACCAGCTCCTCCTTGTACCTCTGGTAGAATTCAGCTGTGAATCCATCTGGTCCTGGACTTTTTTTCATTGGTAGGCTATTAATTATTGCCTCAATTTCAGAGCCTGCTATTGGTCTATTCAGGGATTCAACTTCTTCCTGGTTTAGTCTTGGGAGAGTGTAAGTGTCCAGGAAATTATCCATTTCTTCTAGATTTTCTAGTTTATTTGCATAGAGGTGTTTATAGTATTCTCTGATGGTAGTTTGTATTTCTGTGGGGTCGGTGGTGATATCCCCTTTATCATTTTTTATTGCGTCTATTTGATTCTTCCCTCTTTTCTTCTTTATTAGTCTTGCTAGTGGTCTATCAATTTTGTTGATCTTTTCAAAAAACCAACTCCTGGATTCATTGATTTTTTGGAGGGTTTTTTATGCCTCTATCTCCTTCGGTTCTGCTCTGATCTTAGTTATTTCTTGCCTTCCGCTAGCTTTTGAATGTGTTTGCTCTTGCTTCTCTAGTTCTTTTAATTGTGATGTTAGGGTGTCAATTTTAGATCATTCCAGCTTTCTCCTGTGGGCATTTAGTGCTATAAATTTCCCTCTACACACTGCTTTAAATGTGTCCCAGAGATTCTGGTATGTTGTATCTTGGTTCTCATTGGTTTCAAAGAACATCTTGATTTCTGCCCTCATTTCGTTATGTACCCAGTAGTCATTCAGAAGCAGGTTGTTCAGTTTCCATGTAGTTGAGCGGTTTTGATTGAGTTTCTTAGTCCTGAGTTCTAGTTAGATTGCACTGTGGTCTGAGAGACAGTTGGTTATAATTTCTGTTCTTTTACATTTGGTGAGAAGTGCTTTACTTCCAACTATGTGGTCAATTTTGCAATAGGTATGATGTGCTGCTGAGAAGAATGTATATTCTGTTGATTTGGGGTGGAGAATTCTGTAGATATCTATTAGGTCCGCTTGGTGCAGAGTTGAGTTCAATTCCTGGATATCCTTGTTAACTTTCTGTCTCGTTGATCTGTCTAATGTTGACAGTGGGGTGTTGAAGTCTCCCATTATTATTGTATGGGAGTCTAAGTCTCTTTGCAAGTCTCTAAGGACTTGCTTTATGAATCTGGGTGCTCCTGTATTGGGTGCATATATATTTAGGATAGTTATCTCTTCCTGTTGAATTGATCCCTTTACCATTATGTAATGGCCTTCTTTGTCTCTTTTGATCTTTGATGGTTTAAAGTCTGTTTTATCAGAGACTAGTATTGCAACCCCTGCTTTTCTTTGTTCTCCATTTGCTTGGTAGATCTTCCTCTATACCTTTGCTTTGAAGCTATGTGTGTGTCTGCACATGAGATGTGTCTCCTGAATACAGCAAACTGATGGGTCTTGACTCTTTATCCAATTTGCCAGTCTGTGTCTTTTAATTGGACCATTTAGTCCATTTACATTTAAGGTTAATATTGTTATGTGTGAACTTGATCCTGTCATTGTGATATTAGCTGATTATTTTGCTCATTAGTTGATGCAGTTTCTTCCTAGCATCAATAGTCTTTACATTTTGGCATGTTTTTGCAATGGCTGTTACCGGTTGTTCCTTTCCATGCTTAATGCTTCCTTCAGGATCTCTTGTAGGGCAGGCCTGGTGGTGACAAAATCTGTAAGCATTTGCTTGTCTGTAAAGGATTTTATTTCTCCTTCACTGACAAAACTTAGTTTGGCTGGATATGAAATTCTGGGTTTAAAATTCTTTTCTTTAAGAATGTTGAATATTGGCCCCCACTCTCTTCTGGCTTGTAGAGTTTCTGCCGAGAGATCTGCTGTTAGTCTGATGGGCTTCCCTTTGTGGATAATTCGACCTTTCTTTCTGGCTGCCCTTAACATTTTTTCCTTCATTTCGACTCTGGTGAATCTGACAATAATGTGTCTTGGAGTTGTTCTTCTCAAGGATTATCTTTGTGGCATTCTTCGTATTTCCTGAATTTGAATGTTGGCCTGCCTTACCAGGTTGGGGAAGTTCTCCTGGATGATATCCTGAAGAGTGTTTTCCAACTTGGTTCCATTTTCCTCCTCACTTTCAGGCACACCAGTCAGATGTAGATTTGGTCTTTTCACATAATCCCATATTTCTTGGAGACTTTGTTCATTTCTTTTTCCTTTTTTTTCTCTAGACTTCTCTTCTTGCTTCATTTCATTCATTTGATCTTCAATCATTGATACTCTTTCTTCCAGTTGATTGAGTCGGTTACTGAAGCTTGTACATTTGTCACGTATTTCTCGTGTCATGGTTTTTGTCTCTGTCAGTTCATTTATGGCCTTCTCTGCATTGATTATTCTACTTATCCATTCTTCCATTCTTTTTTCAAGATTTTTAATTTCTTTGCACTGGGTACATTGTTCCTCCTTTAGCTCTGAGAAGTTTGATTGACTGAAGCCTTCTTCTCTCAACTCGTCAAAGTTATTCTCCATCCGGCTTTGATCTGTTGCTGGCGATGAGCTGCATTCCTTTGGAGGGGGAGATGCGCTCTGATTTTTTGAATTTCCAGCTTTTCTGCCCTGCTTTTTCCCCATCTTTGTGGTTTTATCTGCCTTTGTTCTTTGATACTGGTGATGTACCGATGGGGTTTTGGTGTGGGTGTCCTTTCTGTTTGTTAGTTTTCCTTCTGACAGTCAGGACCCACAGCTGTAGGTCTGTTGGAAATTGCTTGAGGTCCACTCCAGACGCTGTTTGCTGGGTATCAGTAGCGGAGGCTGCAGAAGATAGAATATTGCTGAAAAGCTAGTGCTGCTGTCTGATTCTTGCTCTGGAAGCTTTGTCTCAGGGGTGTACCCCACCGTGTGAGGTGTGAGGTGTGGGTCTGCACCTAGTGGCGGATGTCTCCCAGTTAGGCTACTCAGGGGTCAGGGACCCACTTGAGCAGGCAGTCTGTCCATTCTCAGATCTCAACCTCGATCACTCTTACATTTCACCATGTTCCAAAGCCACTATTCAAAAAACTAAGAGATGGCCATGATCCATCCCAGGGAATATGCCCCACTACCATCACCTGCTGAGGCTTAGCCTAAAGTTTATAGGTCCAGAACACCAAGTCCAAAAGATTAAGAATAACTGATTCTCATTTAATTCTGTCTTTTGTTATTGTTGCTTTGTTTAGTTTGTTTCTTTGTTTAGGAATCAGGATATTACTGGCTCCAGTATGTCTGGATAGACTAGAAAAGGTGAGGCAATAGGGTTATAAGAGTAGCAGGGATTTAAAAAACAACCAAAACAATGATTGTACAAACATACTTGATTCTAAAATTATCTTTAAACCTCACACTATCCTATAAAGGAATTCAACCCCTTTAAGGCCTTATTTAACAGAAATCTCTAATTCTGTTATTTCACACAGATTGGTTTTCTGATAGGTAGAATTTTTTTTTTTTTTTTTTTGAGATGGAGTCTCACTCTGTCACCCAGGCTGGAGTGCAGTGGCCGGATCTCAGCTCACTGCAAGCTCCGCCTCCCAGGTTCACGCCATTCTCCTGCCTCAGCCTCCCGAGTAGCTGGGACTACAGGCGCCCGCCACCTCGCCCGGCTAGTTTTTTGTATTTTTTAGTAGAGACGGGGTTTCACCGTGTTAACCAGGATGGTCTCGATCTCCTGACCTCGTGATCCGCCCGTCTCGGCCTCCCAAAGTGCTGGGATTACAGGCTTGAGCCACCGCACCCGGCCTTAGAATTTTTTTTTCAAAGTTTTGTAGAGACAGTGTCTCACTATGTTTCCCAGGCTGGTCTCGTACTCCTAGGTTCAAGCAATCCTCCTGCCTTGGCCTCCCAATGTGCTGGGATTACAGGCGTGAGCCACTGCTCCCAGCAGAAGTAACTCTTAAGAAACGACAATTCCTTTTTAAAGATTTAACTGCTTTGATTAAAATCTTTACAAAAATATTAGACCTTTATATGTCTCAAGCACTGAGCATCTTTTTCATGGACAAGAGAATATGATACTAATTGCTTGTCTATGCACAAAGATCACATATGTTTTGCTTCTGGCTACCCAACTTCATTTCATCCTATTTTTCCCAGCATGCATCACTGTTCAAGCACATTGGACTTAGTATTCTTTACACACCTTAAGTTCATTTATGCCTCCAGGTCTTCATACTTTTCATTGTTCTTTAGCCACTAAGACTTCACCTCAATGTCACTGTCTCAGAGAAGCCTTCCATAACCATCCTTTGAATGTTGCGTCTGACTCTTTATCACACACCGTGTTTTTATTCCCTTTTACAATGATCAAATGAAATTATTAACTTTTTAAAAAATTTATGTGTTTATTGTCTGTCTCATTGAGTAGAATATACATTAGGTAAAAAAGAGTATTTTTACTGTTGCGCTACTCTATTTATTTTTGTTTTATTTATTTATTATTTTTGTTTATTTTTCTGTCTCTTATTGGTATTTGATTGCCATCTATAACTTTTAAAAGGATATTTACCTCTCCCATGCTGCAGAAAGCCTATACTTATTCTTCATAAACGTAACTTCTTTTCCTGTATATTCTCTGAACAAATGACTCATTTAAAGTTAGTATATTTAAGGCATGGTGGATCAAATTCTACCTTTTTTTTTTTTTTTTTTTTTTTTTTGAGATGGAATCTTGCTCTGTCATCCAGGTTGGAGTGCAGTGGTGTGACTGGCTCACTGCAAACACTACCTCCCAGGTTCAAGCAATTCTCCTGCCTCAGCCTCCCGAGTAGCTGGGATTACAGGTGCGTGCCACCACACCAGGCTAATTTTTTGTGTTTTCAGTGAGATGGGATTTCACCATGCTAGCTAGGCTTGTCTCAAACTCCTGACCTCATGATTCACCCACCTCGGCCTCCCAAAGTGCTGGGATTACAGATGTGAGCCACTGTACCCAGCCTCTACTTCTCTTTAAAAAATTTTATATATGATAGGCTTTATCCCCAAGATTTTATAGTATTTAAGAAAATAGCTGGGCACTGTGGCTCATGCTTATAATCCTAGCACTTTGGGAAGCCAAGATAAGCAGACGGATTGAGCCCAGGAGTTTGAGACAAGCCTGGGCAACATAGTGAAACCTTATCTCTATTTAAAAAAATACAAAAATTAGCCTGGTGTCTTGGTATATGCCAGTAGGCTGAGGTAGGAGGATCATTTGAGCCCAGAAGGTTGAGTCTGCAGTGAGCCATGAGCATGCCACTGCACTCCAGCCTGGGCAACAGAGCAAGATCCGGTCTCAAAAAAAAAAAAAAAAAAGAAAAGAAAAAAAAGATTATAAGGATAAGATCATAAGATCCTCAGTATTTTCTACTGTAGTAGAGCATATGTGATCTACACTGGTTGATTTCTGATACAGTCAACTACAGCTACACAAAATGAGAGGCTTATTTAAGGATGTGATGGTGGGAAACAATACAAACAATATTTACACAAATGCCCACATCCATTCAGGTCTTACTCTCTATGAAGATGAGTAGGACACAGCTTTGTTCCATCTGGGTAGTGAAGGTATCTATTGAGAATGGCAATCAGACTTCACACTGAACTATATGTGAGAAAGTATTTCTGGAATAAGATTAGTAGAAATAAGCTAGGTGGTCAAAAACAAAATTAAACAATAAGGCTTTAGCAGTCCATAAATAATCACCAGGCTTTACTTGGAAGACATGATAATGATAATGAAATTGATTTTCTAATATATCTAGAAGCATCCAAAATAGTCCATGCTAGCTATCATTTAACAACGTATCAAATCTTTATCCAAATGAAGGATGAGATGTGCACTTAATATAGAAATACTATAAATACTATCCTGTCCCCAAATATGGAAACCATCCATATATCTGTATTATCTTGGCTTTCATACCAACTTCATTTTTTAAAACGATGCTACCATGAGGCATGCCAAAATACCACAGAGTGTAAAGGGTTTGTTAGAAAACCCTAATGATTCGGTCACTGCTAGCACAACTTTACCCCCAAAAATCTGGCTCCTGCATCTAACAAAAGTTCAGGTTATGGAGAATCATCTAAGCCGTGTAAATGAGGCTTTTATTTCTGCTTTAAACTCTCAAATTTATAATGCATTCATTCTGCACAATTCAATCACAGTAATTTTTTCAAAGCATAAAATTTAAGACACATCCAAAACAAACTGCCAATTCCACCTTAATTCATTCTGTAAATAACTTGAAACATCCTAAGAATTGAACATATGCTTCTACCCACAATTGACATTTAAAGATAATTAAATGCAATTATTCCTATTGACAGCTGAAATGTTTGAAAGAGAGCTATTACCGAGTTAGAATTCAAGATATCAATTAAATACCATTTTATTCTAGCAAATAACAACTGAATTCATAAACACCACACAGACATTGGCAAATCTTCTGCATACCTGTTACTGCATATTATCATGAAGCTTAAATATTCAGAGCATCTGTTAAGTCATCTTCTTTGAAACTATGTTAGTAATCAAAGTCAAGAGCATAATATAGATATACATTGTTCTTTCTTACTGAGGAAACATTACCATATATAAACTAGTGATGACCAGCATTTGGCCTTTCAAAATAAGAACATAAAACATAGACTCTACTCTCAGTCAGGTGGCATGGGTGTTGAGCTTTTGCTTTTCTTTAGAATTGGCAGGAAAAGAGCTGATGAACGCCTGTCTTGTGAGACGTATGTACTGACCTCAAAGGGTGAGATGCAGGGTACTATTTATTCAGGTGAAAAAATACAAAGCTTCATGTGTTGTTCAGTGGTGATCAAACAAAGAAGATTCCAAAGAATGTACTGCATGTGTGACTTTCAGAAATCAACTGTTGTATTTCCAATATTAAATTGTAAGCCAGAAACACCAAAGGTTTTAGGGTAGTGGCAATTTTACACATAATAATTTTTCAAAGAGGAGATTTTCACAATCTTTGTATATAAACAATAGGGAAATCATAGGAATGATTTCCTCCATGACTAAATTTGGCTTTTTATGAAAGTCGTAAGGGCAATAACTACTGATTTTAATGAATATATTTTACAACCTTTTATTACAAAATTTCTAATGATGGAAGCTAATGCTCTATGTTTTAGACAGCCTTCAGATGAATAAAAATGGTCACTAAATTCTATCATGTCAATCTGATCAGGATGTCATCAACAAATTATTTACAAAGCATGTACCTGCTTTCTCTGTGTTGGATATAAGACTCAAACCCTGATCTCAAAGAATTTACAACTGCAATGGCTCACCTCAGTTGAAATTCTCCCTCTGTTTATCTTTAAAACTTTCTATAATTGCAATTTTAGCTAGTAATTTTATCTTCCATAGGTCTCAGTTTTCTTATTTATAAAATGAGGACATTAAGATAGATCATTTACAAAGCTCCTATTAGGTATGAAATTCTGAGATACTGTAAAAAAATAACTTCAAGAGTTCTGAGGCTGAGGAGATCATGAGTGGTAGAGCTGGGGTTTGACACGGGAGTGTGAAATATGGGGATTTAATAAACAGAAAGAAGGGAGAAGCATATTCCAGGGAAGTTGAATTGACTGAGCTCAGGTTAGAGGCAAGAAGTCTTGTGATGGGATGGACTGGCTTGAGTGGAGAACCACATTGGAGATCGGTAGGAGAGAAAGTTGGCTGGTAAGTTGGGCCAAATGGTGGAATGACTTGAATGTCTAGCTGGGGCTCAGGTTTTGTTTAAGAGGCAAAAGTGTTTTCTAAGGAAGAATAGTAACATTTGCAAAGTATTTATCATTGGAGTTGATAAGACTGGCATATATGGGTATATTAGAGGGAATACATTTAATTTGAAAGCTATAAGAATATAGGAACAGGTATATAAGAAACATCAATTGGGAGGTTTCAGTTGGAAGTGTAAAGGAAGGAACAGAAACGTTATACCATGCACATGCCACCAAATCACTGTGCTGTAGTTTTCATACGCATCTTTGGCAGGAATGTGTCCATATTTTCATTCTGCAAGATAGCTGCTTCACATCACAAGAGAAATCTATGCTCAAGAAAGGCCATCCTCCTGGTTAAGCACCAAAGAAAGATTAATAATTACATTCTACCAAAATCTGGCTCCTTGGAATTTGGTGCTGCATTCATATGCTGCCACTATACTGTGAACCCCATAGTTGATTAATAGTAGTAAAACCCATGAAATTATGAGAATTCGGGCAGCATTTCTATATTCAGTAGGATCTGTATGAATATAATAAATGGAAGATTTGTTTAGTTCTCCTGATGTTTTGAGTAAGTCAGACGGTAATACTTGCAACACATATGAAAGCATTTTTATAACACAGCCTCAAAAAAGAGGTAAAAGAAAGCACAGAAATCTAGAGAAGCATAATCCACCAAGGGGCCTGACATTCTGAGCCAAAGGCTCCTCCCTTCTTCTGCTCTCGAAGCCCTCTTTTCATCATAGACATAAGTCAAGAAATAATAGCATCTTGTTGGTGTGGGAATGGCCAGACTGAACTCACGAGCAACTGCCACTCATAAGTAGAAGGTTATGAAATGTATATTTCACTAAATAGGGCAAAAATCTAAGGAGTTCTTTTAGGGTTTGATTCCAATAGCATTAATTTTTT
This sequence comes from Macaca thibetana thibetana, assembly GCF_024542745.1. Classification (NCBI taxonomy): domain Eukaryota; kingdom Metazoa; phylum Chordata; class Mammalia; order Primates; family Cercopithecidae; genus Macaca; species Macaca thibetana. The sequence goes on along the minus strand of NC_065582.1, from coordinate 132,827,572 downwards.
TTTCATTAAAGTTCCCATGGATTTATTTAATCTTCAACATGTATGCTATACTTGCTTGGTCAGTGTAAATTTTCAATTAAACTGTGAAAATGGTTGTTAGCATCTTACATCTGGGGTTCTTTTTCTAACTTAGTTCCCACAAGAAGATGAAATATATTAAGAACCTGAATCATTCTGTATTACTTGTGCCAGATACACTATGTAGATCCCATGGCAGGCATATTTAATGAGGGAATCAATTTCTGCCTCAGCCCTAATTTGGCCTTTCCCAGTGTCCAACATATTTCTCTCAAATGAACTGGTCCATGGGGAGCTTCAAAAAGTCAGGGTGTGTGAAGAGAAGGAACAGGAAAAAAAATTCAGCATTATGACAGTTTTCTGCAAGCTTATTTTTTTTTACAAAGTTTTGTCAGTTGAACTCCCTGGTTTAAACTAACCAGAGCACAGGTACCTTAATTAATCAAAAAATTCCCCTTAATACCAATTTGCTCTCTCTCTCACCCACGCCCCCACCCCACACACAACCATTCCACTGTGGAGTAACACATTTCTGCATTGTCCTGCATATGGTCTAAATTAGCACCTGCATAGTTCAGTTATTAAATGAAAAACAGCTCTTTACTTGACCTATAGAGTTTTTGTATACAAGAACCTATCCAACAGCATTATGTCTTCCCTTATCAGATGTGTGTGGTATGACATAATGAATGTAACACTTCAGTGCAATTGGCAAGGTTTCAGTTCCCAAGTGCAGGGTCACATTTCCCTGTGCATTGTTTTGAAACCAGACATTCTGCATTGGGTAGCTAATGTTGAAGCCCTGGATTTTTCCCTCAGAGATCTCAAACCAAATCTGAGAAACTAGTAACCCAAATTTAATAACAGCCAAAAAATATATTCACTGAACAAGAGCTTCTTAGAATAAGAATGAAAACTCCAGAGAAATGTTAGGTGAATGTGTGGGGCCAGCCAAAGAGTCTCTTTTACCTGAAAATTGTTAAAGGATGATAGCATATTTAATTCTGATTTTAAGACCAAGTTTCCTGTTCGTTGTCTTGATAAAGCAGCATCCACATCCAAATTTTCAATGATTTTCTAATATATTTAAATTATATGTAATTACACAGAATAATACACATCAACATTATTGTACTATTTATAGGAAGTTTACTATTTTTCCATTTTTAAGTTTTAAAAATTTGTTAGCCTTTAAATTGGGGACAAACATAATATACACACATGACTGAAGTGCCTGGGCTTCACAAACAGAGATACATCATTTTGAGACTGTGTAAGTAGGCTTGAGAATATACAGAAAGATGTACATTAATTTACTCGAAAAAAAAAGCATGACAGTGACTGTAATGTGAGTTTTTAATGATGTAAATGATTAGTATTCCTGGCAAATAGTGGTTAAACTGTATCCATTCACTAATGAACAACAACAAATAGATTTTAGAACAGATGAGGTCTAGTTTAGATACTATAATGACTCTCTGATTCTAATGCATTAAACCTGTATTTAATAGGTAGAAATATTTCTTAAAACAATCATCTCAGGCCGGGCGTGGCGGCTCAGGCCTATAATCCCAGCACTTGGGGAGGCCGAGGCGGGTGGATCACGAGATCAGGAGATCAAGACCATCCTGGCTAACACGGTGAAAACGTGTCTCTACTAAAAAAAAAATACAAGAAATTAGCCGGGAGTGGTGGTGTGAGCCTGTAGTCCCGGCAGGCGCCTGTAGTCCCACCTACTCAGGAGGCTGAGGCAGGAGAATGGTGTGAACCCGGGAGGCAGAGCTTGCAGTGAGCCAAGATCGCACCACTGCATTCCAGCCTGGGCGACAGAGTGAGACTCCATCTCAAAACAAACAAACAAACAAAAAATTGTCATCTCAGAGTTAATAACAGAAATAAAAACAAACACAAAAAGTCTTAAGATGTTCTTAAACAAAGAGCAATGGTCACATACACCTGAAAGTTTACATCCCAATTAATTATTATAGAACAGAAAGAACATAAACGCTTTGGCAAAAATTTAGATATGGACAACTGTAATAGGCAAGAATAGGCTTATCTCTTATGTAAAACTATACTTGAGTCAACAGGAACTTCAGTTTAGAAAGTACAACTTTAAATATACAGAATTGAAGTCTATACAATCCTGAAAGTTTTAGAAATGGAATTATCTGCCAAATAATAAGATATTAGAAGAAATGTACACTCAAACTCAACAAAGGTTCATAATAGAGAAAATGAAATGCACTAGATTGCTTTGATAATACATGAGCATTTTTAAACAAATATTTTTAAAGCATCTGCTGTGTATAAGGTACTGTGTAAATAGTACATGCTTGATAAATATTTCGTAAGTGTTGTTATATCTCAAATCCAATTATATCTCCAGAAACACAAAAAGCATACACCATTAAAACATGCGTAAGTTTACTTATTTCCAAGATATGTGCTATTCCTATTTTCAAACACTAGTATTATCAAAGGGTTACCAGAGACTTACTTTGAGCAGTTAAGTAGTAAACATATGGAACACATTAACTTAAAGAGTTAAACTAAAATTATAAATATGTACAAGAGATATTTTATTAAATTTGGCATCAATGGATCCATAATAGGTTAGTGAAAGAAGATAGAGATTTTCCAGGTACACCTGTAAGTTTTATGTTATAAAATAAATATCAGACTCCCCTGTTAAACATCCCTTGGAAACGACAGAATAAGAAAATATTAGATTAAATAACCAAAAGGAATTTATGCAGAACTTTTGACATTATGAAAACTTACATATCTGGCACTAGATTTTGTTACCAAGAAGCATAAGAACCTTTAGAGATTTAAGAACTGAATAAATTAATTAACCCACCTGTATAGAGGAGAACATATTGGGATGCATTCGGAGATATTTTTAAGCTTTGTGAATCAATAATTATTTATAGAGAATTAACATTTACATTGTGTTCTGCAGAATTTTCCCCTTCCCACCATCATCATCACATCAGTCCATGGAATAGTAAATTCATTCTTATATTGGAGATAGAGGTGTTATAGAAGAAAAGCAGAAAGAACTTAACAAAATCCGTGGACCAGATGAAGAAAAATGGGATTAATGAGAGGTAGTACATGACCTATTAATCAATGTCCCTTATAGAATGTTGAAAGATGAATTGATATAGCAAATTGGAAGCTTCCTAGAAAAAGACCTCAGGGCTCCGTGCTGGGTACCAACTTGTTCACTATTTTATCTATAATCAGGATGATGCCACCGGAGGTATTATCGAATGGCAGGTCTCAAGAGCTAGGAAGAAGTTTTAATATTTGGGATGACAGAAACAAGACTAGAAGGAGGCCAATGGGTGAGAATGATAGACTGAAACTTGAAAAATGAAATATAAGAGGAATAGGCATTAAAGCTGTCTTTGGTCTTATAATAAAGGGTGTAAGATCTAGCCTACTAAAGCAGTAAAAATGTGACTTTGGTGAAAGAGACTTAACCTTCTAAGTATCTGTTCCCTTATCTATGTGATGGAAGTAAGAGTAAGGTTGTTACAAAAAAAAAAAAAAGTGGTATGCATGTAGAATGTACACTGCTTAGCACTTAGCAGGGGCTGGAAAAATTTTAGCTGCTGTTATTAGTAATATATCTTATGGAGGATAATTGGAATCTACCAAATATCATTATAACTACATGACAAATTATCAAAGTAAAACAAAATCACAAGTACAATGTGCTGTTCAATAGGACACACTGTTTCTCTTCTAATCATTAAAATTGTATTACTATTAAGAATATAGAATGTTGGTAATATTTTGGATCCTTTCAGGAAAAAACACAATTTTGAGAGTGGAAACATGAACTCAGCATTAAGTCTGGGTTTTAACCCCCCCCCCCCAAAACAAGAAATAAATGAGAGAACATGTATTTATAAAGCAATTTAATGAAGTTAAATTTTCATTATCTGTAAGATAGGAAATTGGAATGACTTATTTCAATGCCTCAAGCTCATATTAAACATTTTATTGACAAGAGATTGAAGCATTTCCACATTTTGATGATCTTGATATTAATAATACCTACTATTAAGAAATTATTTTATGCAAAATCTTGTACTTGAGGCCTTCATTAGAAATTCATTAAATGCTAACTTCAAGTCAGAGTCAGTCTTGGGTAAATGAAAGAAAATGTCAGTTCTCCATAATTATGCTTTCCTGATACTTCATTTTCTGCTAAACCCTTCTATACCCCAATGATCTCCCTTGTCTTCTCATTTTTATTTGAAATAAAAAGTTGCACCTGTTAAATTGTTAATATAAGGCTGATTCTTTGATTGTCTCAAGCATATTTGCTTTTACCAGAAACTAAAGTTTCAGAAAAATAAAACCTGAAAACACAAAGCAGAAAGCTGAACCTATCAAACCTGTGTTATTTGTCCAGTTCTCCAAAAATAATTCCACCATGCAGTCATTGCAATTCTATCTACATGGTTTATCCATCAAACACATTAAAAGGGGTTACTATAAGGGAGTCAAAACCACTACATTTTGAACGACAAGTTGTGATATTCACTAATTAAGTTCATAAATCAAGGTAAAATAAAATCAAGTAAAAGAGTAGCTGAGAAATTTGAGAAATCTGATCAATAGATGGGACATATTTAATAGCCCAAACTATCCATCATATGTTTGGAGTAAAGAAAAAAATATTAAAAATTTTTAAAATTACATTTTTCAAACAGACAACTTGCTTCCACTTTTAAAGTACTATTTCATAAATTAAAATTAAATCTACGAGTTTCTGAATCTTTCATAACAGTGTATTTAAAACTCACTTCTAAATTATTAGAGCATCTTTTAAAAATTTGTCTGATGGCTTTTTTTTTTTTTAATAGCTAAATTTTTTTTTTTTTTAATTAAACTTTAAGTTCTAGGGTACATGTGCACAACATGTAGGTTTGTTACAAAGGTATACATGTGCCATGGTGGTGTGCTGCACCCATTAACTCGTCATTTACATTATGTATTTCTCCTGATGCTATCCCTCCCCACTCCCCCAATCCCACAACAGGCCCTGGTATGTGATGTTCCCCCTTCTGTGTCCGAGTGTTCTCATTGTTCAATTCCCACCTATGAGTGAGAACATGTGGTGTTTGGGTTTTTGACCTTGCGATAATTTGCTGAGAATGATGGTTTCGGCCGGACGTGGTGGCTCATGCCTGTAATCCCAGCACTTTGGGAGGCCGAGGCGGGTGGATCACGAGGTCAGGAGATCGAGACCATCCTGGCTAACATGGTGAAACTCCGTCTCTACTAAAAACACAAAAAATTAACCGGGCGTGGTGGCGGGTGTCTGTAGTCCCAGCTACTTGGGAGGCTGAGGCAGGAGAATGGCATGAACCAGGGAGGTGGAGCTTGCAGTGAGCCGAGATCGCGCCACTGCACTCCAGTCTGGGAGACACAGCGAGACTCTGTCTCAAAAAAAAAAAAAAAAAAAAAAAAAAAAAAGAGAATGATGGTTTCCAGCTTCATCCATGTCCCTACAAAGGACATTAACTCATCCTTTTTTATGGCTGCATAGTATTCCATGGTGTGTATGTGTCACATTTTGTTAATCCAGTCTATCATTGATGGACATTTGGGTTGGTTCCAAGTCTTTGTTATTGTGAATAGTGCCGCAGGAAAAATACATGTGCATGTGTCTTTATAGCAACATGACTTATAATCCTTTGGGTATATACCCAGTAATGGGATGGCTGGGTCAAATAGTATTTCTAGTTCTAGATCCTTAAGGAATTGCCACACTGTTTTCCACAATGGTTGAACTAGTTTACAGTCCCACCAACAGTGTAAAAGTGTTCTTGTTTCTCTACATCCTCTCCAGCATCTATTGTTTCCTGACTTTTTAATGATTGCCATTCTAACTGGTGTGAGATGGTATATCATTGTGGTTTTGATTTGCATTTCTCTGATGGCCAGTGAAGATGAGCATTTTTTCATGTGTCTGTTGGCTGCATAAATGTCTTCTTTTGAGAAGTGTCTGTTCATATCCTTCACTCACTTTTTGATGGGGTTGTTTTTATCTTGTAAATTTGTTTGAGTTATTTGTAGGTTCTGGATATTAGCCCTTTGTCAGATGAGTAGACTGCAAAAATGTTTCTCATTTTTGCCTGTTCACTCTGATGGTAGTTTCTTTTGCTGTGCAGAAGCTCTTTAGTTTAATGAGATCCCATTTGTCAATTTTGGCTTTGTTGCCATTGCTTTTGGTGTTTTAGACATGAGGTCCTTGCCCATGCCTATGTCCTGAATGGTATTGCCTGGATTTTCTTCTAGGGTTTTTATGATTTTAGTTCTAACATTTAAGTCTTTAATCCATCTTAAATTAATTTTTGTATAAGGTGTAAGGAAGGAATCCAGTTTCAGCTTTCTACATATGGCTTGCCAATTTTCCCAGCACCATTTATTAAATAGGGAATCCTTTCCCCATTTCTTGTTTTTGTCAGGTTTGTCAAAGATCAGACGGCTGTAGATGTGTGGTATTATTTCTGAGGGCTCTGTTCTGTTCCATTGGTCTATATATCTGTCTTGGTACCAGTACCATACTGTTTTGGTTACTGTAGCCTTGTAGTATAGTTTGAAATCAGATAGTGTTATGCCTCCAACTTTGTTCTTTTAAATTAGGATTGACTTGGCAATGCGGGCTCTTTTTTGGTTCCATATGAACTTTAAAGCAGTTTTTTTCCAATTCTGTGAAGAAAGTCATTGGTAGGTTGATGAGGATGGCATTGAATCTATAAGTTACTTTGGGCAGTATGGCCATTGTCATGATATTGATTCTTCCTATCCATGAGCATGGAATGTTCTTCCATTTGTTTATGTCCTCTTTTATTTTGTTGAGCAGTGGTTTGTAGTTCTCCTTGAAGAGGTCCTTCACATCCCTTGTAAGTTGGATTCCTAAGTATTTTATTCTCTTTGTAGCAATTTTGAATGGGAGTTCACTCATGATTTGGCTCTCTATTTGTCTGTTATTGGTGTATAAGAATTCTTGTGATTTTTGCACATTAATTTTGTATTCTGAGATTTTGCTGAAGTTGCTTATCAGCTTAAGGAGATTTTGGGTTGAGACGATGGGGTTTTCTAGATATACAATCATGTCATCAGCAAACAGGGACAGTTTGACTTCCTCTTTTCCTAACTGAATACCCTTGATTTCTTTCTCCTGCCTGGTTGCCCTGCCAGAAATTCCAACACTATGTTGAATAGGAGTGGTGAGGGCATCCCTGTCTTGTGCCAGTTTTCAAAGGGAATCTTTCCAGTTTTTGCCCATTCAGTATGATATTGGCTGTGGGTTTGTCATAAATAGCTCTTATTATTTTGAGATACATCCCATCAATACCGAATTTATTGAGAATTTTTAGCATGAAGGGCTGTTGAATTTTGTCAAAGGCCTTTTCTGCATCTATTAAGATAATCATGTGGTTTTTGTCTTTGGTTCTCTTTATATGCTGGATTAGGTTTATTGATTTGCATATGTTGAATCAAACTTGCATCCCAGGGATGAAGCCCACTTGATCATGGTGGATCGGCTTTTTGATGTGTTTCTGGATTCAGTTTGCCAGTATTTTATTGAGGATTTTTGCATCAATGTTCATCAGGGATATTGGTCTAAAATTCTCTTTTTTTGTTGTGTCCCTGCCAGGCTTTGGTATCAGGATGATATTGGCCTCATAAAATGAGTTGGCCTCTTTTTCTATTGATTGGAATCATTTCAGAGGGAATGGTACCAGCTCCTCCTTGTACCTGTGGTAGAATCTGGCTGTGAATCCATCTGGTCCTGGACTTTTTTTGGTTGGTAAGCTATTAATTATTGCCTCAAATGCAGAGCCTGTTATTGGTCTATTCAGAGATTCAAATTCTTCCTGGCTTAGTCTTGGGAGAGTGTATGTGTCCAGGAATTTATTCATTTCTTCTAGATTTTCTAGTTTATTTGCATAGAGGTGCTTACAGTATTATCTGATGGTAGTTTGTGTTTCTGTGGGATCAGTGGTGATATCCCCTTTATCATTTTTTATTGCATCTATTTCATTTTTCTCTTTTCTTCTTTATTAGTCTTGCTAGCGGTCTATCAATTTTGTTGATCTTTTCAAAAAAAGTGGATTCTTTGAAGGGTTTCTTGTGTCTCTATCCCCTTCAGTTCTGCTCTGATCTTAGTTATTTCTTGCCTTCTGCTAGCTTTTGAGTGTGTTTGCTATTGCTTCTCTAGTTCTTTTAATTGTGATGTTAGGGTGTCAATTTTAGATATTTCCTGCTTTCTCTTTTGGGCCTTTAGTGCTACAAATTTCCCTCTACACACTGCTTTAAATGTGTCCCAGAGATTCTGGTATGTTGTGTCTTTTTTCTCATTGGTTTCAAAGAACATCTTTATTTCTGCCTTCCTTTTGTTATGTACCCAGTAGTCATTCAGGAGCAGGTTGTTCAGTTTCCATGTAGTTGAGTGGTTTTGAGTGAATTTCTTAATCCTGAGTTCTAGTTTGATTGCACTGTGGTCTGAGAGACAGTTGGTTATAACTTCTATTCTTTTACATTTGCTGAGGAGTGCTTTACTTACAACTATGAGGTCAATTTTGCAATAGGTGTGATGTGCTGCTGAGAAGAATGTGTATTCTGTTGATTTGGGGTGGAGAGTTCTGTAGATGTCTATTAGATCCACTTGGTGCAGAGCTGAGTTCAATTCCTGTATATCCTTGTTAACTTTCTGTCTTGTTGATCTGTCTAATATTGACAGTGGGGTGTTAAAATCTCCCATTATTATTGTATGGGAGTCTAAGTCTCTTTGTAGGTCTCTAAGGACTTGTTTTATGAATCTGGGTGCTCCTGTATTTGGTGCATATATATTTAGGATAGTTAGCTCTTCTTGTTGAATTGATCCCTTTACCATTATGTAATGACCTTCTTTGTCTCTTTTGATCCTTGTTGGTTTAAAGTCTGTTTTGTCAGAGACTAGGATTGCAACCGCTGCCTTTTTTAGTTTTCCATTTGCTTGGTAGATCTTCTTCCATTCCTTTGTTTTGAGGCTATGTGTGTATCTGCACATGTGATGTGTCTCCTGAATACAGCACACTGATGGGTCCTGACTCTTTATCCAATTTGCCAGTCTGTGTCTTTTAATTGGAGCATTTAGCCCATTTACATTTAAGGTTAATATTGTTATGTGTGAATTCAATCCTGTCATTATGATGTTAGTTGATTATTTTGCTAGTTAGTTGATGCAATTTCTTCCTAGCATTTATGGACTTTACAATTTGGCATGTTTTTGCAGTGGCTGGTACCGGTTGTTCATTTCCACGTTTAGTGCTTCCTTCAGGAGCTCTTGTAGTGCAGGACTTTCAAGGAAGTTGGTCCCCTTGACAATTCTCATCAGTGAATGTGGCTTTGAGATAACCATGAATAATAATTTGATTTTTATGAGGAATTTACCTTTTTAAAGTGAATTGTCTTCTATTTGCTTATTCTAGCAACAGGGTATGCAGGAAAGAAATTGCTGTAGTGGTCATTTTACAGATGAGAAAACAGTTATGGCCAGAGATGACATGGCCTGCCTCAAGTTAGGCTGCCATTAAAGGCTCAAGGGAGAGGGAAGCAAACCTGCCAAATCCTTCAGTCTCTTGAAATTTATATTTGTTCATACAGCCTTTTTGTGCTTCCAATTGTTCCGTGAATTCACCAGAACAAGAGACAATATTTCCTTCTCCATGTATGACAGGAGAATAATACATAATAAGCATTTTTAAGGACATTCTAGACAATGTTCTAGACAACTTGTCATTTGCTCAGGACATGCTTTGCGATGATGCTGAAAATAATGATGAGGATGTGATACTGTTGATCAATTAACAAATATACCATAAATACCTACAATGGGAAGAACAGTATAATAAGTACAAAAGGAATATGAAAAAGCATAATGTATATTATTTGCCACCAAGCAGTTCACAATTCTTTTGGAAGGAAATATTTAATTCATATAAAAGGCAATAAACAATTCAAGGCAGTTGAGGAACAATTCAAAGCAGGTCGTACACACTAAAAGAATGATAAACTAAATAAGCAGTGTGTCTTTGGGGGAAGAAATGTATCACTGTTGTCTAGGACCATCAGTCCTGGCTCATTGTAAAAGTATAATGTAAATGGATTTTGATGAATTCAAGGGTTTGAAACAGATAGAAGTATCCACATATCAACAAAATCAGCAGACAAGAGTTCCTACTTTTTTCTAATGTTTAGGCAATATATCCACTCAATATGTTAAAAAATACATTGACTTTCTTCATATAATTAGAAAAAACTACTTTAAATTTCATATGGAGCCAAAAAGGGCCCATATAGCCAAAACAATCCTAAGCAAAAAGAACAAAGCTGGAGGTATCACACTACCTGACCCTGACTTCAAACTATACTACAAGGCTACATTAACCAAAACAGCATGGTACTGGTACCAAAACAGATATATAGACCAAAGGAACAGAACAGAGGCCTCCAAAATAAGGCCACACATCTACAACCATCTGATCTTTGACAAACCTGAAAAAAGGAAGCAATGGGGAAAGGAGTCCCTATTTAATAAATGGTGTTGGGAAAATGGGCAAGCCATATGCAGAAAACTTATACTGCACCTCTATCTCATACATTGGACAAAAATTAACTCAAGATGGATTAAAGACTTAAATGTAAGACCTAAAATCATAAAGCCCTAGAAGAAAACCTAGGTAATACCGTTAAGGACATAGGCATGGATAAAGACTTCATGACTAAAACACCAAAAGCAATGGCAACAAAAGCCAGAATTAACAAATGGGATCTAATTAAACTAAAGAGCTTCTGCACAGCAAAAGAAACTACCATTAGAGTGTACAGCTAAGCTATAGAATAGGAGAAAATTTTTGCAATCTACCCATCTGACAAAGGGCTAATATCCAGAATCCACAAAGAACTTAAATTTACAAAAACAAACAAACAAACAAACAACCCCATCAAATGTGAGGGAAGAATAGGATCAGACACTTCTTAAAAGAAGACATTTATGCAGCCAAAAGACACATGAAAAAATGCTTATTATCACTGGTCATCAGAGAAATGAACATCAAAACCACAATGAGATAGCATCTCACACCAGTTAGAATAGCAATCATTAAAAGGTCAGGAAACAACAGATGCTGGAGAGGATGTAGAGAAATAGGACTGCTTTTACGCTATTGGTGGGACTGTGAACTAGTTAAACCATTGTGGAAGACAGTGTGATGATTCCTCAAGGATCTAGAACTAGAAATACCATTTGACCCAGCCATCCCATTACTGGGTATATACCCAAAGGATTATAAATCATGCTGCTATAAAGACACATGCACATGTATGGTTACTTTGGCACTATTCACAATAGCAAAAACTTGGAACCAACCCAAATGTCCATCAGTGATAGACTGGATAAAGAAAATGTGGCACATATACACCATGGAATACTATGCAGCCATAAAAAAGGATGAGTTAATGTCCTTTGTAGGGTCATGGATGAAGCTGGAAACCATCATTCTGAGCACACTATCAAAAGGATAGAAAACCACACACTGCATGTTCTCACACATAGGTGGGAATTAAACAATGAGAACACTTGGAAACAGGGCGGGAAACATCACATATTGGGGGAGTCCATCATGCGGAGGGAGACAGGGGGAGGGGTAGCATTAGGAGAAATACCTAATGTAAATGCTGAGTTAATGGGTGCAGCAAATCAACATGGCACATGTATACATATGTAACAAACCCGCATGTTGTGTACATGTACCCTGGAACTTAAAGTATAATTTAACAAAAGGAAAAAAAATCCCATAAAATTCACCATTCTTTATAATAAAAAAAAAAAAACCCTTAATGAGTTGGGAATGGAAGGAATGAACCTCAAAATAATAAAGGCAACAAACCCACAGCTAACATGGTACTGAAGAGGCAAAAATGGAAAGCCTTTCCTCTAAGATCAGCAACAAGATAAGTTTGCCCACTTTCACCACTTTTATTCAGCATAATACTAGAAGTTCTCACCAAAGCCATGAGGTAAGACAAAGAAATGAAGGATATTCTAATTGAAAAGGAAAAAAATCAAATTAGCCCTGTTTGCAAATGACATAATCTTATACTTAGAAAAACCTAAAGACTCTACCAAAAAAAACCAAAAAACCAAACAAACAAACAAACAAAAACACTGTTAGAACTGATAAATGAATTCAGTAAAGTCTCAAGACATAAAATCAACATACAAAAATCAGTGACGTCTGTATATGCCAACAGCAAACAATCTGAAAAAAATCAAGTAAGTGGCCGGGCATGGTAGCTCATGCCTCTAATCCTAGCACTTTGGGAGAACTAAGCAGGTGGATTACTTGAGGTCAGGAGTTCGAGACCAGCCTGGCCAACATGATGAAACCCCATCTCTACTAAAAATACAAAAGATTAGCCAGGCATGGCACATACCATCTACTTGGGAGGCTGAGATAGGACAATCACTTGAACCTGGGAGGCGGAGGTTGCATTGAATTGAGATCATGCCATTGCACTCCAGCCTGGCTAACAGAGCAAGACTTAGTCTCAAAAATAAATAAATAAATAAATAAATAAATAAATAAATAAAATTAAGTAAGTAATTTTATTTACAAGAGCTACAAAGAATATAAAATACCTAGGAACCGATTTAGTCAAAGAATTGGAAGATCTATATAAGAACTACAAAACACTGATGAAAGGAATTGAAGAAGACACAAAAAAATTGGAAAGATATTCCATCCATGCTTGTGGATTGAAGAAATTAATATTGTTAAAATGACAATTCTACCCAAAGCAATTTATAGATTCAATGCAACCCTTATCAAAAAACCAATGTCATGCTTCACAGAAGTACAAAAAAATCCTAAAATGTCTATGGAACCCTAGAACATTTCAAAGAGGCAAAGTAATCCTGAGCAAAAAGAACAAAGCTGGAAGCATCACATCATCTGAATTCAAAATATTCTATAAAGCTATAATAACCAAATAAGCATAATACTGGCATTAAAAACAGACATATATACTAAAGGAGAAGAATAGATAACCCAGAAATAAATCCACATATTTATAGCCAACTCATTTTCAACAAAGTTTCCAATAACAAACAATGGGGAACGGACAGTCTCTTTAATAAACGGTGCTGGAGAAACTGGATAATTAGCACAGAAGAATAAAACTAGATCTTCACCTTTAACACAAAAATTAAATCAAAATACATTACAGACTGAAGTCTAAGACTTCAAATTGTAAAAGTACTAGCAAAAAACTTTGGGGAAATGCTCCAGGATATTGGTCTTGGAAATGAATTTTTGTGCAAAACATTAAAAGCACAGGCAAAGTTGGCAACAATAGACAACTAGGATTATACCAAACTAAAAAGCTTCTGCACATCAGGGAAAACATGGACACAGTAAAGAGACAATCCACAGAATGGAAGAAAATATTTACAACCTATCCATCTGACAAGGAATTAATAACCAGACTATACAAGGAGCTTAGACAATGAAATAGCCAAAAAAAAAAACCAAGAAAAGAAAAAGAAATTGATTTAAAAATAAACAAAAGAACTGAATAGACATTTCTCAAAAGATGCCATACAGATAGACAACAGATAAAAAGTTCAACGTCACTAATAATCAGAGAAATGAGAATGAAACCACAACGAAATATCATTTCACCCCAGTTAAAAATGGCTTTTATCAAAAAGACAGGAACAATGAATGCTGACAAGAATGCAGAAAAAAAGGAATCCTTGCACATGGTTGGTGGGAGTGTGAATTAATGCAGCCAATATGGAAAACTATATGGAGGTTCCTCAAAAAAATTTAAAAAAGAATTTCCACATGATTCAGCAATTACACTACTGAGTATATATCAAAAATAAAGGAAATCAATATATCAAAGAGATATCTACACTCCTATGTTTATTGCAGCACTATTCACCACAGCGAAAATATAGAATCAACCTAAGTGCCCATCAATGGATGAGTGGATAAAGAAAATGTATATATACAAATAGAATATTATTCAGCCAAATAAATGAATGAATCATGTCATTTGTCGTGATTCAAAAAAAAAGAATGAATCATGTCATTTGTAGCAGCATGGATAGAACTGGAAGTCATGATACAAGCCAAGTACAAAAAGACAAATATTGCATATTCATATATGGGAGCTAAAAAAGTGGGTCTCATGAAGGAAGACAGTAGATTGCTGGTGAAGAGAGGACAGGAAAGGTTGAGGGGCAAGCGAGGGGAATAAAGAGAGGTTGATTAATGGATAGAAACACACAGTTTGATGGAAGAAATAAGACCTAGTTTCATAGATCAGTACTGTGACTACAGTTTATAATAATCTGTTGTATATTTCAATGTAGCTGGCAGAAAATAATTCAAAAGTTTCTAGCATAAAGAAAAGACAAATATTTAAGATGATGAATATCACAATTACACTGATTTGATCTTTACAAATTATGTGAATATATTAAATTATCACAAAAACCCTAAAATATGTACATCTAGTATAGATCAATGAAAGACAAAATTGAAAAGAGAACATAAAAAATAATTCAGACACAATGACTTTTCTTATGGGGATAAAGAATGGCTGAACAAAGGAAATTACTTCTGTGATGGGAAAAATCAAATAAATTCGCGATATATTGTATTCATCAGGATTTTCAGTTAAAAACAGCAAAACCTATTCTAGTGAGTTTAACCTGAAAGGTATAGAAAGATTATGAAAGTTGTTCACAGGATCTTTAGGTGAACAAAAGCATCAAGTTTGGATGCTATGTAGCCTGAAGAAAATCAAGGACGAGAAAACTCAGGAGAAATATTTAATCATTCTTTATCCTTTTGGACCTATGATACTAGAAACTTTGCATTAGCAGTCCACAAAAAGTCATACAGCTCCACCATTAAGTTTTGGCAAGAGATATGATATTCAGTGAGTGTGACTACTGCTTTTTTCCCTATTTGGTGGCACGTAGGTCTAGGTCACATGAAGAGACTTAGTTACAAGAAAGCCTGGAAATATATAGTTTTATCATTTTCCAATTTCTAACATACAAGAAAGCAAGATGAAAGGAGGTTGGAAACGATGTTGAATTAGTCAATCTGCTATAGGTATTGGAAAGCTAAATTTGATGAACCTAGATGACTATTGTGAGATATAAGATGAGAAGGAAGACATAAGATGAGAAGGAGGACGGTATCCAAATGATGATATCCTTGGCTCTTTTCTTTTTTCAAATAGTAGTGGGGATATATGGGCTGGGATCAGGGTGGGATAAAGGAAAATGAAAAAAAAGTCCTGTTTTGGACAAGCTAATGTTATGGTATCTGAACCCAGTGGAGATCTCCAGTCGAATCTGACTATATGGTTCAGGAGTTGAGGGGAGAGAGCAGAAATGATAGAGATTTGTGAGCCTTCACCACGAGGTGAAAACATGGGAAAAAGGAAGAGGTAGAGCAGGCTTAGTGATACAGGAATATACACAAATCTGAATAAGACTCTGAGACATAGTTAAGGGGCTAGGAGAGAAACAGAAGCTTCTATGGAGAAGTAGTATGCCTAAGGTAGGAGGAAGAGTTTGAAAAAGGCTAAAACATAAATGATGAATACTGTCAAATGCTATAGAAGTAATCCAATTAAGGTAAATTTTGGGAAAGAACAATGCATTTAGCCACAGCAGACAATTCTAACCTCACATATCTCATATGAGACTAGAAATTTTATAAAGAAAAGAAGTTTAATTGTCTTAGTGTTTTGCAGGCTGTACAGGAAGCATAGTGGTTTCTGCTTCTGTGGAGGCTTCAGGAAACTTCCAATCATGGCAGGAGGCAAAGAGGCAGCAGGCATTTCACATGGCAGGAGCAGGACCAAGTGAGAGAGACAAGAGGTGCCACACACTTTTAAACCACCAGATATCACAAGGACTCACCCAGTATGCTGAGAACAGTACCAAGAGGATGGTACTAAACCATTCATGAGAAATCTACCCCCACAATCTAATCACTTCACTCTAGGCCCTGCCTCCTACACTGGGGATTATATTTTAACATGTAATTTGGGTAGGGACACAGATCCAAACCATATTACCTTAAATGCAAATGATAACCAATATTTTTTCCTATTGTTTGAAGATATTATATGAAAAAAATATCAAGTTAGACTAAGAGCAATAAAGTAGAATTTAGGAGGAAATTTAAGACAATAATAAGACACACCCAGAGAGTTAATAATTTTGAAAAATTAAAATGTTTTGAAAACATTAAAGGATACCACAAATGTATAACTGGACACACAGAAGAACTGAGTAAAAGAAGTAAAAACTAATCAAAAGTTACAAAGTTTAATACTGTCCTAGCGATAGAGAAGAAAATGTGGAAAGGAATACATTATTTGACAAGAGCAAATGAGTATCATCAACAGCCCGAAATGGGATTAATTATTGTGAAGAGTAATCATAAAAGAGACTAAAAAAATGTTTTTGGAACTTGGAAAAGGAAAATTTTCTCTAGCCTTTGCCAAAGGTTGCTAGGAATTTCCAAAATATGCAGAAAATAAATTAAAACGTATCTCAGTGACTGGCAACATGGCCAAATAGAAACAGCTCCGGTCTGTAGTTCCCAGCAAGATAAATGCAGAAGACAGGTGATTTCTGCATTTCCAACTAAGATACCTGGCTCATCTCATTGAGACTGGTTGGACAGTGTGTGCAGCCCACAGAGGGTGAGCCAAAGCAGGATGAGGTGTTGCCTCACCAGGGAAGTGCAAGGGATCGCGGAACTCCCTCCCCTAGCCAAGGGAAGCTGTGAGGGACCATACCATGAGGAACAGTGCATTCTGGCCCAGAAATTACACAAGCTCTTTGCAATGCACAGACCAGGAGATTCCCTTGGGTGCCTACACCACCAGGGCTCTGGATTTCAAGCACCAAACCAGGCGGCCATTTGGGCAGACACTGAACTAACTGCAGGAGTTTTTTAATTTTTTTTCATACCCCAGTGGTGCCTGGAATACCAGCGAGATAGAACCATTCCTTCCCCTGGAAAGGGGGCTGAAACCGGATAACCAAGTGGTCTAGTTCAGCCGATTCCATCCCCAGGGAGCCCAGCAAATTAAGATCCACTGGCTTGAAACTCTTGCTGGCAGCACAGCAGTCTAAAGTCGATGTGGGACGCTTGAGCTTGGTGGGGAGAGGGGCGTCTGCCATTACTGAGGCTTGAGTAGGCAGTTTTCCACACACAATGTAAAAAAAGCTGCCAGGAAGTTCAAACTGGGTGGAGCCCACCACAGCTCAGCAAAGCCACTGCCTCTTTAGATTCCTCCTCTCTGGGTAGGGCATCTCTGTAAGAAAGGCAGCAACCCCAGTCATGTGCTTATAGATAAAGATCCCGTCTCCCTGGGAGAGAGCACCTGGGAGAAGGGGCATCTGTGGGCGCAGCTTCAGCAGACTCAAAGGTTCCTGCCTGCCAGCTCGGAAGAGAGCAGCGGATCTCCCAGCACAGCGCTGGAGCTCTGCTAAGGGACAGACTGCCTCTTCAAGTGGGTATGAAAAAAAGCTCCTGCAGCTAGCTCAGTGTCTGCCCAAACGGCCACCCGGTTTTGTGCTTGAAACCCAGGGTCCTGGTGGTGGGATCTAATTAAACTAAAGAGCTTCTGCACAGCAAAAGAAACTGTCATCAGCATGAACAGGCAACCTACAGATAGGAGAAAAAATGTGCAATCTATCCATTTGACAAAGGGCTAATATCCAGAATCTACAAGGAACTTAAACAAATATATGAGAACAAAACAAACAACTTATCGGAAAGTGGGTAAAGGATATGAACAGACACTTCTCAAAAGAAGACATTTATGTGGCCAACAAACATATGAAGAAAAACTCATAATTACAAGTCCTTAGAGAAATGCGAATCAAAACCACAATGAGTTACCATCTCACAAGAGATAGAATCGCGATCATTAAAACGTCAGGAAACAACAGATGCTGGAGAAAATGTGGAGAAACGGGAAAGGTTTTACACTGTTGGTGGGAATGCACATTAGTTCAACCATTGTGGAAGACAGTGTAACGATTCCTCAAGGACATAGAACCAGAAATACTATTTGGCCCAGCAATCCCATTACTGAGTATATGCCCAAAGGATTATAAATCATTCTACTAGAAAGCCACATGTACACATATGTTTATTGCAGCACTGTTCACAATAGCAAAGACTTGGAACCAGCCCAAATGTCCATCAATGATAGACTGGATAAAGAAAATGTGGCACATATACACCATGGAATACTATGCAGCCATAAAAAAGGATGAGTTCATGTCCTTTGCAGGGACATGGATCAAGCTGGAAACCATCATTCTCAGCAAACTAACACAGTAACAGAAAACCAAACACCACATGTTCTCACTCATAAGGGGTTGAACAATGAGAACACATGGACATAGGGAGGGGAACATCAAACACTGTGCCTGTCAGGGGGTGGGGGACTAGGAAGGAGGCATAACCTTAGGAGAATT
This sequence comes from Macaca thibetana thibetana, assembly GCF_024542745.1. NCBI lineage: Eukaryota > Metazoa > Chordata > Mammalia > Primates > Cercopithecidae > Macaca > Macaca thibetana. The sequence continues at coordinate 132,808,944 of NC_065582.1, read as the reverse complement.
ATGTAATGTAAATGATGGGTTGATGGGTGCATCAAACAACCATGGCATATGTATACCTATGTAACAAACATACATGTTTTGCACATGTATCCTGGAACTTGAATTATAATTAAAAATAATAAAAATTTAAAAAATAGCAAAGTATATAAAATAGGAATGTGATACAACTGATTATTAATATAAAAATAACTAAATCTTAAAATAAGGAAAAAGCATAGATGTGTTGGTTTTTTTTTTTTTTCTTTAACAGTCTGAGAAAAATGATTCTTCAGAGACAAGATAAGTAAATTCCTAGTGACATTCCTTTTCAATGATAAGTAGCGCCTAAATTTTGCTAAACTTATGAGGCTTTTGCAGCACTTGGGACTTGGTCTGCCCCTAAGTCTCAAGAGCCACTCATCTAACATGTTTTCCTCCACTTTTCTTTGGTCACCAGCCAAAGTGCTGGCCCCTGACCAGCTCACCCTCATTTCGCTTATCTCTGCCCTATTCCGGGACACCCATTCTTTCACACCTAGCATTCTTTTTGCTACTGACCCTTGCCTTTTATTCTAGAACACTTATCTATCACCTAGCATCTACTCTATACTGCCAATCTATTCACAGATGGGTTCTTCTACTCCCTTCTAAATAGCATGCAAGCTAAAACTTTGTATTCCCTCTTATTTAACTATAGAACCCCAAAATCAAGTAGCAGCATTTTGCTTTAACCCTCCACTGCTGTATTCAGATCATTATTTGATGATTATAACAATATGTACCTCATCTGAGATGCCTATTATCCTCTATCCACCCTTACTGATATTATCTGAAGACTTGCTAACCCATCAACAATTTTTTTTTTCTTTTTTTTTTGAGACGGAGTCTCACTCTGTCACCCAGGCTAGAGTGCAATGGAGCAATCTGGGCTCACTGCAACCTTCATCTCCCGGGTTCAAGCAATTCTCCTGTCGTAGCCTCCTGAGTAGCTGGGACTACAGGAGCACACAACCCCATCCAATTAATTTTTGTATTTTCAGTAGAGACGGGGTTTCACCATATTGGTCAGGCTGGTCTCAAACTAGGATTACAGGTGTGAGCCACCGTGCCCAGCTCCCATCACCACTTTAACGGACTTAGCACTTTCCTATCCAACCTAGGATAACATATCATTTAACTTCTCTCTTGCAACAATCCCCATTGCTCATGTCTTTTTGGTCTTTGGTTGTATCTGACCTACTAACATTCCAAAGCAGATCGATCCAGACATTTTTTTCACTGCACTTGTAGCGACACCCCTGGGTACTGCTGAAGGAAATTTTAGGAAATTTCACAAAGCTGTGGATGGCTGCTGATAATTTATAGTTTCCAAACTCAATCGAGCCCTTTGTGACTCTTAAAACTTATGTTCAAAATTAAAGTCATTTTAATTTCTGAAGCCTGCTGTTGCTTCTGTATCACCTGTCTTGGCAAATGGCACCACCCTTGAAACCAAAGGCAAAATCCAGACGTTATCCTAGACCTCTTGTTTTTCATCACCATCCTTATAACTAATAATTTATTAAAAACACTTAATTCTATTATCTTAGCAGCTTTGTTTTGTTAAAGCAAATGTAAGATATCTCATTTCACCTGCAAACACTTCAGCATAGATCCTTATCTTGTAACATTTTTAAAGAAAACATCATGACATTATTATACTTAACAAAATACTTTCCTTAATGTCATCTAATATCTAGTTCACATTTTATTTTCACCTTTATTAACATTTAATTGACTGTCTATTTTTTATAGTTGGTTTGACCAATCAAAATTCAAGTGATATTATGTTTTGTCATACTATATCTTGACCTCTTGCATCTTTTTTCCTTTACAACAATCCCCGTTATTCTTTTTATCTTCTATGCTACTGATTTGTTGGAGAAACCAGGTCCTGAAAAACATTATCCTGAAATGTCTCACATTCTGGATATTACCGATCCAGGAAAATCATGCTGTTTGTTCTACTATCCATATTCCTCTATTCCCTGTAAACTGATTTGACTAAATGTACTATAATTTTTTTTCTGAGTAAGAAATTTTAATATGTGATGCTCTATACTGCCTATTGCCCCAATTTTAGATCTCCTGAGCTCAATCAGTAGGTTCAGATAGTGTCAGTCTAATTACTTCATTACAAGATTTCCCATAAAATTTCATCCAGTGGTATTAGCATCTATTATTGAAAGCTACCTAAATATTTTTTCTAAGGGTTGAAAAATGGTGACTCTGTAATTCTGTCATTTATCCTGAATTTATTGCTTGAATTCTTCTATATAGCAAAACTTTTCCTTATCACTTATTTGGTTACCTTGAAATTAATTCATGCAGAAATACAAAATAAATATTTGTCTTAATTTATAGGAAATACAAAGACAGAAACACAAAAGAGTGTACAGATTATGCCAATTTATTTTTCAGAGTAGTTATATTATTTTGTATCCATGAGAAGTCTTGTATAAGTGATCTGGTTAACCCTCAACCTCAACAACACAATATATTAACAAACTGTTTTTTCCCCACTATGGTGAGTTATAAATGATCTCTCAATGTGGTTTCTATTTTTATTTACTTGATTATTTATTAGACTGGGCACCTTTTATTGGCTGTTCAGATTTTCTTTCTGTGAAGTACCTATTAAAATTTTTCCCTATTATTTCGAGTTATTCTTTTTCTTGCAAATTACAAGATTCTTTGTATTTATTTTTGGATATTGATTAATCTTTTGCTTCTTATGTATATTACAAAACATCATCTCTCAGTGTGTAGTTCTTCTTTTGTTCTTTTTTTCATTGATTTTGATGGTTACAAATCAGAATTTCTGATAGTTATCTTAATGTATTTTAAACTTTACCTCTGCAGTTTGCAGTTTGCACTTTTCTATTTTGTTGAATAAATTTCATCTTTCTTGGAAGTCATAAATATACTGTCTTATAGGATATTATAGTTTTGCTTTTGATCTTATATTTTTGACTGCCCAGTATTCATATAGCATATGGTAGTTAGGCAGTTGTTATTAAGGGAAAAAGTCCTTTTGGTATATGCAGTTCCATACTTGTTTGATTCAGAACTAAAGCCAAAATTTGAAATTAAATATTTCTTAAAGTCGCTATATCTTTACCTTTTCACATGGTCTTTTATTCTGTGTAGAGAAAAACACTATTTCTATGATTAGAGTCTTGTCTTTCATTTTTACTGTGGAAAATGTAAATGTCAATAAACAGCTGCTACTATTATGAAATGTAGCAATAGAAAGGGCCCTGCCCAATTGACGATCTTTTCAATTCAGTTTCCATCTTGAACCAGTTTTCATCTTGACTATGTCTTCAAGATTCAGTACTTTATTTTCAACACACTTGTAATTGTAAGTAGATAGTAGGTTACAGTTTCAAGGTCCTTCACAATTCCCTACTGATATGGTTATGACAAGCATTATTCTTACCATCTGAGAGACGATGAAATAGAGAGGAAACCACTTACTAAGTTCACAAGTAAAACAGTCATGAGAAAGGACAAGTTCTTCAGCATCCTAATTCACTGCTCACCTCCAGAACACTTTTCCTGGTTTAAGCATTTATGTCCCAAGGATGCAAGGCTGGTAAAACACACACAAATCAACAAATGTAATCCATAACATAAACAGAACCAATAGCAAAAACTAGATAATTATCTCAATAGATGCAGAAAAGACCTTCAATAAAATTCAACATCCTTCATGCTAAAAAACTCTCAATAAACTAGGTATTGATGGAACATATCTCAAAATAATAAGAGCTGTTTATGACAAACCCACAGGCAGTATCATAGTAAATGGGCAAAAGTTGGAAGCATTCCCTTTGAAAACTGGTACAAGACAAGGATGTCCTCTCTCATCACCCCTATTCAACATAGTATTGGAAGTTCTGGCCAGGGCAATCAGGTAAGAGAAAGAAATAAAGCATATTCAAATAGGAAGAGAAGAAGTAAAATTGTCTCTGTTTGCAGATGACATGATTGTATACTTAGAGAAACCCATCATCTCAGCCCAAAATCTCCTTAAGCTGATAAGCAGTTTCAACAAAGTCTCAGGATATAAAATCGATGTGAAAAAAATCACAAGCATTCCTATACACCAATAATAGACAATCAGAGAGCCAAATCATGAGTGAACTCCCATTCACAATTGCTGCAAAGAGAATAAAATACCTAGGAATACATCTTACAAAGGATGTGAAAGACCTCTTCAAGGAGAAGTACAAACCAGAGCTCAAGGAAATTGTTTGAGACGACACAAACAAATGGAAAACATTCTATGCTCATGGATAGGAAGAATCAATATCATGAAAATGGCCATACTGCCCAATGTAATTTATAGATTCAATGATATCCTCATCAAGCTACCATTGACTTTCTTCACAGAGTTAGAAAAATCTGTTTTAAATTTTGTATAGAATCAAAAAAGAGCCTAACCAAAAAAGAGCCCATATAGCAAAGACAATCCTAAGCAAAAACGACAAAGCTGAAGGCATCATTTTACCTGATATCAAACTATATTACAAGGCTACAGTAACCAAAACAGCATGGTACTGGTACCAAAACAGATATATAAACCAATGGAACAGAAAAGAGGCCTCAGAAATAATGCCACACATCTACAACCATCTGATCTTTGACAAACCTGACAACAAGCAATGGGGAAAGGATTCCCTATTTAACAAATGGTGTTGAGATAACTGGCTAGCCATATGCAGAAAACTGAAACTGGACCCCTTCCTTACACCTTATACAAAAAATAACTCAAGATGGATTGAAGACTTAAACATAAGACATAAAACCATAAAAATCCTGGAAGAAAACCTAGGCAATACCATTCAGTACATAGGCATGGGCAAAGACTTCATGACTAAAACACGAAAAGCAATTGCAAAAAAAGCCAAAACTGACAAATGGGATCTAATTAAACTAAAGAACTTCTGCACAGCAAAAGAAACTATCATGAGAGTGAACAGGCAACCTACAGAATGGGAGTAAATTGTTGCATCTATCCATCTGGCAAAGGGCTAATATCCAGAATCTACAAGGAACATAAACAAATTTACAAGAAAACAAAATTTATCAAAAAGTGTGCAAAAGATATGAACAGACACTTCCCAAAAGAAGATATTTATGTCGCCAAAAAACATATGAAAAAAAGCTTATCATCACTGGTCATTAGAGAAATGCAAATCAAAACCACAATGAGTTACCATCTCACAACAGATAGAATGGTGATCATTAAAAATCAGGAAACAACTGATGCTAGAGAGGATATGGAGTCATAGGAATAGTTTTACACTGTTGGTGGGTGTGTATATTAGTTTAACCATTGTGGAAGACAGTGTGGCGATTCCTCGAGGATCTAGAACCAGAAATACCATTTGACCCAGCAACCCCATTATTAGGTATATACCCAAAGCATTATAAATCATTCTACTAGAAAGACACATGTACACATAATTTTATTGCAGCACTGTTCACAATAGCAAAGACTTGGAACCAACCCAAATGTCCATCAATGATAGACTGGATAAAGAAAATGTGGCACATATACACCATGGAATACTATGCAGCCATAAAAAAGGATGAGTTCATGTCCTTTGCAGGGACATGGATCAAGCTGGAAACCATCATTCTCAGCAAACTAACACAGTAACAGAAAACCAAACACCACATGTTCTCACTCATAAGGGGTTGAACAATGAGAACACATGTACATAGGGAGAGGAATATCACACACAGGGGTCTTTCAGTGGTTGTGGGGCTAGGGGAGGGATAGCATTAGGAGAAATACCTAATGTAGATGATGGGTTGATGGGTGCATCAAACCACCATGGCACGTGTATACCTATGTAACAAACCTGCATGTTCTGCACATGTATCCCAGAACTTAATGTATAATAATATTTTTTTAAAACATATCTCAATGGTCCTGTAATAATAAGTCTTTTTTAAGTATCAAACTGCAACAATAATTTGATTTGTATCAATTTTTAAATGCCTTAAAATGAACAATGCAAACAGTGGAATAGCCAAGAATATAAAGTTACATTTAAAAATCTGAGCTGTGCATTGGGTTATGCATATTCAAAATGATGTTGAACAATTTACTGCAGCTGTTCATTATGGGCAGATGAGAGGAAATCATTTAAGCAACTTCCAGCCACCTGACTTCCACCTTTGACTAGAAGAAGCAAGAGAAGCAAGAGCAGCTCTTCAAACAGAGAGCAAGGAGATGGTTTGCATGCCAATAAGTGGAGAAGGGTGAAAAGTGTAAGTTTCTTTGTGATATATGTGAATAGTTTCAGAAAATGAAGTTGGCAGCTTCCCAGTTTTCCTCTTGGGGCCCCATGTTTATAATTCCAGTAGCTAACATTCACATAATTACAATTGCAATTTCACTTTGAGAATATTGTTGGGCTTCTTTTGTGCCTGATCGTCTGAACAGCTGTGTCTTCAAGATGAAGTGTCTACTCACTGTTTCAAATATTTTAAGAAAATAGAATGAGAATCATATCTGGTACCATTATTAAAATGAAAAAAAAAAAGACATATTCCCATGCTCTTGAAAAATGAGGGGGTTTCTCTTTTATTTGCTCTTCAAGAACAACACATGCAAAGCATCTGTGGAGCCAACACAGCTGCAGAACCCACTTACCATACCAATTCTGTCTACCCATTCTAGCTTTTATAGACTTGAGTTTAAGACATAAAATACATTTCCTGTCATGATTCCAGAATGTTTATTTTAAAATCAGTATTTCAGTCACATTGTATCTGGCACCAATAGACGATAGCTTATCTTTGTATTTTTCAGTGTTACCTTTACCTCATCTTAAATATTTTCTTTCCGTAATGTGAGAGAGATTGCTTAGCCAGAAATTAGATTACTGGAAATAGTAAATGCATAAGCAATATGTTATAGATAATTAAATGGATAACACCTATTGTAGTCGATCAGTCTCATTGAAAGTTTTGACTGTCTGTCATTTATTCTGTATAGTACACAAACTCCTAGGGAATTATTTATAAATAAAAGTAATAGATTAAGTATTATTAATTAACTGGCATCACCCCAGAATTCACTCTTAATGCCTTTTATTAAAATATTATATTTTGTGGGTCTGACTAAAGGGACTAGGAAATAAAAGTGTGTGGATGTTTGTTACTTCAACAGATAAAATTACCTATTTTAATTTTTAAAAAATAATACGTTAGAATAGCTAGGTCTGATGGTTCCTACCTATAATTCCAGCACTTTGGGCGACCAAGGCAAGAGGATCATTTGAGGCTAGGAGTGCCTGAGCCATATAAAGAGATCTCGTCTCTACAAAAAAAGAAAAAAGGGAAAAAAAGTTAAAAATTAGCCAGGCATGATGGCATGCATGCCTATAGTTCCAGCTACTCAGGAGGTTGAAGTGGAAAGATTCCTTGAGCCCAGGAGATTGCAGTAAGCTATGATCTATGATCATGCCTGTGCATTCCAGCCTAAGCAATTGAGTCAGACCCATTCCCTCATCTCAAAAAGCTTAGAATAATGAATATTGAATTGCACAAATTATTAACTCAGTGCAATATAGAAGGTGGATCTGTGGACATGCTTAGAGTTATGTGTTTATTTTAATTTCTGACTGCATTTTGCCTCCAAATAATCATTCATTTAGAACAGAAAATTTTACAGTAGATTAATGGAACCTAAAACACAGTTACCCTAAAGACTGAAGAAAGGAAGAAAGCCCAAGAACCATAAACACACTATCCAGACATTAGAACAACAGAGTTTACAGAAAATTCCATGAGAAATCTTCATTGACCAATAAATACCACCAAAATATCTGCTCTAACTGAGGAAAAATCCCAGGTGCCTTTATCCTGAGGGCATAAAAAAATAACTGAATGCACTTTAACTATCTTGAACAAAGGCAATTAAAAAGACACATCAAGATTTTTAAAACATGAATTCAATAATGTATTGCTATTATTGAACATATTAATCTTTAAGCTTTAAGAAATTGCCCATCATTCCCCAGTACTGCAATGCCATGGAGCTTTTTATCAGGTTAGCCATAATTTGGGCAGATTGTATAACCCAAATGTCATAACTGCAGAGCAAGCATCTGAAATAAAATCAGCTCAATGCATTAGTTCTTTCCCACCACTGTGTGTGTGGTATACATATATACACACACACACACACTCTTATATATACATACATATATACACACATACATATATACATACATATATATATACACATATATATATACACATGCATGCCCACATATATATAAACACACATTGCAGATGTATGAACAAATAGGACACAAACTTGATGGCAGTAAATAATTGTATAGAACACTCATATGAAATGTCCAGCAAGAAAAGACTACTACACTATTGTTTAACAATAATAACATCTTAGACTACAAAAATTTTTTCAGTATAAGAATTTAGTATTTCAAGTGATAGACAATGGTTTCGGTGAAAACATTTTTAAAATGCACTGTATGCTTCAAACACATTTTAATGTAAAATGAAGTTTTTCTTGATACTATCCTTTTATTATACAAAGCATTGTATCCTTGTGTTACATTCAAAACAAATATAAATAGAAGTGCTAATATTTTTTTTTCCATGCACTTTACTTACTCATCTTTCTGTCCCTCTGAGGTATGTATTTGGGGAATACTGATATGGACAATGAGAAGACATTGTGATTTTTGAACAGCAGAATGGCATTGACAGATGAATGTGCTATAGCGTTCACCTTGGGTAGAGAATAATTTGCGTAGACGACATTATAGATCAGTAGGGAGGCCATTTGTAATTTTTAAAGTTTTTTACTGCATACATAATCCAGCTGAGTAAAAATGAAGCCCTGCACTACAACAGAGGGATGCAGAAAAGGAGACCGATGGCAAAAGAAACATCACTAAAAATGGAGAGGTGAGGAGGAGATGGCTTTAGGATATCTCCTATGTGCCTTACCTGAACCAGCAGACAGTAGCTCTGCCATTAGTCAAAATGTGGGAGAGAAACAGGTGGTTTTGGATAAGTATGAAAAACTATGCATTCAATTTTATGTATATCTGATATACAAGTGTGCATACAGCTGAATACAGAGGTTTGGACCTGAGAAAAGAAATGTAGGATGGAAACTATCACTTCACAGTTTTAAGCAGACAACATAAGGCAGGGTACATTGTTTCTAAATTGACAGGAGAAATACAAGAGGAGAGACTCTACTTCTTTTATTAACAACTTTCATAGATTAGCTTACTATACTACCCGACTCCCCACGTGGAAAACATGGAGCATGAACATGCAATTCCAAGGCAATAAGGCACAGGTAAGTCAACTCTGCACTGGAGGCGAGTCAGATTTGGGAACTCAAGTTTATTTGTATGCTGCTGGGGAGAACTTCCCTAGGATATCTCTTCAGAGAAAACTCTGGACACCAAAACAAGGAGGGCCAAGCACCAGAGAGGAATGAGGGAGCACTAGAGGCAGCACAGAGACATGAGAAGTCACTAGTCAACACAGTGTGAGAAAATGACCAGGAAGGGAACCAGGACTTGAGGGTTCATATGATGCATTCAATGTGTTTTGACCATTCTTGTATTCACCGAAAATATTTTTGTGATTGTTAAAGTTAGTTATTAAAATATTTCAATATCCTATTCAAACAAAGCCTATTCACAATGCATATACAAGAGATAAGGAATACTGTAAAACAACCCTGTGTGACCAGCACCGACTTAGACATTCCCAGTCCAGTTGTTGTCCCCTATTTACCCTCCCTGATTACACCCGCTTCCCTCTTTCCCAGAGGTAACTACCACCCTGAAATTTATGTTTTGCATTTCTTACTTTTCTCTATAATTTTGCCAAATATATAAATACATATTTTATAAAATAGTGTTCATAAGCATTTTTAACTTGGTGAAATTTTACCTCATGCAGCGACGCCACTTGATGAAATTTTACCACATGCAGAGACTCTGCTTGATGAAATATTCTGGCAACATTAAAGTTCTACAACCACTAACAATAGTATTTCATCATCTAAAATATGCAGTGTCACTTCTAATGGGAAACAATTATTGTCACCCCTGTAGTCAGCTTCAAGTTCTCATCAGATAAAAGTTTTCTTGTGACAATTGCAGCCTAACTTTTCATCTTCCTGAGAATTGTTTCTTCTGTATTTTCAAAATCAACCAAATTCGCCATTTTCAGGAGAGTATGTCCTGGTTTCTGATTGTCAAAGTAATATCTTCATTTGGAAAAAAAATAACCCCAAGACATTTTCAACTCACCCGTGCAACTCAAATGATTCCTGTAATTCATAAACATGTGAACTCTTCACATAGGCTATTTGACTTTGCCCCAAATGATTAGAATGATATATGGTAAACTGACATTTCAAAGTTTACCTGTGTGATTTTGTCTCTTCTTGTGCCATTTACTATAGTCCACCACACACATACAAACATATATACACATACATGCACTCACACGCGAGCGTGCACACACACACACATACACACACACACACACGTGCATACCTAACAGCTTAGAAAAAAGAAAGTGAGATTCGCCCGGGCACAGTGGCTCATTGTTGTAATTCCAGCACTTTGGGAGGCTCAGGCAGGAGGATTATTTGTGCTCAGGAATTCAAGACCAGCCTGGGCAACAGGGCAAGACCCTGTATCTACAAAATTCAAAAAATTAGCTAGGTGTGGTGGCGCACAACTCTAGTCCCAGCTACTTGAGGGGCTAGACAGGAGGATCATTTAAACCCAGGAGGTTGAGGCTTCAGTGAGCTGAAATCATGCCACTGCACTCCAGGCTGTGTGACACAGAGATACTCTGTCTCAAAAAAAAAAAAAGAAGAAGAAGAAGAAGAAGAAAAGAAAAGGAGAGAGAAAGAAAGAGAGGAAGGAAGGAAGGAAGGAAGGAAGGAAGGAAGGAAGGAAGAAAGGAAGGAAGGAAGGAAGGAAGGAAGGAAGGAAGGAAGGAAGGAAGGAAGGAAGGAAGGAAGGAAGGAAGGAAGGAAGAAAGGAAGGAAGGAAGGAAGAGAGAGAGAGAGAAAGAAAGAAAGATTCTTAGATTCAGCTCATTGAAGTATAAGTATCTGCATTTCAAAATCCCATAAACAAAATATCAAAGCAAGTAAAGAAGAGAAAAATATTTGCAACCTAAATGGCAAAAGGCACCTGTATAAATTAACAGAAAAATACATTAATATAAAATTTACAAAAATATACAAATCACTAATAATCATAAACAATCTTAAACCTTAAAAAATATTTTTTAAATTTTTTTTGTTTCCATAGGTTATTGGAGAACAGATGGTATTTGGTTACTTGAGTAAGTTCTTTAGTAGTGATTTGTGAAATTTTGGTGTACCTATCACCTGAGCAGAATACACTGCACCCAGTTTGTAGTCTTATATCCCTCATCCACTTCCCATCCTTTCCCCCGAGTCCCAAAGTCTACTGTGTCATTCTTATGCATCTGCATCCTCATAGGTTAGCTCCAAATAATTTAAAAATAACAAAAAAGAAAACAAAGATACTACTCAGGATGGGGAAGTTTAGAGAAAGCAGCATACAAATTGGAAAGCTAATTCATACTATGAATCAAAAGCTTTAAGATGCATAAGGCTTACTTACCTTAACCCTAGCCCTGTACTATACTTTTAAGAGATGGGTGGAGACATTTAGGTCTCAGGTAGTTCGTCCCCATGGTTACATTAGAGACTCTTTAAAAAGTTTAAGTGCCAGTCATCTGTGGTCAAATAAAATCTGACACATCAAATAGGATAACCTTTGTGTAAGTCATTAAGATCGTGTTCTGGAAAAATAATTTTGAATATTAAAAGATGCTAAAGAGATATGCTAAAGAACTGAAGAAAAATGATGTATCAATATAATTTTATGAGACTATGGTTTGTAAAAGGTAGTTTACATAGTCTTTTTGTACATATAAAAGTTACATCCTACAAAGTACTTTCTGGATAGTAGGATAAAAAATATTTTTAATTGATGTTTTTACATTTATTAATTTAAATATGTCATTTTAAAAATTGTGTTTCTCAATGCACAAAAATTATAATTCCCAAAATATGGATGTTTGAATTCTGCAAATTCTTACAAATATTGACTTTCCTAACATATTTTAGATAATTCTACATATAAACAGTATTCATATTTTCTTGGGCTATATGCATTTTACAAAACACTTCTGTATGATTAAACTATTTTGTCACTATTTTGCATATTTACAAAGTTAAGTTAACTTCTCAACTGAAAGCCAGGAGAGCATTGAAAAAAAAAAATAAAACGGTACTCCTTCCTATTAATCATGTACAAAAATGAATGTCCACTTTAAGAAGAACATTTTCTTTAATGATTTATGAAGAAAACTCCCTAATACCTAAAGAAGACATTTCACTTAAAGTTACATAAAACTGAAACATGACAACAATTTGGAATCCATCAAAATTATTTAAAATCCAATTTTAGTTTCCTTTTAACAACAAACAATTTGAGCAAACATTTTCTTTTATGTACAAAAAAGTTAATTTTAATTTTGCCTTTCATTTTATTTAGGAATGACACAGTTTTTGATCTAAAAGTTTATTAATTTTTTTACTTTAGGTAAGTTCTTTCAAGATACCAATTTAATGATGCAATTTCTGAAAATAAAGAAATGCAACTAATGAAATAAAAGGAAATAAATATTTCTTATTAAATTTTATTAATTTGGAATTTACTTTTAAAAATCAACAAGAACTGCCAGAAAAATGAAATAAAATTGTTTCATTAAGTTCATGACTGATTTTGCATTACACCCTTTCAGTATTGCTATCTCTGTTTCTAGTCTCTTCTCACTTCAAACGAAGCCCTCTAAGTAGCCCCAACATGTGTATACTTCAAATGGAAATGAAGTGTCATCTCATCTATGAAGAAGCTTCACAATAAGCAGAACCAGTCATTATTTTACAGGTTCTCCTATAACACTTTATACCTATCTTAACAGATATTCCATAAATTATCATTTCTAGACTCAAGGACCATCAGTACCTAAAATAACCAACTTACTTAAAAGTTCCAACACTTTGGCTTTCGGGTAGCTCCCTTCTTCTCCTGACCCCCAGTTTCTTCCCTCTGTAATACTTTCTGCGCTCCTCCTATCGCCCTTTGTTCGTCTAGTTTCCTCCCTCTGAAACGACCTTTCCCTCTAGCTGTATACCAGAAACTGCTTATTTTAAGCTGCAGTTTAAACCACACTTTCTAGGTGAAGTCTCTCTTATCTTCTTAGTGAGAAGTAAACTCATCATCCATCTATCTCCTTTGTGTCAATTTGATGTTGTCCACTGTTGTTTCTTGAAAGCTTGCACAGAGTTTTAACCATTTTTGTACATCCTAAAATGGAGAATTTGAAACATCTTCTGATAAACACTTTTCATATGGAAACTTTTATAGATCCCCAATATATTAAAATATGCTTTAGAATTTTTTGGTTGGGCTTGCAGTCATAATTCTAACTTAAATTATTGTTAATCAGTAAAAATAATGAGGCTGTTATGAAAGATACTCGAAATGAGAAAATCTGAGTAACTTTTGCTATCCCATCTATCAGCTGTATATTTTTACTTATTTCTCAATTTTCTTTGGGTAGTATAATATTAAGAAAATCATGTTTCATACAAGGAAATTGCAAATAGTAATTGATTTTAACACCTTGCCTTTATATCAGGATTTTTCAATTACATTGTCCCAGAACCATGAAAGAAGAGTGAAATGAACTCTCAAAGTTGAACTACAGTAGAAATCCTCTTAATCTGACACAGCTGGACTGTCATTAGTGAGTTTGTTAAAGGAACAGTTAAGGAGAGGATCACACAAAGCACACAAAGCATAATTTTCAATGTAAAACACACAAATGTCCAAGTAGTTACCATTTTAAAACCATAAATAAGGTCTTTTCTGGGCATGTGACTGCTCCTCAGAGTTTCTTATAATCTTTCTTATACAAATTACCTTCAACGCATCATTTATAAATTACAGTATCAACTTCTGGAAAGCATAGCAGGGACCTAAAGGTACTTTTTAAGTGACTTGCTCATGAAAATCATCTGGATGTTTATGATTCTCGCTCCAATAATGTGCAATTATTTTTCCACACCTAATTTAACCACAATTTTAGCCAAAACTTTCCAAAACATTAACTTTTCTTGAAAACTTTTTTTTTTCTTTTTTGAGACAGAGTGTCACTCTGTGTCACCTAGGTTAGAGTGCAGTTGCACGATCTCAGCTTACTTCAACCCCCACCTTCTGGGTTCAAGTGATTCTCTTGCCTCAGCCTCCCAGATAGCTGGAACTGCAGGTGTGTGCTGCCACGCCCAGCTAATTTTTAGTAGAGATAGGGTTTCACCATGTTGGGCAGGCTGGTCTCAAACTCCTGATCTCAGGTGATCCACCCACCTTGGGCTCCCAAAGTGCTGGGATTACAGGCGTGAGCCACTGTGCCCAGCCTAGAAATATTTCTTTTTGCTCTCACATTTCATCAGCTTTTATGACATTTGATTCAATTACATGAATAATTAAATATTAAATTTAATAGTAAATAAAAATAACAACTAGCATAAACATGTTTGGAAACAAATGTGAATGACTCTTAATTAGCATACACCACAATTTAAAAAGGCAGAGTGCATAGGCAGCAAGCAGTATCCCACTAAGTGTGAGCATTTATTCAAGTGTAGGCATCAGTCAGTGGGTTTCAGTGAAAATGGGTCATTTTGTTGTCTAGTGAGTCACTAGGCACAGATTCAGAGACTTTCTATTATACTAATTATTTAGCAATATTTGAACTCCACATCTTAAATACAAAATGCAGAGAAAATGAATGCCTATGAAATCTATTTAGGATATCACCTTACTACTTGCCATTAAAACATTACTTGATATTGTTTAAATGACTACAATGACAAGAGCATGCACCAAACAGATGTGTCTGAGACTTGACTGATGTTTGATTGAGCTCCATGAAGTATGCTGAAATCTTCCATTAATTAATTTAATAAATATTTATTGACTCCCAAAACATGTAACCAACAGTGCTAGGTTCTGGGAGTATAATGGTAAAAAGATTCATTCCTTTCTAGAACTGATGTTTTGGAGTGGCAGTCTCCAAACTGTTTGTAAACATATTGCTACTAGTAAAAATACTTGAGGATTATCTATATCTATATCTATCTACATCTATATGTACATCTATATCCATTTATCTATTTAAAATACACACACACACACACACACACACACACACACACACACACAAAGAATTGGAAAACCTAGTCCAAACCTAGTTTCAAACATATTTTTCTAACTTATATATTTTAAAACTACACTGCCAGATTGAAGAATATGTTCTAAAACTGATTAATCCATTTGACATTTATATCACTTTATTAGCACAACTAAATATGGTATATCTTTTGGGAGGAGAAGTAAAAAGAGTAGAGAGAAAGAGAAGCAACAGGAGAAGGGAGATAAGAGAAGGTGGAAAGAACAAACTATCAAGATTTGTTATGTTTTCTCAAGATTTCTTATGTTTTCTCATGTCTAGGATTGAGAGAAGACAATGGATTCTATAAATAAGAATCATTGTGCATTTTTTAGGAATGAATGTGATACATGACCTTGTTTTCTGATAAATTTTTAAAAATGTTTGGATTGCTTTTATTCTAACCTTTTAAAGATACTTAAAAATTAAACTGGCTTATAAAAGATAATTAATACAGAACTTATAAACATGAAACTGAGAAAAAAGCTTCTATTGGAATTAATTGTAGTACTCTTGTTCTGCACAGTAGATCCATTGTAATTAGCTGATTAGAAATTAGGGTAATATGACTCTAGCAATCATCAATTTAAATTGGATACAGAAGGCCAGCACTGGTGGATACTGTTCAGTGACAGTAAAGCCATAGACAAAGAATTTCCAGGCTGACAAAATATCACATCTGGGCAAAGCATGCCTGCCCCTTTCTTTTTCTTTTATTTAACAAATATTGCACAGGATGAAGGAATGTCAAGGCTAAACTCTCTAGTACAGATGTAGAACACATGCATTTGTACCAGCTCAAAGCAAGATGACAGACACTGGAGACACTGTTGTGGCTTGGCAGTTAAAATTGTTCATTTCCATTAACTTGTGGTTCAAAGATACTATCACATTTAGGGAAGGGAAGGATATTGCCTTTTTGGTGACTGGTGTCTTAAAAGCTAAGTCTTAAAAACTAACAGTGGAAAGAACCACATATTTCAAGATTATGCTAAATGTCAAATTTTTCAAACTGAGAGAAATTCAGTCACACCAAAACACAAGTTCTAAATAAAAATTCATTGCAGATACATCTACCAAGCACTTTTCCCAATTTTACTTGATATTGTTTGTGAGAAGAGGTACGATAAGCACTTGACCTTATAAGTCATAAAGACCTTGGTAAATATGCTATGTAAGAGAAAGAACACCACATGATAGAGGCCAAACATTTCTTCCCAACCTCAAAAATATTCCAAGAGACAGGAAGCTATTTAAACTGCCTGAAGTTCTATCAGTTCTTCCTTTTTTTTCCTAGTTATTTTGCATTGTAAGTTAGATAGTATGCAACATAAGCATCTTAAATTATAAATATAGCTAACTTTTCTTGAGCACTGAATGTGCTAGTTACTGTCCTAAGGTAAATATTTGTGTGTTTATGTGTATGTACATGTGTGTGTGTGGATAACTTGACATAGATACAAATGGATACACATATATATATGTGTGTATTTATGTATTAAATCTGTGAATGTAGATATTTTGTTGTAGAGTATTAACAGATACATTTTTATTCTCCCAACATCAAGAGGTAGATTAGGTTAATATTTTCCATTTAAAAAAGAAAAAACTAAGGCTAAAAGAAGGTAGGTGGACAGAGCTTGGTGCTGTATACCTCTAAAACCTATGATTCTCAACTGCAACGCTATACTCCATGCACGTTTTGACTTAAATACAGATATATACACAGAATCTAGATAATTTGTCAAATGACCTGCTGGTATTTCACGTGACTTTTATTCCTCTTCATTATATATAGAGTTTATTATACCATTCCAGTCCCTAAAGTCAGCAAAAATTGTTTCTAATTAATATCAATTCCTTCAGCCTTCACTCTATCCCAAGATCAGACCCTGAAAAAAAGGAAAAAATTAAAAAGAGGATCCCAAATATTTAAAAATAATATTCTTTGATGATTCCCAGTATTTACTTTGTCTGGATAATAGAAAACATGACAAGGAAGTAGGAGGAAGTTGGCAAGTATATATACAAATAAATAACCAGTTTTTTCATCATAAATGTAAAGGTCAAATTATGCACTCATCTTTACACTAATCCTTCTACATATCTCAATGTTTGTGTATTTCTCTTATGCTTATAATATCAATGCTAAAAATCATAAATTTTAAGAAATATTGATAAACTTTTGAATTTTTATGAAAGTTCATCTATTTATTTATTGAACAAATATTTATGAAGTAACATACTTGGTTTTAAATACTAGACATACAATGCTGAAAAAAACAGTTGAAAATTCTACTAGAGAACTGAAGGCGATAGAGACAAAAAAAACCCTCCAAAAAATCAATGAATCCAGGAGTTGGTTTTTTGAAAAGATCAACAAAATTGACAGACCGCTAGCAAGACTAATAAAGAAGAAAAGAGAGAAGAATCAAATAGATGCAATAAAAAATGATAAAGGGGATATCACCACTGACCCCACAGAAATACAAACTACCATCAGAGAATACTATAAACACCTCTACGCAAATAAACTAGAAAATCTAGAAGAAATGGATAATTTCCTGGACACTTACACTCTTCCAAGACTAAACCAGGAAGAAGTTGAATCCCTGAATAGACCAATAGCAGGCTCTGAAATTGAGGCAATAATTAATAGCCTACCAACCAAAAAAAGTCCAGGACCAGATGGATTCACAGGTGAATTCTACCAGAGGTACAAGGAGGAGCTGGTACCATTCCTTCTGAAACTATTCCAATCAACAGAAAAAGAGGGAATCCTCCCTAACTCATTTTATGAGGCCAACATCATCCTGATACCAAAGCCTGGCAGAGACACAACAAAAAAAAGAGAATTTTAGACCAATATCCCTGATGAACATCGATGCAAAAATCCTCAATAAAATACTGGCAAACCGGATTCAGCAGCACATCAAAAAGCTTATCCACCATGATCAAGTGGGCTTCATCCCAGGGATGCAAGGCTGGTTCAACATTCACAAATCAATAAACATAATCCAGCATATAAACAGAACCAAAGACAAGAACCACATGATTATCTCAATAGATGCAGAAAAGGCTTTTGACAAAATTCAACAGCCCTTCATGCTAAAAACGCTCAATAAATTCGGTATTGATGGAACGTACCTCAAAATAATAAGGGCTATTTATGATAAACCCACAGCCAATATCATACTGAATGGGCAAAAACTGGAAAAATTCACTTTGAAAACTGGCACAAGACAGGGATGCCCTCTTTCACCACTTCTATTCAACATAGTGTTGGAAGTTCTGGCTAGGGCAATCAGGCAAGAGAAAGAAATCAAGGGTATTCAGTTAGGAAAAGAAGAAGTCAAATTGTCCCTCTTTACAGATGACATGATTGTATATTTAGAAAACCCCATTGTCTCAGCCCAAAATCTCCTTAAGCTGATAAGCAACTTCAGCAAAGTCTCAGGATACAAAATTAATGTGCAAAAATCACAAGCATTCGTATACACCAGTAACAGACAAACAGAGAGCCAAATCATGAATGAACTTCCATTCACAATTGCTTCAAAGAGAATAAAATATCTAGGAATCCAACTTACAAGGGATGTAAAGGACCTCTTCAAGGAGAACTACAAACCACTGCTCAGTGAAATCAAAGAGGACACAAACAAATGGAAGAACATACCATGCTCATGGAGAGGAAGAATCAATATCGTGAAAATGGCCATACTGCCCAAGGTTATTTATAGATTCAATGCCATCCCCATCAAGCTACCAATGAGTTTCTTCACAGAATTGGAAAAAACTGCTTTAAAGTTCATATGGAATCAAAAAAGAGCCCATATCTCCAAGACAAACCTAAGTCAAAAGAACAAAGCTGGAGGCATCACGCTACCTGACTTCAAACTATACTACAAGGCTACAGTAACCAAAACAGCATGGTACTGGTACCAAAACAGAGATATAGACCAATGGAACAGAACAGAGTCCTCAGAAATAATACCACACATCTACAGCCATCTGATCTTTGACAAACCTGAGAAAAACAAGAAATGGGGAAAGGATTCCCTATTTAATAAATGGTGCTGGGAAAATTGGCTAGCCATAAGTAGAAAGCTGAAACTGGATCCTTTCCTTACTCCTTATATGAAAATTAATTCAAGATGGATTAGCGACTTAAATGTTAGAGCTAATACCATAAAAACCCTAGAGGAAAACCTAGGTAGTACCATTCAGGACATAGGCATGGGCAAAGACTTCATGTCTAAAACACCAAAAGCAACGGCAGCAAAAGCCAAAATTGACAAATGGGATCTCATTAAACTAAAGAGCTTCTGCACAGCAAAAGAAACTACCATCAGAGTGAACAGGCAACCTACAGAATGGGAGAAAATTTTTGCAATCTACTCATCTCACAAAGGGCTAATATCCAGAACCTACAAAGAACTCAAACAAATTCACAAGAAAAAAACAAACAACCCCATCAAAAAGTGGGCAAAGGATATGAACAGACATTTCTCAAAAGAAGACATTCATACAGCCAACAAACACATGAAAAAACGCTCATCATCACTGGCCATCAGAGAAATGCAAATCAAAACCACAATGAGATACCATCTCACACCAGTTAGAATGGCAATCATTAAAAAGTCAGGAAACAACAGGTGCTAGAGAGGATGTGGAGAAATAGGAACCCTTTTACACTGTTGGTAGGATTGTAAACTAGTTCAACCATTATGGAAAACAGTATGGCGATTCCTCAAGGATCTAGAACTAGATATACCATATGACCCAGCCATCCCATTACTGGGTATATACCGAAAGGATTATAAATTATGCTGCTATAAAGACACATGCACACGTATGTTTATTGCGGCACTATTCACAATAGCAAAGACTTGGAATCAACCCAAATGTCCATCAGTGACAGACTAGATTAAGAAAATGTGGCACATATACACCATGGAATACTATGCAGCCATAAAAAAGGATGAGTTTGTGTCCTTTGTAGGGACATGGATGCAGCTGGAAACCATCATTCTTAGCAAAATATCACAAGAACAGAAAACCAAACACCGCATGTTCTCACTCATAGGTGGGAACTGAACAATGAGATCACTTGGACTTGGGAAGGGGAACATCACACACCGAGGCCTATCATGGGGAGGGGGGAGGGGGGAGGGATTGCATTGGGCGTTATACCTGATGTAAATGACGAGTTGATGGGTACTGACGAGTTGATGGGTGCAGCACAGCAACATGGCACAAGTATACATATGTAACAAACCTGCACATTATGCACATGTACCCTAGAACTTAAAGTATAATAATAATTAAAAAAAGGAAAAAAAAGAAAATTCTGCTAGAATGCAGAGGATGTTAATCAAATCATACAAACAAATGTCAACTTTTATTATGACAGTAACTAAGAAGGAGAGGTATATGGTGCAATGAGAACTGAAACAATGAAAATTTGCTTAGCCTAAAAAATCCAGGTAAGCTCCTCTGAGAAAGTAATGCTTGAACTGATATCTGAAGGTTGAATAGGAAGTAACCAGGTAAAAAATATGGGAATGAAACATCTCCCTCACCCCGCAATAGAAACTGTATGTGGTAAAGCTCAGGGATAACAGAGAGCTTTGCCAAAACATGAACTAATGAAGGTCAATGTAACTAGAACACTGTAGCAAGAGAGTAAGGACTATAGAGATATAGCCTAGAGCCTTGTATTGGACATATTATCCTAAGAGCATTGAGAAATCATTCATGAATTCAAAGCAGTATCAAAACATTTAACTACACTCCAAAGAATGTGAGGGGAATGGATGGGTATAGAATAAATGATTGGTAGACTAGTTAGGAGGATATGGGAGTGACACAGAAATGGAAGTAAAATCAACAGGACCTGATGGTAAACTGAGAATGAGGGATGAGAAAGAGGGAGTTACTAAGAGTAGATTACCTTAGTAATCTACTAAGTAGATGATAGTACTATTCATTAAGAGGGTAAACATTGGAAAATACTGGTGGGAAAGACCAGGAGTTTAGCCTGAGAAACTTTGGGTTTGAAATGTTTGATCTAGTCAAGAGGACCTGTAAAGCAAGGTACTCTGAAACTCAGGGAGGAAGTCTGGACTGAAAAATATGGGTTGGGTAAGATTTCTGATGGGGGCTAGTGCATCATAGAAGCTAGGTTAATAAAATCTTACAAGAAGACGGGTATGATTAATACTACTGGAAGATAAGTAAGTGTAGAGGTGAAAAATAACTTGCATCTAATATTCTTTTTTTCTGCTCATATTTTTGCTATGAATTGGGCATTTTAAAAACTTAATTCATTTCACATTGAAGCCTAAGGATTATTGCCTTGTAAGGACAGGCAGTAGACTTGGAGTCACACGTGGGACCATTCCAGAGGCAGCAGCTTCCCTGGAATAAAATTCTTCTAAAGAGTACATAAAAATCTACTCAAGGAACAGGAGTTGGAATTCTCTAAACATTCTGCTCATCTGAATTAGACTTCATAGAATACTTAGACAAATACTTATATTGTCTTCACCCGAATTACTAATTGATCCATAATGCCACAGGGACACAGAAAGAGGCAAATAGGATAGTAATAAAAAAAAAGTCCAAGATGTGCTAAGTGTCAATAAAGATTATTTTAATGGAAAGAACTACTGAATGAAATTGTTAGGTCTAGGTTCTAATGTTCGGTGTGTTACCCAAATATATATTGAGTGTTTCACAGAGTCTCTAGATGTTTTTGATTTTTAGTCTTGAATTTTAAGAAGTGTACTCATTAACCTGAGTGAAAATGAAACAATAAAACAATGAAAAGATCTATAAAAATAAACCTGCTAATCCCTCCATAACCCTTCCATACTCCACCCCTTCCAGTAATCAATGTCAACATTTTGTATCATTTTATATTGTTTTTCATAGGAATAACATGACACACAAAAACACACACAAAGCACATGTTTTGTTTGTTTTTAAAAAACCATGGATTACAAAAAGCACATTTCTCTGTAAGTGGCTTTTCTGATTTGACAAAAGCATATTGAATATCCCTCAAGTATAACATATATAAATCTAACTTAAATTTATTTTCTAATAACTACACTAGTATTCCCCAGTGTGGAAACACTATGATGCATTCAACTACTTTGCTATTGATAAACGTTAGAGGTACTGAAACTTGCATCTTAGAATTCACATAATGTAGAAATCAATATCTCATATAAATACTAAAGCATCCTGTACTGACTCATGTTGTCAATATCCGTGAAAAGAGCATATTACATTATAACATGGATTTATTCTAAAGATTTTTCTCTTTTAAGCTCATTATAAAATAACATATTTCTGATTATTGATGGAAGTTATACAAAAAACTCATTCGCAGCTAATTTCCTTCATTCTTACTTCCCTGTAGTGAAGGGGTAACTAAGCAGTAAAAACAGACTCCATAAGTTCCCATGATCAAATCTACCAATCCTTGCAGCTGCGCCCATAAATACTGCTTCCCCTTATCATATAGGATGAATCACCCATCTTCGTATCCAAGGCCAAGTTCTCCAACTTGTGTGCTAGATACCATTGCCCCTCACCTACTCAAAGACATTACTCTAGAAATTCTCCCATCTACTTCATCATCATTCTTTCTTCTCCAGTTGATTTTTCATCAATATACAAGTATATCCTGCAATTTAATCTACTTCAAAACAAACATCCCATTTCCTCTTGATCCACTGGCCCATTTATCCACAATCCTTTATAGCAAACTCCTCTAATAAGTAGCATAGTTGTCCATATTCATTCCTTCTTCTCTTTTAGCAGTTCTTCTCTTATTTCTTGATCCCACTCTAATCAGATTTCTGTCATTATCACCACCCTCTCTCAAAAGAGTTCTTTAGAAAGTCACCAAGGACTTTCATCTAGCCAAATGTAATCACCCTTTGCTTGTCTTCCTCTTAATTTACCAGCAGCATTTGGCCTAGTCAATCACTCCTTTCTTAAAATTTCTTTTACTTCTCTCATGTATTTTTTTTATTTAGAGACAGGGTCTTGTTATATCGCCCAAGCTGGTCTCGAACTCCTGGGCTCAGTGATCCTCCTTTCTTCGCCTCCCTACGTGTTGGCATTACAGGCGTGAGCCACCACACCCGGCCCTACATCTCTTTTAATTTAACATCTCTCAGGATTTTCCTCCTATTTCACTGGCTACTTCTCAGTGTCCTTTACTGTCCCCACCCCACTCTCAAACTAAAATGTAAACTCTATGAAGAGAAGATTTCTGTTTGTTTCTTTTTGTCTGTTTTGTGAACTGCTGAATACTCCAGCACCTAGAGTAGGGTGTGGCATATAGGAGACCAGAAACAAATCTACACTATGCTGAAAAAACTTTTTTTTTTTTAGATGGAATCTGGCTCTGTCACCAGGCTGGAGTGCAGTGGTGCGATCTCGGTTCACTGCAACATGTGCCTCCCGGGTTCAAGTGATTCTCCTGCCTCAGTCACCTGAGTAGCTGGGACTACAGGCACGTGCCACCACACCCAGCTAATTTTTGTATTTTTAGTAGAGTTGGGGTTTCAACATGTTGGCCAGTATGGTCTCAATCTCTTGACCTCCTGATCCACCCGCCTCAGGCTCCCAAAGTGCTAGGATTATGAGTGTGAGCCACCACCCCCGGCCAACTATTTACTTTTAATTAAATTGTCAAGATAGGTACTGGCAATTGTAGCACTGTGGATCACAAAAGTTCTTATTAATTTGTGAAATGCCTAAACAGAATTAATTTTATTCTCTCAAAAACCATTTACCCTGACTTCCCTAGTGTAATTAATAAGACACTATTCATTTCCATAAACAATTAGGATATTCAGAAGCACACTTAAATCCAAATTTAATCAGTTGCCAATGCCTATGAGGTTTTATGTTCACCATATCCCCTCCAACAAGATGCCTTGGCCTGTATCCTTCCATAGCTTTACACTGTTAACAGATTAACCTCCCTGAACTAGAAGACTGAGCATGGTATTTTGCAATTGATAAATGTTATTAACTCCCCAAAAGCAACAGATGAAATACAGAGTCCTCAGACTGGCCTTTAAGGCCATACTAAACGCAGAACCTTTCTGCCCCATTACCTTCATATGGTGACTCCTAAATATCAGTGAAACAGAAACATTCATTTTTCCTGAAGTAGGTACATGCATTCATGCAGCAGTGTCACTGATTTTACAGATTTATCTTTACCCAGAATGACCCATTCATTAAGTACTTGTCAAATTGTACTTCACGTGATTTTACCTTCAACAAATTTTCCATATCTCATCTGTTTATCTCATATGCCACTTTTTTTAAAAGCATCCCTGTTTAGCCAAATGATATCTAAATGACCCCACTTTGTGGCCAAATAATGCTCACTTAGATCACATCCATGTGAGGTCCTGTGTAGTCTTTCTAATTATTCTTTGTACTCTCGTATGAAATACAAGCTGTATGTCAATTCCTTATTGATGATTAAATTCTGTACAGCACCTAATATTTTGTGCATAATATATACTTAACTTTAAAAGTTGTTAACCTAAGTTGATAAATAGGACAAAATGTTGGGCAATCTTCAGCTAAATACCATTTTGAACTTGGATTTAAAAGAAAAATAGGGTTGGGCATGGTGGCTCATGCTTGTAATCCCAGTACTCTGGGAGGCTGAGGCAGGCGGATCACCAAGTCAGGGTTCAAGACCAGCCTGGTCAATATAGTGAAACCCTGTCTCTACTAAAAATACAAAACTTAGCCCAGCATAGTGGTGTGTGCCTGTAGTCCCAGCTACTTGGGAGACTGAGTCAGGAGAATCACTTAAACCCAGGAGTTGGAGGTTGCAGTGAGCCGAGATCACACCACTGCACTCTAGCTTGGGTGACACAGTAAGACTCTGTCTCGAAAAAGAAAAAGAAAAATAGTTTATCCAGCTAAATATGTTATGATGAATATATTAATTTTAAATAAGTGACTTTTAAAATATAGATCTATGTTGTATCTGCATGTATATATTCAGTTGTAAAAATATGCTTTGATGATCCAACAAAATAAACATTGCAATATGCTATCCCATAAGATAAAGTCATTCAAATTCATGTAGTTCATCTAATGTCATATTTAACAGACACTAAAACTTTGTATCTATAGTGACACAATTATCCAATTTTAATTAATGCATACAGCATATGTGTTTGCATATTACTTTAACACATTCACTGAAATGTAAAATATTTTCATCTGGATTTTTGTAGAGCAAAGTAATTGATAATGTGCTCCAATGATAAACTGCAGAAGTTGTCACTTTCTATACCCAGGGGAACACTAATTAATCTTGAATAACCCTCTGAGACACAGAATATAAGCAATGTGCACATGGGAGAGAAATAATAATTCACCAGAAAATAAACACAGAGAAAAAACAGACTACATGTAAGCAAATACAATGAATATGATAGGTAATATCTAGTGTGACTTCTGGAGTTCACTTTGGGGGAATTATGAAATTCCCAGGGCTAATTCTGAAACAAAATTATATGCATTTCTCAGCATTATATGGAGAAAACCTATGAAGAGGAATTTGAGGCTGGTACTAATCTAACCACTGGCAAGGAGAATACTCTGGGAATGGCACTATTTTCATAGACTAAGCAGCATTAATCTCAGAGCTTGAGATTGGATTACTCTGTCTGAGGGATATATACCTAAACAAAACAGGTGGCTTATTAAGAGGAAAGGGTGGTAAGCCTGGTTGGGCAGGCAAGCAATGCTATCTGCTAAAACAACCTGGTCTCAGTCTACTATTCCAGTTTTCACCTATTGCCAGCTCTGATACACCCACATACATGCTTCCAGTATTCTAGCCAGGCCTAACGACTTACCATTTCTCCAGCATGTTGTAAATCAGAGCCAGCTTCATAGCCATAACTCCTGGGCAGTCACACAGCACATGAACTCAGAAGAGCCCCACACTTAGTTTATTTATTTTTTATTGTGGTAAAATACATATAACATACACTTTACCATTTGAACCATTTTTAAGAGTAAAATTCAGTGGCATTAAGTGAATTCACATTGCAATTATCAACACCACTCATCTCCAGAACTTTCTCACCATCATAAACTGAAACTCCATGCCCATTAAAACATAATTCCCTGACTGGGCATGGTGGCTCACCTGAGGTCAAGAGTTTGAAACCAGCCTGACCAACATGGTTAAACCCCATCTCTACTAAAAATACAAAATTACCCAGGTGTGGTGGTGCATGCCTGTAATCCCAGCTACTCAGGTGGCTGAAGCAGGAAAATCCCTTGAACCCGGGAGGCGGAGGTTGCAGTGAACCGAGATGGTGCCATTGCACTCCAGCCTGGGCAACAAGAGCAAAACTCCATCTCAAAAATAAAATAAATAAATACATAAAAACATAACTCCGCATTCTTCCCTCCCCTAGTACTCAGTAACCACCTTTACATTTTCTGTCTCCATGAATTTAACTACTCTAGGTACTTTGTATAAGTGGATTCACACAACACTTGTCCTTTTTCTCAAATGCGGTTTAATGATTTTCTGTCAGTGTCTTAAAACTGTCAATAATTTCAGAACAAGGGCCTTTCCATTTTCATTTTGCATGGGATTCCTCACAAATTAAATATCTAGTCCTGCTGTGAATTTTTATAACCCCTTACCTATATCTTCTCCACACCAAAAAACATCTCCACGTTCTTCTGGCCTCACCTAAATTGCATCTCCTCTGTGAAGTGAAGAGCAGACACTGCAGTCCCCTAAACCCCTTAGAGTATTTATATTTTACTCATTGAGGGCTCACTTCCCATTGCATTGTGACTCTTTGCTTTTAAATGTCTTTCTTGCTGGAGGAATTATTTGTGTCTTACTTGTGCCTGGTGCAGCACCTGGGTTATGGAATAAATTCAAAATCCATGTGTTGCAGCCCTAACTCCTGATGTATGGTATTTGGAGATGAGGCCTTTGGGAGGTAATTAGGTTTAGGTGAGGTCATGAGAGCAGGGCCGTCATAATAGGAGTAGTGCCCTTATAAGAAGAGACACCAAAGAGCTTGCTCTTGCTCTCTCTTTCTGCTCCATTAGGGCACAGGAAGAAGGTGGCAGTCTGAAAGCTAGGACAAGAACTCTCAACAGAAATCTACCACACTCGCTCATCTCAAACTTTCAGCCTCTGGAAATGTGAGAAAATAAATTTCTGTTGTTTAAGCTGCCCCATCCATGGTATTTTGTTATGGCAGCATGAGCAGACAACCTAATACATATTGAGTGCCCTAAAGTATTCACTGAATGTAAGAGTGGCTGTATGCACTCATGATGGATCACACCTGGCATTGTTGTCAGACTTTGAATTTAACAGAAACTAAAGGAGAATAACAGAACTTTCCATCATTGGAAAATATGATCATTGTGATAATCCAGAAACTCTACTCAGGGACACAATCCAGGCAGTGAAACTGTGATCTGTAACTGTGTCCTTCTATTCTCAGGGAAGCATGACTCAAGTGTTGGACTCCACATTTTAAGTCATTGAATAGGCCTGCTCTAGTGTTTCTGATTTGGGAGATCTCCAGTTCCTTTTCTTTGAAATAGGGCTACATTACTTCTGTGTATTTTTCATGTCAACCTTGCATTCTCATCAAGGGAGACCTATTAATAGACCCAAGAAGTATGGCTAAATAGGCTTCATAGCTTATATGATCACAAATTCACATATCGATAAAGTGCCTCATAATCTTCAAATGTTGAAGAAAATGTTCTCAAATTGAGCCCATTGGCATAAATTAACTCCCTTCCACACTCCATTACTAAAACTGAATAAAAGTTCTCCAAGTAGGGAGATCAGGATGGCACTGTGCAAAGGGCCTGCAGCAGGAAGTTGAAGTTATTTGTTTCTGGTCTACCAGCCCTGCTCCTACTCTCTGTGTGACTCTGGCAATGAGGCTTTCTGAGCCTCAGTTTCTCATGTCAATAAAAAGGGATTTGCTGAGCTGGATCTCCTTGAACTCCGAACACTTGAAGATTTCCTGTAGCCATCAAATTTTTTCTCACATAAAATGCTAATTTCATGTAGAAAGTTAATCAAAAATAATTTTCTTTACTGCTAGAAATCAATGATATTTTAAACTAAATATTTTAGGATAGTTAACTTTGTGTGACAAAAGAAATACAGAGATTGTACTGACTTTAAATGAGCCTTCTCTAGTGAAGACTTGGAAGCAAGGCAACATGACCTCAAGTTGAACTATTGTTTGCACATGTTAGTTTTTGAAGGACATGATAGAGGTTATATGCTTTTGTTAATTACTCTTTTTATTATTCTTTTAAGTCATCTAATAGGCTTGTTCTACTGTTTCTGTTAGGTCCTTTTCTATGGAATGAGACTACCTTACATGTTTGCATCTTTCATGTCAACTTTGTATTCTCATTTGGGTAGCTATGACAAGTAAACGAGTTTGGCTGGTGGAGAGGCTTACATAAAATGAAATGCTATAGTGCTGGGAATTCCTCTTTAATTTTAACTTTAAACTCGATCTTTTGGTTGCATGACTGACCACCTTGTTATTACCTGTACAGAAAAAGGTTCCACCGATAGCGACTGTCTTAGGTCCACAGACCAAAGACAAATGCTGCCATTGTGCAGCCTGGTATAATCTGTCAAGGAAATGCACAGGCATTGACAACCATTTCTTTCCAAAGTAAGGGCATTTCACAGGAAAAAAAATTGCATGTCTATCACTTCTCCTTTTACTGTACATTATATATCTATTATACCTTGCTGACAATGGCATATTTTTCTCATTTTCCCCATTTTGTTGGAATACAATTTAGGGGATATTATCCATACTTCTTTTAAAGACCTTCTAAAGCAACACTTTATCTTTATTAAACATTATATAATGGCTCTTAGGTTCTTGATCTTTACAAAAAAATGAACAAAAGCAATTTATGATAGAACTATTCTTTGTAGCATCCATAGATGACCATAGTCTTTTTTGTTTCATAGTCTTCATTTTATTTATTGATTCAGAGAGGAGTTTCAAGCAATTATTTGATAGGCACATTGAATGACACTTTTTTCTTTTTTTAATTATGATTATTATTTTTGTAAGCAAAACTTTTTTAAAAACTTCAATTTTTTATTTTCTAATATATACCTATACCTTAATTTTCTGTACTGGTTGTGGACAAACTTTCTCTACAAGGAACAAGTAAATATTTTAGGTTTTGTTGGCCATACAGTTTCTGTTACAATTAGTCAACTTTGCCATCTGGTGCAAAAGCAGCCATAGAAAATATGTAAATGAATGAGTACAGCTGTCTACCAATAAAACATTAGGTAGGCTGGATGTGGCCCATGAGCAATTGTTTACCAGCTCCTGCTCCACCTCAGTCGATAAGAGGTATTGTACGAGTCATAAATATAGGATATCAAGATATGTTGATTTAGAACACTTTTCTACCAGCTGTGTCATTTTGGGCATGTCTTAACGTATCTGAGCATCGTCATTTATAATTTGAAGGAGCTTAATCTAGGCAGATGTTACTGCCTCTGCACGCCATTATTATTTATCTTTATTTCGATCATAGTATTGGTCCACTTCTCCCACTCAGTAGTAATTTCCATGATGGCAAGTGACTTATCAATATTGTCCAGAGTTTTATTACCTGTAGCTAGCACTTGTCTGGCATATAATAGATACTGAATAAATGTAGATTCATTGAATGAATGATCAAATTAACTAATATGAAGAAAAAAGGAAATTACTATTTTAAATAAATGCTGAATGTATATTTATTGAATGAATGAGCAAATTAAGTTATATGAAGACAAGGGGAAATTATAATTTTTTATAATAGTTTAAACCATGCTTGTTCTTGGTTAAAGGAAAACCAAACTGTTTTCAAAATAATTTTGATACAAGAAAATTATTTGTATCACAAAATGTTAATGTCATGTTGAAAAAAATGTTGTACTAATGCAAATGAGTTGCTATTAAAAATACCATAAACTAGATGACTATAACCAACAGGAATTTGCTTCTCACAATTCTGGAGGTTGAGAAATCTAAGATCAGGGTGCCAGCATTGTCAGGTTCTAGAGAGGCTCTTTTTCACGGTTGGAAGAGGCAAAACAGCTCTCTGGGGCCTCTTTTATAAGAGCACAAATTTGTTCGTGAGGGATCTGCCTCATGAATGACCCAGTTACCTCCCAAAATGCCTCACTGCCTAATACCAGCACATTGGATGTCAGAATGTCAACATATGAATTTGGTTGTGGGGGGCACAAATATTCAGACCGATAGCCTAAACCTATAAAATGAACTATAACATGAAACTATAGAGAAAATAATCAGATTTTCCAAAATGCTTTTACTGTTGTTCAAGTGGCTAAAGCAATCATAAACCATGATGACTCAGATTAAAAAGAGATAGTATTCGAAAGAAAATTGAAGTAAATTGACTAACTTGAAAATAATATGTTTATACAAATGAATTTATGACAGTACTTGAATACTGTAAGAGATAAAATGAAGTACCTTCTCTTTTTCAAAATGTAAGATACAGCCTTAAATATTGGAGCTGCTAAAATTATAATCTATCAAGAAGCATAAAGAAAAAAATGCTAGATTAATGGCAAATTATTAAAGAGGAAGAAAGGCAAACAATCAGGAATCCCAAAATATATTTTTTCTTTTAATATTTAGTTTGAATATTTACCAATTTCTAGACTTACTCTTTACTTTATAATTTGTACTTGATGTTTATGTAGGTATCTGTTCAAAGTATTTGCACTGAATCTCATTAAATTTATATAATTTATCAACCAAATACATATTTAAATAAATTAATATGACAAATCATATAATGCTATACCAACACAAATGGTTCTTATAAAAGTAAACTATAAAATAATGATAAAGACTACTTTTCTTATTTACCACCTGGCAACTTTTATAAATACTGAAAAATGGCAACTTTCATAAATAATAACTATAAAATCAACTAGAGACTATGACTGCTTAACATACTAAAGACTGGGCCAATTGATGTGAACATAATGTTATTTTATAATTAATTTAAACAATACTACTCTAACAAAGGAAACAACTATCTTTTATGCATAGCCCTGCAATTGATTGTACCTCTTTTATGCTTTCTAATTTTAATATTTTAACAGTCTAAATGGCATCTTCCTGTCATTAATGGAAATTGGTGAGGGTCTATTTTCATTTAAAGCCCAATTAATTTCTAAAACATCTTGCGCTGAAGTAATATGTTAACATAACTCTCAAGTATGTATGTGTAAGACAAAAATAACTTACAAGTCTGTCTATTCTTGGCATTTGTTTCATGGAAAATCTGCTATTAATGAAATCATTTCATTTAAGTACTTATAAATATAGTATGCTTCTATTGTCAATATATTACTCAATAATATGTGGATCATTAATTTCATGAATAAAATACCTTAATACCTTGTATTTGATAATTAAACATATATACTGCACACTTCATATCTTTGTCTTTCTTTGAAATGATTCCCATGTTCATAGAAAATTAGCATTAGTTGCCACTAAAGTATTTTCTAAGATATTCTAAAAATGTTTCATAAAATCAACATTTTATAATTTATTTTTAAAACACTATTCTTAATGTAGTCATCACTCTAATAACCCAGAACTTTTTAAGTATATGCTATTCACCAAATTATTAAGTAGAGAACAAATTTAAAGCATGATGTGAATTTTCCTTTTAAGACATCTTTAAAGGCAGGACTTTTCTGATAATAGAAAAGTTATCAGAATATGCATATGCAACTTTCACAGATATAGAATGATGAAGCTCACCTTGGAATGATTTTACTTTACTGTTAATTTACTGTTTATGGCTTTTCTACTCTCTGCCACAAGAAAAGAAAAGAGTATACACAAAAATACTGCTTTTGTATCATTACTTCCATTCTCTTCTGGAAGGTCGGCTCAAAGTATGTTGGAGCCTTTCAATCTCATTATCCCATGGCTGATTCCTTTTTCCTCCATAATTCCTATCTCTTTGCCTTTCTTTGCTGCATTCTGGGTAAAATCCTCAGTCCTATGATCAGTTCACTAATTTTCTCTTAAACTATTTTCACTCTAGAATTTATTCCACCTAAACGTTTTAAAAATTTCAGTGAAAATAGCTGTATTCACAAAATTTTCAGTTGTTTCTATTCTTTATAATTTTTAATATATATATATATTTTTTTTCCCCCAGAGATAGAGTCTCCAGGCTAAAACACAATGGCACAATCATGGCTCACTGCAAGCTCTGCCTCCCTGGCTCCAACAATTCCCCTGCCTCAGCCTCCCAAGTAGCTGGGACTACAGGTGCACACCATCATGCCCAGCTAATTGTTGTATTTTTAGTAGATAAAGGTCTCACTATGTTGGCAAGGCTGGTCTTGAACTCCTGACCTCAAGTGAATCACCCGTCTCAGCCTCCCAAAGTGCTGGGGTTACAGGCATGAGCCACTGCGCTTGGCCAATTTTTTATATATTGACAGATAAAAGTGCACATATTATTGTGTACAGCACAGTGTTTGAAGTATATATACAGACAGACTGACTAATTAGCATATGTATTCCCTCACATAACTATCTTTTTGTAGTGAGAACAGTTAACATCTAGTCTCTCAGCATTTCTCAAAAATACAATATATTATTAACTACAGTCACCAAGTTGTACAATAGAGCTCTTTAACTTATTTCTCTTAGCTAACTGAAATTGTATATTCTTTGACCAACATCTCCTCACCCTGCCTCTCAAATACCCCAGCCCCTGGTAACACTATTCTACTTTCTACTTCTGTGAGTTGAACTTTTTAAGATGCCACATATGAGCAAGATCATGTGTCTTTCTGTGCCTAGCCTATTTCTCTCAACATAATGTCCTCCAGGTTAATATATGTTGTTGTAAATGACAGGATTTCCTTCCTTTTTTGTGGCTTAATAGTATTCCATTGTGTCCACATTTTTTAATCCATTCATTCAGTGATAGAAACGTATGTTGATTCCATATATTGGCTTTTGTGAGTAATTCTGCAATAAACATGAAAGTAAAATCTTTTCATCATACTGATTTCATATCTTTAGCTATATATCCAGTAGTGGGATTGCTTGATTACATGGCAGTTTTATTTTTAATTTTTTGAGGAACATCCATACTGTTTTCCATAATGGCTGCATCAATTTACATTCTCACCAACAGCGTGCAAGGGTTCCCTCTACTTCATATCTTATCAGCACTTGTCTGTTATCTTGAAGATAGGCATTCTAACTGGTCTAAGGTAATATCTCATTGTGTTTTTAATTTGTTTCCCTGATTAGTAATATTGAGCTTTTGTTTCACATACCTGTTAACCATGTGTATGCCTTAAGAAATGTCTGTTCAGTTTCCTGGCTCATAATTTTATTTAATTATTTGGCTTCTTGCTATTGAATTGTTTGAATTTCTTACGTATTTTGGATATTAACTCCATAACAGATGTATACTTTGCAAATATTTTCTTCCACTCTGCAGGCTGTCTCTTTGCTCTGTTGGTTGTTTTCTTTGCTGCACAGAAGCTTTTTAGTTTGAAGCAATCTTATTTGTCTATTTTTGCTTTTGTTGCTTGTGCTTTGGGGTCATATCCAAAAAGTCATTGCCCAGATAAATGTCATAGTTTTTCATCTAAGTTTTATTCTAGTAGTTTCATAGATTTGGGTCTTACATGTAAGTCTTGTTTTTTTTGTTTTGTTTTGTTTTTGTTTTTGTTTTTTTTGAGATGGAGTCTCACTCTGTCACCCAGGCTGGAGTGCAGTGGTGTGATCTCCACTCAATGCAAGCTTCAGCTAACAGGTTCATGCCATTCTCCTGCCTCAGCCTCCTGAGTAGCTGGGACTACAAGCGCCCACCACCATGCCCAGCTAATTATTTTATTTTATTTTATTTATTTTTAGTAGAGACAAGGTTTCACTGTGTTAGCCAGGATGGTCTCGACTCCTGACCTCGTGATCCGCCCCCCTCAGCCTCCCAAAATATGTGTAAGTATTTAATCCATTTTAAGTTGATTTTTATATATGGTGTGAGATAAGATTCTAATTTTATTTTTCTGCCTGTGAATATCCTGTTTTCCCAAAAGCGTTTATTGGAAGGACTGTCCTTTTCCTATTGTGTGCTCTTGACACCTTTGTCAAAAATCAGTTGGCTGTAAATGCATGGATTTATTTCTGTGCTCTCTATTCTGTTTAATTAGTCTGTGTGTCTATTTTTATGCCAGTACCATGCTGTTTTGGTCACTATAGTTTTGTAATATATTTTGAAGTCAGGTAGTGTAATATTTTCAGCTTTCTTCTTCTTTTTAAAAATGCTTTGGCTTTTCAGGATTTTTTTGTGATTTCATATGAATTTTAGAATTGTTTTTTCTATCTCTGTGAAAAATGTCATTGGTATTTTGATTGGAATTCTGTTGAATCTGTAGCTTGCTTTGGGTAGTATGGACATGTTAACAACACTAAATCTTCCAGGCTATGAGCGAAGAATATATTTCCATTTATGTGTGTCCTCTTTTATTTCTTTCATCATTAGTTTATGGCTTTTAGGGTAGAGATCATTTATCGCCTTGGTTAAATTTATTCCTAAATATTTCTTGTAACTATTGTAAATAGTATGGTTCTCTTGTCTTTTTTCAGATAGTTTGCTATTAGTGAATAGAAACACTACTGAGTGTTGTATGTTGATTTTGTATCCTGCAACTTTACTCAATTTACTAGATAATTCTCACAGGTTTCTTTTTGTAAAGTCTTCAGAATTTTCTGTATATAGGGTCATGCCTTCTGCAATCAGGGACAATTTAATTTCTTCCTATCCAATTTGAATGTCTTCTATTTCTTTCCTTTGCCTAATTGCTCTGGCTAGCATATCCAATACTATATTGAATAGAAGTGGTTAACATGGGCATCCTTATCTTACTCTGTGTCTTAGAGGAAAAGCTGTCAACTTCTCCCCATTGAGTTAGCTATGGAGTTTATCACACATAGCCTTAATTGTGTTGAAGTACATTCCTTCTATACCTAATTTTTATATAATTGAGTTTTTTTGTCATGAAAGAATGTTGAATCTTTCCAAAATTTTTTGCACCTTTGAAAATGATTATATGCTTATTATCCTTCATTCTGTTCATGTAATGTGTTACATTTACTGATTTACATATATAGAACCATCCTTGCATCACTGGAATGAATACCACTTGATCATGATGAATAAACTTTTCAATGTACCATTGAATTTGGTGTGCTTATATTTTGTTGAGGATTTTTGCATGTATATTAATCAGAGATATTGGTCTGTAGTTTTGTGGGGTTTTTTTTTTTTCTTTTTTTTTTTTTGGTATCAAGGTAATGCTGGCCTGATAATAAGTTTGGAAGTATGCCTCCTCAATTTTTTGGAAGAGTTGAGCAAAATTTTTATTAGTTCTTTTCTAAATATTTGATAAAATTCAGCAGTGATGTCACCATGTCTCAGACTCTTCTTTGATAGGAGACTTTATTACTGATTCAATCTTTTTACTGGTTATTGATCTGTAAAGATTTTTTATTTCTTCCTAATCTTTGTAGATTATAAGCATCAAAGAATTTATCTGTTTCTTCTAGATTATTGAAATGGTTGGTATATAATTGTTCATAATAATCTCTTATGGCCCTTTGAATTTCTTTTTTTTTTGTTTTTGTTTTTGTTTTTGGTTTTGGTTTTTTTTGAGATGGAGTCTCGCACTGTCGCCCAGGCTGCCCTTTGAATTTCTGTTGTGTCAATTGTAATATCTCCTTTTCCTTTTCTTTTCTTCCTTTTACTTATTTGATTCCTATTTCATTCTCAGTTAGTGTAGCAGTATAGCTAAAGTTTTGTGGATTTTGTTTATCTTTTCAAAAAATATATTTTTCTATTATTTTTTCCAGGCTCTATTATTTTATTTCTGCCCTGATTTTTATTATTTCCTTCCTTTTACTAACTTTGGGCTTAGTTTACTACTGTTTTGTAGTTCCTTGAAGTACAATGTTAGGTTATTTGAGATCTTTTATCTTTTGCAATGTCACTGTTTACAGCTACATGCTTCCTCCTTAGAACTGCTTTTGCTGTATCTGGTAAGTTTGGGTATGCTGTGATTCAATGTTCATTTGTCTTAAGAAATTTTAAAATTTTCTCTACAGTTTCTTCATTGACCTATTGGTTGTTCAGGAGCATTTCCATGTATTTGTCAAATTTTCCAAAGTGTCTCCTCTTATTATGTTAATTCTTATTAATTGAGGTCAGAATAGCTACTTGA
This sequence comes from Macaca thibetana thibetana, assembly GCF_024542745.1. NCBI lineage: Eukaryota > Metazoa > Chordata > Mammalia > Primates > Cercopithecidae > Macaca > Macaca thibetana. The sequence goes on along the minus strand of NC_065582.1, from coordinate 132,772,151 downwards.
TATGATTTCAATTTTCATATATTTGTTAAGACTTGCTTTGTGGCCTAACATATATTCTATCCTGGAGAATGTTTCCTGTGGAGTTGCAAATAAAATAATGTGTATTCTGCAGCTTTGGGGTGAAATGTTGGGCTTATCTTTGTTATGTCCACTTGATCTAGATTATGGTTTTAGTTTAATGTTTCCTTATTGATTTTCCATGCGGATGATCTGTCCATTTCCAGAAGTAGGGTGTTTAACTCCCCTAAATTTAGTATATGTTGATCTATTGCTCCCTAAAATTTATTTATATTTACTTTATATCTTTATCAGTTTGGATGCTGGGTACATATATATTTGTAATTGTTATACTTTCTTGCTTAATTGACCCATTTATAACTATATAATTATGTTACTGTTTCTTTTTATGGTTTTACTTAAAGTCTATATAATCTAAGAATGGCCACTCCAGTTTGTGTTTGGCTACCACTTACATGGAGTATTTTTCTCCAGCCCTTCACTTTAAGTCTATATGTGTCCTTACAAGTGAAGTCAGTCACTTGTAAGTAGCATATATTTGGGTCTTGTTTTTTTTGTTTTGTAAATTCATTCCACTATCTTATGCCTTTTGATGGGAGAATATAATCCATTTATATTCAAAGCAATTACTGACAGGTAAGTATTTACTACTGCCATCTTGTTAACTGTTTTCTAGTTTTTTCATAGATCTTCTGTCTCTTTCTCTTTTTCTGTCTTTCTTTGTAGATAGGTGATTTTCTTCAGTGTTATGTTTTGATTGTTTGCTTTTTATTTTCACATACCTACTATAGGTTTTGCTTTGTCGTTTCCATACGACTTACAAAAAATATCTTATAACAGGTTTTAAGCTGAAAACAACTTAACTTTGATCACACACACACACACACACACACAATCTAGTTATACTCCACACCCCAAACCACATTTTGAATTTTTGATGCCACAATTTGCATCTTTTAATATTGCAAATCCCTCAGTAAGTTATTTTGGCTGTTTTTAATAGTTTTGTCTTAACCTTTTTAATATAGATTTAAGTGATTCACACACCACCATTACAGTATCAGAGTGTTTTGAATTGAACCATGTATTTACTTTTACCAGTGAGTTTTATACTTTCATGTGTTTTCATGTGACTTACTAGTGTTTTTTTCTTTCACCTTGAAGAGCTCCCTGTAGCATTTCTTGTAACACAGGTCTAGTGGTGATGAACTCCCTCATCTTTTGTTTATTTGGGAAAGTCTTTATTCCTCCTTCATTTCTGAAGTATAGTTTTGCTGGGCACAGTATTCTTGATTGACAGTATTCGTTGTTTTCAGCACTTTAAATTTTATCAACCTCTTCTCTCCTGGACTATAGAGTTTCTGCTGAGGAGTCTTCTGTTAGCCATTTTAAAATATTTTTATATGTAATTTTCTTCTTTTCTCTTGCTGTTTTTTAAAAATCCTCTCCTCAATGATTTTATTTGGTTATAATATTTTATAATATAAATAATATTAATAATATTGATAATATTATTTGGTTATATTTTATAATATTTTGAGTTTGGTTATAATATTTTTTATGTAGTCTTATCTGCATTGAATCTGATCAGAGACATTTGACCTTGTTGTACCTGGAAATTGATGTCTTTCTCCAGATTTGAAAATTGTTCTGCTAGCATTTCTCTAAACAAGTTTCTTGCCCCTTTATCTTTTTTTATTGTATTCCATGACTCAAATGCTTTGCTCTTTTGTTGCTGCCCCATAAATCCCATATGCTTTTTTATTTATTTATATTTCTTGTTTTCTCCTCTGTATTTTTAAAAATAATCTCTGTTCAGTTTCGCAGATCCTTTCTTCTTGATCATTTCTGCTGTTGATGCAGTCTATTGAATTTTTCATTTTATTCCTTGTATTTTTAAGCTCCAGGATTTGTTTGCTTTTTACTTATCTTTTTCAGTCTATTAAATGTATCATTCTGGTCAAATGTTGTTTTCTTCATTTTGTTGAATTGTTTCTCTGTATTTTTTTTGAAGTTTGCTGAGCTTCCTTAAAACAGTTATTTTGTCATATATATCATATATCTCTAATTTTAGGATCAGTCAATGGCACCTTTATTTTGTCCATTTGGTGATGTTATGTTTTCCTGATTGTTCTTGATGTTTGTAGTCATGCATCGATGTCTGCATATGTGAAGAAGTAGGTACTTATTCCAGTCTTAGCAGACTGGCTTTTTTTCTGAAAAAACCTGCAATAGGCACAGCATTGGGTTATGTTCAGTGCAGCTGCTGCTGGCATGGCACTGGGTTGCTGCCTGAAGCCTGGGGTACACTGAGAACTACCTGCCACAAGGGATGTCTAGAGCTACCAGAAATCAAGTCTGCCACACAAGCCTGAGACCTGGGGCTGTGTGGTCCTGTTTTCCACAAGGATGACTCTAGAGACTCTGTCTCCAGATTCTGATCTGGAGTATGGGGCTGTGGGGGTCTGCCTTATGCTGGGTTACACTGTGTTGGTGTCAGTATTGGGGTCCAAGGCAAATTTTTATACTCATTTTCTTCTCTTTTCCCCAAGGAAATGGTATCTCTAACTGGACTGTGTTGCCTGGGTTTGGTGGAGGAAGGACAGGGGTAATGCAAACTGTCCTTTCTACCTTATCAATACCTCTTTTCTTAGCATTGTGCTACAGCCAGATACTGTGAAATCTTAATATTAACTTGTTTCCTTAGCTCTTGCAAGAATATTTTTGTGTGTGGAGAGTTGTTCAAATCAATATTCCTGTGAAGTGATGATTGCCAAAGAGTTCTACTTTGACATCTTGTTCCACCCATCTCTTCATTTGGTCCTATTCATGTCTAATTATTTTTGTTTCATTTCTGCCTTTTTTGTCTCATAATTTTTGTTTGTTGCCATGAGTATTAACATTAGACTATCCCCTAATATTAATTTTATCTTGGACATATTCTTGTGCATTTTGCCTGGCATGTTGCTTGTCTTTCTTAACATCAATTAGTTTACTTATATACTTTAGAATCTTGATTTGCAGACTCATTCAAGTGAAAGAAATACCTCTTTCCCCTCCTTTCTCTCTCCTGCCAATATTAGCCTTCCTTATTTCTTGTTGAGTTGTTTCTACTTACCCTCCTAATAAATTGAGTGTAGACCAGAAACATAAAATATTCCCTTCTTCCTGATGAGATCGGTCAGTCACTAACCCAGTGGGAAACTAGGAAACTAATTTAATTTCCACTTTTTAAAAAAAGTGACATGTTGATCCTCTCGCTTACTTTGGTCTACAGTATCCTACAAAGCCATAGCCCCAAGCTCTTAGTTACAAATATAATGCTAACCTCCTTTCTTGAGAGAAAATTGATTGAGCAAGAGTCATTCCCATCCCAGACATAAAGCTTAAGCTCATTATCTCTAGTTTCAAGTATTGCATGGAGCTTTTTTAGACTATGTGAGTCAGCAGTTGCATCCTAGTGGACTGCAGCTGTAGATCCACTCACAACTTGGCATTTCTGGCCTATAAAATGTTGATTCTGCTTTTGAGCCCAGATAAATCTTATAGGTTTTCTTAATTTTTTTATCTTTCACTGATATTATTTGGTGTAGACATGGTACTTTAAATATAAATCATTTTGCTATCTGAGCCAGAAATGCAAAGTTATTATTAGAAACATATTGACAATAAAAAATTATAAAGGCCAGTCAAGTTGTAATATGAAACAAGATGGTTTTAGAAAAGATGCCTATAAAAATATATTTAGTCAAGAAAGAACACATTGGTGTACCAAGTTTTGAAACAGAATGCTAAATTAATATTCAGTGGATCTAACTCAGCTGGGGATGACCCAGTCCAGATAGTAGGGTTATAGTGCAGTGCAGTTAAAATCACTCTGTGTTGATTTAAACAATAAAATAAAATGTCTCTGCATAGGTCAGACCAACTCTAGACTGTTGTATTTATGTTCAGTGCAATCGCCCTTCACTTCATTTATCTCACATCCTTTCACCTGGACTATTGCAAGCTCTCCCAGGTAGTCTCCTATTATGTTTTTCCTCTCTCATGATAAGAAAAATTATTTTTCAAAAATAAAATAATGGCTAATTTTTGCATTAAAGAGTCCAATATTTGCCTGTGCTTATAGGAAAGAGCCTAACTTCCTATGTATGGAATTGACACTTCATGATCTGACCCCAACTACAATCTCAACTTGTTTAACTGACACTTAAGTGCCTTCTCTGTCAGCCAAAACTTTCCCAACACAGTGCATCACTCTATCACTACTGGTTTTTCTTCTAACTGGCTCCTCTACCCACAATAGTTTGTTTTCTTCTCCATATGCTCCCCTTAGCAGTCCTCACCCCAACACCCCACAAATTCCTACTTCTTTGAAGACCTGGAAAATTCTTACTGCTTAAGACCCAGGACAAATATCTTTCTTTCTGAATGCCCCAGAATTTGACTCACTGCTCATTTGAAGCATTTAATCATGCTGTAATAATTATTTGTTGAAGCATTTACTGTATCATATTACTTTTATATTTTTATAAACAAATAATTAACATAACTATAAGACCTTCTAGAGTCTTTGTCTCATTCATCCCAGGATTTTCAGTGTCTGGAATAGTGCTTGGCATATGGAAATACTCACTCCATATTTGTGATAATCCAGCTTCAAATCCAGTACAATATCCCTCTTCCAAACTAGTTGTAAGAATTCATTTATTAAATCAACAAACGATCTTGTGTCAGAAGAATGTGCAAAGAATGGGATGAGAGATTAGAAACTGCCATATGAAAAAGAATGAAAAATAACAAAATATTTATTTTAGGTAGGAAAATATTTGAGGAAGACAATAAGTTTGTCTGTAACTATTGGTAGAGAATTTTACTTGGTATATCCCAAAACAATTTCTTTAAATCTGATATTGAATCATTCATAAACTATCCTAATAGAACTACTTGACATGTTCAGCAGTCCAAGCCTACCCATTGGGAAAAGGAAAGAAGTTATCTTCAGGTACCAACATTCAAATCATCTTAAAGTTGAATGTGGCTCCTTGCCTATAACTGAATCCCCCCAAAATTCATTTTTTGTTATATACTAAATACTTAAGGCAATAATTAAAGGAAGGAAACATTCTACTGAAAATATCCACTTGGAATCTATTAGTGACAAGGTATCAGTGCTTTAATAAAGGTTACTTGGTTGATGATAAAAAAAAAGATAGGCTGTTAGGTAAGTGTGGAACCTGGACGTAGCAACCACAGAAATAGCAGCTTCAATTATTTTAATAATCGGTGTCTGTGAGGCACTCTATATACTTATGTTATTTAGTTTTCATTATAAACCAACTTCAAAAGGTACACATTATTTCTCTCACTGTATAGAACACTCCTAGAGAGGTTAAATTGCCAAAAATGTCATGGCTAGACAGAGATTATGCCAGAATTTGAACCCAGATCTGCTTTATTCAAAAGTCAGTGTTCTGTTGACTTTCTGTAGGGAACAGATTTAAGCAGACAAAAGAGGCAGGATAAATAATCAGTAATGTAATGTTGATTGAAGATGGCTTCAAAGAACTCATTAAATCAAGGGATGAGAATGATGAAAAGAATACAGAGACTGACCTGGCTTTATCAGTATGGTATCAGGAATCAAGCCATCATCCTAAAGCAACTGAAACATAGTTTAAGTTCACCCAACTGTAGAGCAAACAGAAAATCCAAAATATAAACGTAAGATATGTTAAATTCCTTTCAAAACTGTTATATGAACATGTCGGCTATCCCTAAAAGTAGAGCAACATCTTCTTCATCACCATGCCATTTCTGGCAACTCCATGGTCATTCCCTTGTCAACAAATTGCTCTCTTCATTCTTCTCTGGAGTGATTTACTCACTGATTGGCCACCCATAAAAAGTTATACATGGTACAATGGTATTACTTATCTTAGTATACCAACAAGCAAGGGTAGTGACATACATGCAACCCTGAAACCCTGAGGATTGTTGTGTCTATAAATCCACTTCACAGCCTTGACCACTGTGTTCAGCTTGCAGGTATTGAATCAAGTGTGTGCTGATGGATGGATTATTTTTACATCACTTTCCATACATATAACTCATGAAAATATTTAGCATTCAGTCTGAGAACAAGAACAAAGACAAAATAATGCCTTGTGTTTTATATCATATATTTAAAAATTGTTTCCACAATTCTACATCATCTTATTCTCTCAATGCTTATGATTATTGATGGTATTTTTCATTAAAATGTTTCTATAGAAATTAGAAAATTGGCCGGGCGCGGTGGCTCAAGCCTGTAATCCCAGCACTTTGGGAGGCCGAGACGGGTGGATCACGAGGTTAGGAGATAGAGACCATCCTGGCTAACACGGTGAAACCCCGTCTCTACTAAAAAAATACAAAAAACTAGCCGGGCGAGGTGGCACGCGCCTGTAGTCCCAGCTACTCGGGAGGCTGAGGCAGGAGAATGGCGTGAACCCAGGAGGCGGAGCTTGCAGTGAGCTGAGATCCGGCCACTGCACTCCAGCCTGGGCGACAAAGTGAGACTCCGTCTCAAAAAAAAAAAAAAAATTAAATTAAATTAAAAAAAAAAAGAAATTAGAAAATTATAATTTTGAAGATTATTTCATCATTTTCACAGGGGAAAATAAACAGTCAAAATCCACTGTGACAAATTCTCGCAATCCCAGTTTATCCCATTCCAATGAAGAGATAATACATAATCACTTTATTAGACACAATATATTATGTGTCTATTAATAAAATATATGTGTGAAAGCACATTTTAAATAGGTAAATGAAATAAGCTGCCACATCCAGTATAGGTGCCTGGAAATCAAAAGAGAGTTGTAACTGCTTATTAAATACCTAGTCATTGACTGCACTGTGTTTGGAGATGACAGCAAACACTGTATTCTGTATTCAGCCCTTCAGTAGTATTGAATATCTAAAGAATATTTAACTATATTCTAGATATGTAATATGTAAGCCATCTAGTTAGGTGGTTGAACACAATATATAATAAACTTATGTTTTCTTCTCTTATTGGTTTCTTCTTTCCTTCTTTTAGTAGTCAAGAGAATAATAAAGGTTGTGGAAATGGGTCACTAAATGTTTTTCAACACTAGGTATATTCAGAAAATTTCACGTGGCTCAATCAGGAAGATTAATTATTTAAAAAAGCATAAGAAGGAAACAGAATGTCAACGCTAAAGAGAAGGTCCTTCAGTGCTCTGACTGCACCTTGGACAGGCCACTGCCACCTTGTGGCATTTTGGTTCAATAGTTTTGATACATCACATTCCTAATAAATCAGAATAAAGTTTGAATTTAAAAGTGATCATCTTTCCTGAATATTTTCATTGGGAGTAAACTGTTTCTAGCTGTATTTTAATGCTGTGAGAAGTAATTATTTTTATATTTTGTTTGTATTTTCACATGTTCAGACAGAACAATTACCATCTAATAAAATAAAATATTCAACTACTTAAAATTGTCTCTAATTTCTGAACAACTGCAAAAAGTGATGGAAAGCCAAAGCTCCCTTAAGTAATAAATATTACACATACAGGTGTTATACTCCTCTATTTTTTAATGAATAATTTTAGCATGGTTTTCATATGTACTTTGTAAACAAAGTTTTTATTTTATTTCTATTATTGGAAAGCGTTTCTTTTCAGCTCCCACAAGCAGTAGTCTATTTTATTTATAATATTATTATACTTACCCTTATTATTCTAAGTAAAAATCCACTTGTTATTAGTCAACTTATCCTCAATTGGATTGGGAAGGAATTAATTTAATGTATCGTTTAGTTTAACAGCAATAAAAGTGATGGAAATAATTGGAGTTCATGTGGCTAATTAGGCTGCAAGATCCTTCAGAGACAACTCCCTTCCCTCTGCCTCAACTACTTGTACATAACTTTTATATGATCTTTCATATGATTTTTACTTATGTTTCCATGTTGTCTTCTAAGAATCCATTGATGCTTACTTCATATCATATTATCCCCCAATTATTTCTGCATATCCCTTCGATTTTTTCCTAACACAGTAGAGATCGTCAAAATTTTGGATCTATGACACTTGACTATAAGAACACCTGATAACAAACTTGAAAGGATTATATTGCATTATTATCAAAGTACTTACTTGGCTGGTTGTCCTTCAGTACTATTCATTGTTTGAGAAAAACTGTTTACTCTCCTTACTCACATGCTCTGAGAGAAAATTTTTACACATGGTAGATAACATTTTTTTCTATAAAACAGCTTGCCTTTATACTGTACCTCTTACCTCTTAATTCTAAGAAGTATACTTTGCTTTATCTTTAATTTTTTTCTTCGAACACCTGAAAGAGTAAAGTTTATTCCTTCCAGACCTGACTTACAACCATGACCATAAGATACTTCACATGCTATCAGGGTTTAATGATTACCCCTTCATCCCAATCTTTCCTCTTTGCAACAAGCATAGGACAACCTATGCAGTATGCAGACCACCATATATCACAAATTTTTCTTTTATTCCTCCAATTTTGATGGTTAGTTTCTTTTCCTTCTTAATTTAATGACTATGTATTCCATTCTGAAAGTAAGAAGACATGACTGTATGTATTTTTAATTGCTTTGGGCAGATCTTTAAATTGCAATTACTCACGTGGGCCAAGACATGCAGTGAGACAATTGCAAATGATTCCTTCCTCTGTAATGTTTTGACCACACAAGAACAAACATATCAAAGTGCTTACCCTATAGCTTCAATATGTTTTAAGGCATACTTGTTATCCCTTAGTTATTTGATCTATGCCCTTCCCTATTAAATGGATTAATTTCCAGACTTTTGGTTATCATTATGATGGGCACTTTTATGTAGGAATGTCTTTTAACATTAGGTGGGTAGTAGGGCAGGCCAACATTCAAATTCAGGAAATACAGAGAACACCACAAAGATACTCCTCGAGAAGAGCAACTCCAAGACGCATAATTGCCAGATTCACCAAAGTTGAAATGAAGGAAAAAATCTTAAGGGCAGCCAGAGAGAAAGGTCGGGTTACCCACAAAGGGAAGCCCATCAGACTAACAGCAGATCTCTTGGCAGAAACTCTACAAGCCAGAAGAGAGTGGGGGCCAATATTCAACATTCTTAAAGAAAAGAATTTTAAACCCAGAATTTCATATCCAGCCAAACTAAGTTTCATAAGTGAAGGAGAAATAAAATCCTTTACAAAGAGCAAATGCTTAGAGATTTTGTCACCACCAGGTCTGCCTTACAAGAGACCCTGAAGGAAGCACTAAACATGGAAAGGAACAACCGGTACCAGCCATTGCAAAAACATGCCAAAATGTAAAGAACATTTAGGCTAGGAAGAAACTGCATCAACTAATGAGCAAAATGACCAGTTAATATCATAATGGCAGGATCAAGTTCACACATAACAATCTTAACCTTAAATGTAAATGGACTAAATGGTCCAATTAAAAGACACAGACTGGCAAACTGGATAAAGAGTCAAGACCCATCAGTTTGCTGTATTCAGGAGACCCATCTCACATGCACAGACATATATAGGCTCAAAATAAAGGGATGGAGGAAGATCTACCAAGCAAATGGAGAACAAAAAAAAGCAGGGGTTGCAATCCTAGCCTCTGATAAAACAGACTTTAAACCATCAAAGATCAAAAGAGACAAAGAAGGCCATTACATAATGGTAAAGGGATCAATTCAACAGGAAGAGCTAACTATCCTAAATATCTATGCACCCAATACAGGAGCACCCAGATTCATAAAGCAAGTCCTTAGAGACTTACAAAGAGACTTAGACTCCCATACAATAATAATGGGAGACTTCAACACCCCACTGTCAACATTAGACAGATCAACGAGACAGAAAGTTAACAAGGATATCCAGGAATTGAACTCATCTCTGCAGCAAGGAGACCTAATAGATATCTACAGAACTCTCCACCCAAATCAACAGAATATACATTCTACTCAGCACCACATCACACGTATTCCAAAATTGACCACATAATTGGAAGTAAAGCACTACTCAGAAAATGTACAAGAACAGAAATTATAACAAACTGTCTCTCAGACCACAGTGCAATCAAACTAGAACTCAGGACTAAGAAACTCAATCAAAACCGCTCAACTACATGGAAACTGAATAACCTGCTCCTGAATGACTACTGGGTACATAACAAAATGAAGGCAGAAATAAAGATGTTCTTTGAAACCAATGAGAACAAAGATACAACATACCAGAATCTCTGGGACACATTTGAAGCAGTGTGTAGAAGGAAATTTATAGCACTAAATGGCCACAAGAGAAAGCTGTAAAGATCTAAAATTGACACTGTAACATCACAATTAAGAGAACTAGAGAAGCAAGAGCAAACACATTCAAAAGCTAGCAGAAGGCAAGAAATAACTAAGATCAGAGCAGAACTGAAGGAGATACAGACACAAAAAACCTTCCAAAAAATCAATGAATCCAGGAGTTGGTTTTTTGAAAAGATCAACAAAATTGATAGACCACTAGCAAGACTAATAAAGAAGAAAAGAGAGAAGAATCAAATAGATGCAATAAAAAATGATAAAGGGTATATCACCACTGACCCCAAAGAAATACAAACTACCATCAGAGAATACTATAAACACCACAACACAAATAAACTAGAAAATCTAAAAGAAATGGATAATTTCCAGGACACTTATACTCTCTCAAGACTAAACCAGGAAGAAGCTGAATTCCTGAAAAGACCAATAGCAGGCTCTGAAATTGAGGCAATAATTAATAGCCTACCAACCAAAAAAAGTCCAGGACCAGATGGATTCACAGCTGAATTCTACCAGAGGTACAAGGAGGAGCTGGTACCATTCCTTCTGAAACTATTCCAATCAATAGAAAAAGAGGCAATCCTCCCTAACTCATTTTATGAGGCCAACATCATCCTGATACCAAAGCCTGGCAGAGACACAACAACAAAAAAAAGAATTTTAGACCAATATCCCTGATGAACATCGATGCAAAAATCCTCAGTAAAATACTGGCAAACCGAATCCAGCAGCACATCAAAAAGCTTACCCACCATGATCAAGTGGGCTTCATCCCTGAGATGCACGGCTGGTTCAACATACGCAAATCAATAAATGTAATCCAGCATATAAACAGAACCAAAGACAGAAAACCACATGATTATCTCAATAGATGCAGAAAAGGCCTCTGACAAAATTCAACAGCCCTTCATGCCAAAAACGCTCAATAAATTCAGTATTGATGGAACGTACCTCAAAATAATAAGAGCTATTTATGACAAACCCACAGCCAATATCATACTGAATGGGCAAAAACTGGAAAAATTCCCTTTGAAAACTGGTACAAGACAGGGATGCTCTCTCTCACCACTCTTATTCAACATAGTGTTGGACGTTCTGGCTAGGGCAATCAGGCAAGAGAAAGAAATCAAGGGTATTCAGTTAGGAAAAGAAGAAGTCAAACTGTCCCTGTTTGCAGATGACATGATTGTATATTTAGAAAACCCCATTGTCTCAGCCCAAAATCTCCTTAAGCTGATAAGCAACTTCAGCAAAGTCTCAGGATACAAAATTAATGTGCAAAAATCACAAGCAGTCTTATACATCAGTAACAGACAAACAGAGAGCCAAATCATGAATGAACTTCCATTCACAATTGCTTCAAAGAGAATAAAATACCTAGGAATCCAACTTACAAGGGATGTAAAGGACCTCTTCAAGGAGAACTACAAACCACTGCTCAGTGAAATAAAAGAGGACACAAACAAATGGAAGAACATACCATGCACATGGAGAGGAAGAATCAATATCGTGAAAATGGCCATACTGCCCAAGGTTATTTATAGATTCAACGCCATCCCCATCAAGCTACCAATGAGTTTCTTCACAGAATTGGAAAAAACTGCTTTAAAGTTCATATGGAATCAAAAAAGAGCCCGCATTGCCAAGACAATCCTAAGTCAAAAGAACAAAGCTGGAGGCATCACGCTACCTGACTTCAAAATATTCTACAAGGCTACAGTAACCAAAACAGTATGGTACTGGTACCAAACCAGAGATTTAGACCAATGGAACAGAACAGAGTCCTCAGAAATAACACCACACATCTATAGCCATCTGATCTTTGACAAACCTCAGAAAAAAAAGAAATGGGGAAAGGATTCCCTACTTAATAAATGGTGCTAGGATAATTGGCTAGCCATAAGTAGAAAGCTGAAACTGGATCCCTTCCTTACTCCTTATACAAAAATTAATTCGAGATGGATTAGAGACTTAAATGTTAGACCTAATACCATAAAAACCCTTGAAGAAAATCTAGGTAATACCATTCAGGACATAGGCATGGGCAAGGACTTCATGTCTAAAACACCAAAAGCAACAGCAACAAAAGCCAAAATTGACAAATGGAATCTAATGAAACTAAAGAGCTTCTGCACAGCAAAAGAAACTACCATCAGAGTGAACAGGCAACCTACAGAATGGGAGAAAATTTTTGCAATCTACTCATCTCACAAAGGGCTAATATCCAGAACCTACAAAGAACTCAAACAAATTTACAAGAAAAAAACAAACAACCCCATCAAAAAGAGGGCAAAGGATATGAACAGACATTTCTCAAAAGAAGACATTCATACAGCCAACAGACACATGAAAAAATGCTCATCATCACTGGCCATCAGAGAAATGCAAATCAAAACCACAATGAGATACCATCTCACACCAGTTAGAATGGTGATCATTAAAAAGTCAGGAAACAACAGGTGCTGGAGAGGATGTGGAGAAATAAGAACACTTTTACATTGTTGGTGGGATTGTAAACTAGTTCAACCATTATGGAAAACAGTATGGCCATTCCTCAAGGATCTAGAACTAGAAGTACCATATGACCCAGCCATCCCATTACTGGGTATAAACCCGAAGGATTATAAATCATGCTGCTATAAAGACACATGCACATGTATGTTTATTGCAGCACTATTCACAATAGCAAAGACTTGGAATCAACCCAAATGTCCATCAGTGACAGACTAGATTAAGAAAATGTGGCACATATACACCATGCAGCCATAAAAAAGGATGAGTTTGTGTCCTTTGTAGGTAAATGGATGCAGCTGGAAACCATCATTCTCAGCAAACTATCACAAGAACAGAAAACCAAACACCGCATGTTCTCACTCATAGGTGGGAACTGAACAATGAGATCACTTGGACTCGGGAAGAGGAACATCATACACTGGGGCCTATCATGGGGAGGAGGGAGGTGGGGGGGATTGCATTGGGAGTTATACCTGATGTAAATGACAGGTTGATGGGTGCTGATGAGTTGATGGGTGCAGCACACCAACATGGCACAAGTCTACATATGTAACAAAGCTGCACATTGTGCACACGTACCCTAGAACTTAAAGTATAATAATAAAGAAAAAAAAAAAAACAGGTGGGAATGTATATCTGCCACCCTTAGTGGAAGTAATTTGAAGTAATTTTTTTCTGTTGTAAAGTGTTAATAATAGGATTTGAAAAGAACATTCCCCTCTAGGCTACAGACCTCTTGAGCCATCTGAAATGATCCTAGGGAAGTGGACAAGGTTGTACCATGAACCAGACTTATCATTTGGTGAGTTCACAGCAAGTCATTCATTCGCTCGCTCTGCAAAGAACAAAAAGCTAAGTTGATGGCAGCGTATGGGGGCATCTGCCAGTCAGGAAACTGTGACTGGTGGTCAAGCCCAAGGAAAACCAGGCTCTTTTTCAATAAATGATAACATCTAACGCAATTTTGAGCAACTCCGGGTAAATATGACATGTTTCTTAGCAACAACATGAACACTAAAATAGAAACACTCCCAAATTTTCCCATTCAGAACTAACCTCCGGTTACATCTCTAAAGGCCTAATTAATATTCACAATTTCATTACTTTTTAAAATTGCCATTCCTTTAATGATGAACCACCTGCCTTTTCTTCATCTTTTTCTTTTTTTACACTATAAATAGTGGTCTAGCACTCTCATTCATGTATCTTTAAAATTCTATTTCTATAGACAGTTTTAAGAGCAGGGATTGCTGGATCTATAGTTACATTCATTTTAGTTGTATAGAGATAGATAACTTCCCAAAAATGTTATGTTGTGGTATTATTCCATTAGCAATCCATCTCAGCATCTTTGCTAGCATTGTTAATTTATTAAACATTCAATATTTAGAATTATTAAAATAAGTATATTATGTATAAAATGTACATATGTGTATGTATATATGTATGTCTAATTATACCCCATATGGATGTTCTATCTTCTGCTCATTTTCTCATTAGAATGGTGTATACATGTTCAGTAAAATATTTGCATTTTTTATCTGGCTAGTATGTTGCGACCATCAGTACATCATACAACTCCGAGAAGTATAATGAGGGTTAACCTAAATATACATTGTTAGGGCCGCCAGGAAAGCATGTGATGAAGTGAGGTGAGCATTGTCTGAATGTCAGGAGTCCTGGCTGCCCCAACTTAGCTACTAACTTGCATTGGGAACTTGCGAAAGTCACTTTTCCTCACTCAGTTTGGTTTTTTTTCTCTGTAAAATAAAGTTGGGACTAGATGATCTCTATAGCCCTTTCACTTGGGAGTATTATTTATGTATATATGCATATTTATAATACATAATATATACTTATATGTATAAAAATTACATATATAAATGTACACGTATGTATATAAAAGTTTGTATGTATATATAAAACATTATAGTTCTTTTTAAGTCTTTTATGTGAAGTTTTAACATATACAGCCAATAAATTTAGCTTCAAAACTTATCTATTTTGTGTGTTTTGGAGCTCACAGAAGGCCAGGGGTCACAAAGAAGAGTCACATGGGCCTGGTTCCAGTCCTAGGCACCATAAACACACAGGTGAAACTTTAGAGTTTAGTTGGGAAGATACAGAAGCACAAACTTAAATGGAAACAGCCTATGATACAATTAAATGTAATATTTGTTAAATTTTTAGGTGAAGTTAATGCTCAGACATCTGAGGTTGTATTGACCAGTGAGAGGAACTAGTTCTCTTTTCCGAGGGTGAGTTAGTAACTGAGTACTAATAGTAGGAAAGCAGTGTTAATTACCAATTCCCAAAAGCTGAAGGAACAAATGGAGGTGAGAGTGACTGCCCCTGCAAGGTACAATACTTTGAAGGAGGGATTGAGGGCCAGAAGCCCACTTTACTCTTGGGCCACAGTCAATAATATGGTTACTTTTAATAGAAGTGCCTCAATTTCGCTGAAAGGGCTTGCAGAGGTTGCTGAATGAAATAGCGAAGGATCCTATTTAGAAGTATTTTAGAAATTACTTCTTAACTATCTTGCTAAAAGTATCAAGATGGATGCCTAAGTGGGGCATGGTGGTTCACATCTGTGATCCCAGCTACTTGGAAGGCCAAGTCAAGGAAGATCACTTGAACCCAGGAGGAGTTTGAGGCTGCAGTGAGCTATGATCATGCCACTGAACTCCAGCCTGGGTGACAAAGCAAGACCCTGCTTCTAAAAAAAAACAAAAAAAGAAAGAAAGAAAAGAAAGAAAGAAAGATGCCTGCAAGCCTACTTTAGAGTGAATAGATGATGTAAGCTTTCTAATCCAAAGTAGATACACTACAGTAAGGTATTAAAATATTTTTAAAGCTTTACTTTGTAAATAAGTACGACTTCCAGCAACCCATTTCTTATACATAGACACAAATATTAGAAAAAGTAAACACATTGTTATTTACTTTGCACTTGTACAAGTTAGCTTCCATATCACTGTTTACCTAGCCAATGAACAATATTTGACCAGTAGATAGCTGGTGATTTCTAAATTCTGCACTCGGATTGTTTGCAGTTCCCTAAGCTCAAATCAGAGTTCCTAAAGTCTACTAAACTAATTTGCTCAGATTAGTAAATATTAGCAGCTTTAGTTCTCAATATTAGTCAAAAGTTAGTGGCTGCAATAGAAGGCCAGAGTTAATGTAATAAAAATATAGAAATTTTCAAATAAAGTATATCATTAAAATATGAATGAAGTTGTAAAACATGTTACCACTGAGGAAATCCATAATATCACATGGTATTTAACATATAATTAGCTGATAAACATTTAAATTTTTCTATGAAAAAATGGGAAACTGGGAGCTATAATTAAATATACTAATATACAATGTTTTGGTGTAAATGCAACCAAAGGTGTCTCTTGCATGCTGATATTAAAATTGTGTTTTTCTCTGCTGATCAGATACCATTTCAAAACATTTCAACTTCAAACAACATTTAAACAACATGTGTAAGCATTGTTTTTACAAAATGTTTAATAAATGAGATTAATTCATTGAAATTCAAGACTTGTAACCACATTCAGAAAGAGCCATATTGCTAGCGATTGCTAGTACTTAATCTGTCAACTTAAAAAACAAAAGAAAGAAAAGAATGAAAAAGCATTGTCTCAAGTCTTCTAATTTCTGTCACCCAAACTACATCAACTTTGCTCCCAACCTTTTAGGAGGCAGACAGGCCTCTGACTACACCTGCCACACTTGCTGCACCCCCACAGTGCCTGATTTTGGGGCTTTCCCACCTTGCAAATCAAATCCAAATCGTCTTCTCTAATGACAGTACCTGTGATGCCTATTAGATCAAGAGCTCCTTTTCAATAGAAGTGCCTTAGTTTAAAGTTAGTGCCTCACCACTAGTATGGACTGCTTGTCATCTCCATTAAACATACAGCTATGGGGGTCAAGGTCAATATTAGTCACACAAATGCACCTCTTAGGACACTTTCTCTCAGGAACGTATTTTCTATTGGTTTTGAATCACTCCTTGAAGACTTAAAATATTCTAAGTAGCCGTTAATTTTAATCAAAACTCTTTCCATTAAGATAGAAAAATATAGCATTATTTCAGTGCAAACTGACAACATTCCGTTGGAGTAAATTTCACTTGAAAATAGATGATTTGTTATATATACAGAAATGAAAAGTGGAATACAAAATTAGAAGTGTCCTTAACAGACAAAGCAGATGCTCACATACTACAGTTTCAAATAACAAAACCCAACTTTACACTAATTGGAAAATAATAATGATACATTAAATAAACTGGAGAAAATGAATCAAACATGTGCCTGCCTGCCTTTCTGTAGCAAAGGTATGAGGAATAGTTAAGAGTTATCAGTTATAAACTGAAGAGAGATGTATGTTTCCTCCATCATTTTTGTCTCAGCTAACAGTGTTTTAGTCAAGCATTAGTCTTCGCAAGTACAGATGAATTGTGAAATGCAGTCAGTTGTAGAGCAGGGCCATCTTAAAGTGCACAGAGAAATGATGTTAAACTGAAAGGCAGTGGGTTTCGAACTTTAATGAGCTTAAGCCTGAATACCAGATGACCTAATTCAGTGGTCAGCTTTCCACAAAATCAACATAGGTGATTCTGATGCAAGTGACAGATGGACTGCATTTTGTAAAACACTGCTATGTGGTATGCATGCATAGCAATAAAGCATAAAAGTCAGCTGAAATGTTGGTGAAGGAGATAGGTTCAGGGAGGAAAAAGTGTTTCTATTTGTCTTAATTGGCATTATGCATGTAACCTAGATTTGAAGAGCTGATGAAAGAAATAACATAATTTTTGTTTATAATAAATTGAGTTAAATTATTTAAATCTATTTGAATTAACATATGTGCTAACCAGTTTTAGAGTTAAATCATTCAGTAAAATAGTGTATTCATTATCCTTAGAAAACGAGGGGTTCTACACAAGATGCGACGCCAATAACTTCAAGTGTCAAAGCTCTGGGCCGGGTGCGGTGGCTCAAGCCTGTAATCCCAGCACTTTGGGAGGCCGAGGCGGGTGGATCACAAGGTCAGGAGTTCCAGACCAGCCTGGCCAAGATGGTGAAACCCCGTCTCTACTAAAAATACAAAAATTAGCTAGGCGCAGTAGCATGTGCCTGTATTCCCAGCTACTCGGGAGGCTGAAGCTGGAGAATCGCTTGAACCTGGGAGGCAGAGGCTGCAGTGAGCTGAGATCGTGCCACTGCACTCTAGCCTGGGTGACAAAGCGAGATTCCATCTAAAAAAAAAAAAAAAAGCTCTGTATATTTTAGCATTTCTATGGACTCTTCCTAAAATTAATTTTCTACTTCCTGTACAAACTGAATATACTAGAAAATATTTAAATTGGTATAGGTGACTTATGACATTTACCACTGAGTTAAGATAAAATGTCCTGAGTTAATATCTCAAATCTACCACTTACCAGCCTTGGGGAAATTGCATAGCTTCCCATGCCTTGCTTACTTATTTGTGAAATAAGTTGCATATCTCATGTAGGATAGTGGGGAATCAAACATGTAAATGCATGTGAAAGAGCCTCATAACATGTCCAGCACTTCATTGTTACTTTTCCTTTCTGTCCTAGGCTGTTAGTCTTGCAATTCTTACTGCTATATTTGGTTCTTTTAGTTGGATGTTTTTATCTTTAGAAGGTGACTAGAACAGACAATCAAGCTTGTTAAGAACTACATGTTAAATGAAAGAGAGTGCCCAAGGCCACACTATTAGGGTTTGAACTACTTAACTAATTTAAAACTATGTACTTAATTCAGAGTTCAAAGGCATTTTGAACTACTTAATTAATTTAAAACTGTGTACTTAATTCGGAGTTGAGGGTGTTAAATTCAATCTCTACTTAAGATGGGAGTATTATTGAAATAGTTTAAACCACAGAAAATTATTTAATGTAAGGATAATTGGGGTACACAAATAGGGATAATTCAACTTCTCAAATCATTTCATATAGTTACAGAGATTTCACAAAACATAATGTTAAATGACAGAAATTCATTTTCAGCCCTCTATATGGATGGGGTGTTTCTGCAAATGAAGTTATTAGTTGATTAGGCCTGAAATAGATACTATAGGTTTTGTCTCATCAAACTCTAATAACATGTCAGAACCTATTTAATAGAAAAAAAACTCTAATGATAAATGTGTAATCATTTCCAGAGAAATTAAATCAGCATTGTGCTTTGAGATAATTTTTTTTTAGTTTAGTGACAAATTGAGTCAATCTATCCCTCTCACTGAGTTTTAGGGTCTGTTTTTCTATTTACAATTTTATTTTTCTCCTGAAGAGGAAGGAGATAAGAAAAGACAGAATGTAAGAAGTAGGGTATAAAAATAGAGAAATTATATACTTCCTTTGTGTTCTGGAAAAAATAAAACACTATGCTTTGCTAATAGTTGTGGGAGGTTATGTGTTTGCATGGATTCTTTGCGGTATCACTAATCTACAAAAAATTGGCACATACTTTCCCTATGAGGGATAAAATAAAACAAAACAACAAAGCTTTGGAGCATGACCACCTTTGACGATTTCTGAATTTCACACAGCATTTATTCATTAATCCGGTTCAGCATTAGAAAATTGACAAAAATATTGGCCCTCATACTCAGGTATATCAAGCCAAATACACTTGTACTTGAAGAATTATCTGCTTGGGACAGTGTATGGTGTGGGCTGTAATGACACAATTCAGTTATTCTTATTTCTTCAGTCAAGACCTACCACAGTGAGTGACAGGGTTTACAGGTAAAATATTCAGTCTTCCAGCTCCCATTTTATCCTTCAGTTAACAGGGAGTTAAGAGACCAAATCCTGAAAACTTCCAAGAGAACTCAAAAGGGTTTGCTCAGTGGAGTTCAAATATCAGGCTAAAAGCAAGTTGCAATTGATTTGAACCCTGCTTCCTACAAGTGTCCCAACCCAGGTGTGGTCTGGATTTGATAAAACATTAACTTTGTTCTCTATGTAAATAAAATGGTGGCTACACAGGTGCACCTACTGCATGGTATTACGGGCAACCACAAAGTTATCAGAGTGTAACTTAGAAAAAATAAACAGAACAAGTGTGCTAAAGGGCACATTTAGATTGCCGTTGTAGATTGTGTATACAGTTAAATCATTCTGTCAAATAAGTTTAACGTAGTTATTGAATATAATGTATAGTTCACATGGAAGCTAATTTGCCCAGCATTCCCACATGTCCCCTGATTTAGTGAACATTTTAAAACTTTGCTCAACAATTACATAACAGGAAGGTATCTAAAAGTAGAGAAAGAAAAAAAAGTGGTGTTAACTGAATGCGGAATAAGCTATGCTTCCTTTTAATATCTTTTGTGAAATGACAGAATGATAGAGAGCACTGAGAACATTTATTACTGACAGGTGTAATTTCACCCCTACTTGAAAGGCCATGACTTTAAAAGGAGATGAAAGCTTCCAGCTGATGAATGAGGGAAGAAAAGTCTGACAGGAATAACATGACTGTCTCAAGGGAATTGAGTCATGTGGTCCTGCGGTTTACCATTTGGCCATGAAGTTACAAAGATTTACAGTGTGCTCTAAAGGGGTTTGGAACCCGTTTATTTGCATTTACTTTTGGACGGCTGATAGAACAACTTAAACTTACAAGGTGACCAGTTCATCACCCAACTGATAATAGCATAATGGTTATCAGCCTCCCAGAGCAACATAACCAAGACTGCTGAAACCCTCCTACAACTAAGTTGGAGGGCTGATAACAAGATTTGAGATAGCCATGTGGGTATAAAAAGCCTTTATTATTATCATTGAATAGAATCGATAGGTCTGCATCTAGAAAGGAACTTTGTAGATTTTATGGTATCAGAAATAATGTCTCAAAGGACGTTTTAGCTTTAGGTCCATTTTGATGAAAACTTTTTTTAAAAAGTTATTTAAATGGTACTAACTAAACTAATACACATTCTGTACTACTATTTTTAAGGTGCTGAGCTAAGAAACTGAGTTTCAGAATATTAACGTTGTAAAAGAGAGAAGATAAAGTGTGAATTACTATAGCCTGAGAAAGAATGTGACAGTGACCTAGGAAAGACAGAAGATAGAATGGGAGACAAAAACGAGAAGTGGCTATTTCTCTGGAGGCACTGAATTTGCATACTATTGTGTTAGATTTTGCTCTTGTTTTCTTAAATGTGAATATTTTTGCCACTTCAGTACTAAGTCCAGGTTAGGGGTTGGGGGACACTGAGAGTGCTGCTGGGTTCAGTAATATTCACTCCAGTTAAATCAGTGTGCTGTCTTCTAACAACAGAGAGCAGACTCTTATTTCTGTCCACGCCTCACTAATGTCATTTTTTTAGAGCATCTATCAAATTAAAAAGACTGTTAAAGTGATCAGAAAGAACAGATATAAGGAGGAACCAGAATCTCTTCAATTAATAAATTACTTAGACCTACCTTATAAAGCATAAAAATAAAATAAGTAGGCAAATTCTCTGCAAATCTATAGACACTAATAAGCATTATTCAGCCTTTTTAAAAGTCTTTAAAAACATCCTGTGGGTAAAATTATGCCCAGATATAATCTGGATAAGGATAGGCTTACTAAAGTGCATTTGGTTTGTTCAAACATAGTCTAGAATTTTTAACTTCTTTTCACTATATCACTTTGAGGGTCATTTATAGACTATTCAAACACAATTATTACTTCCTTGGACAAAATTCATTAGTCAGCACAGGGATATGAGCACAAAAACTTATAGAATATAGAATATAAACATGCAAATATAGAGAAACCACGTATTACTAGAGAACTATCAAAACATAGTTACACATAAAATGGCAATTATAAGAAATTCCACAAATGTTAAAAAATAGGAGAAGTGGTACACATTAATTGTGCCATGAAAAAAAATCATGTTCCATTATTACTTTAGCCCTTTATAAATATAAACAAGAAATAAAAAATAACATTAACATTGATTACTCTGGACTACTTAAAATTATATGATATTAAATAAATATTCTGTTGATAAAAATCCAACATAAAGAGACATATCTAAATAATCTTTACATTTTAATAAGTAAACCCTATAAACCAAGCTTAAAACATTTCTAAAAGGACATCCTTCTTCTACCAAATAGCTCCCTTCTCTCACTGCATAGTTTCCTACCTTGGAAATATTTGTAGGAACAGCATGACATAGTTATCAAGATTCTTTAACATAACTAAATAATATCACAGAAAGAAGCTCCTAATAACTGGGAATATTATTTTGATTTCACTGTCAAGTTTTGCTAGCATAATTACACACAAGGCAATATTCCTATTTATTTACAAAGTCATGTTATTTAACCCAATATATACTTATTTTCTTAAGCGTTTTACATTTCTGTACACAGGAAAGTACTCAAGTAGCAAATATATGTATAGCCCTTGGAAACTTTTCCAAAAAATTCATCCATATGTTCCTTTATATTGAGTTATAACCCCTGACTTAACAGTCTCAAACACTATGTGAATATAAAATACCCAATAAAATAAAGTTAAATGTGGGCCAATCTCAAGTTATTTTTAGAACTGTATTTTATCATGAAATGTTTTCATATAACATTTTCTTTTTTCTTCTCCTTTTAATCATCTCCTTCCTTCTCTGTGCGCGCGTGCACACATACACACACACACACACACACACATATGCATGTGCCCTGTAAGCTTTACCCAGTTTTACACAAGAATTCTAACCCATTTCTGACCCTTAACATGATTGTTCTGTTTCTAACTCTATTATTACTCATTAAACCTCCTGGCTTCATCCCATTGGTAACATCTGCTTTCTATCAATGCCAAAGACAACAGGTTCTTTAAGCAAACTTTCTTTAAAAAAAAAGATTTTAAAACATAAGAGTTGTATGGATTTTTTAAGTGAAAATCTAAGTTCCTGCATTAAATCTACAATGAGTTTTTTTCAAAATGAAAGCCTTCCATTTACCCTAAGAAAATTCTGGAAAATATCAACATCTGTACATTGCCATAAAAGCACTACTTGTGACTGTCATTCATCAAGCTAGTGAGTAATTCGGAAAACAGTAGCAATAGACTTTGGAGTGGAGTGTATACGTAGGATGAAGCCAAAATGTTTTTCTAACTTGTAAAGGAAACTTTTCCGTAAGCAGTACTTGCTGCCAGTTGCTTCTTCAAGGTATGAGCAGCATCAGTCTCCTGTTGATTTAGCTTAAATAAATTAAGAGGGGAAATCCAAGTGAGGTGTATTCCACATGTTAACAATCTCCTACCTAAAGTATAGCTTGAACCCCACCCTCTGGTACTGTTGGAATCAGTTATCTATTTCCTAATTACTTAGGCTCGACAACACTTGTGAATGGTATAAAAATTAAGATAGCACATATCTTTAACATGAATATCTCCATATATTATAATTGTACAGATAAGTATGTGTGTATATATACACACATATAATTAATTGTATATAAAATTGTAATATAGTAAAATTTAAAAGAAACTTTGGCTATGAAATGCTTTCTAAATGTCTTCACTATACTACATTCTAATCTAAAATAAACTTAAGCAAAACTATTTCATGTAACCTTCACATTGTTACAATACATAGGCTCCCAGTTCAATGTAATTTCCAAGCTGGCCCCACTATGAAAGATTCATGACCATAATTAAATTTCTGTTCCCACAGCATTAAGAAATGGAAAGCAAGTATTTCACCTTTGCAGTGACACATTTCCCAGTTCTCCTTGCACAACTTAAATTATAATACAAGCCCTCGAAACAATCCTTTTTATTCTGAATCATGCCCTTCCAACACACGTAGCTTTCAGTCTGCAGTCAGAAGCTGAGCGATCATTGTTGACTTCTTTGACTTTATGGAAAATAACACAATGTTTCTCTGCTTTCTGAAGTAGGAAAATGTTGAATTCTTATATCTTGGTGTTTTCTCTTTTCTTCTGACTTACTATTCATTTTTTCCCTAATTATCTGATGTTGACAGCTCTAACTAATGGCATCGTCACCTTCTTGCCTCCCTCATTTCTTCCCTTCTCCATTCCTCCTTCTTTTTCTTACTTTCTCTTCCTCATGGTTTCTCTCTGTCTCACTGATGTCTCTCTTCCACTTCCTCTCTGTTTCTCCATCCTCTACTTTTTGCTTTTAAGAAAGGCAGAGTATCTAGATATCCTTATGAAGTAGAGAATACATGAACCAACAAAACTCTATAGTACTTCTTGTTGCTTGTCTATCTAAGGAGATTAGATATTGAGAAAAATTTCAGGTATGATGAAGAAGTTTAGGGAACCACAGGGCCATACAATAAAAATATTATTTAATATTCTATTAGCTATACTCTTCCTGAGAAAGTAATCCTCCAGCTACCCTCTGAAAGACATAAAAAGTTCACAATAGAAAATTGGTAAGAAAATTTGATCATAATCTTGACTAGATGGTCCCTGTCCTCTTTTACTCATGTAAGGAACCACTATCCCCAAAAAACTAGCCTATCTGACTTTCTTCTTTCCTTCTTCCTTCCTCTATCCCTTCCTTCCTTCTGCAAACATTACTGAATGCACCAAAGATAAGAAAAGTCAAATGATGATTATTAAAGTTATTATCCCAATTTAAATGTAAAGGTGAACCTGCTGGAAATTTATCTTACAGTTAATATCTCACAAAAGAAAAATAAAATCTTAGTTTTGTATCAGCGAAACTTTTTTTAAAAAAAGCATATCATTTAGAGTGTAGATTTAAAAATTATGGTATACCCATATAATGAAATATTATTCAACCTTTAAAAAGACTGAAGCACATTTATATTAACTTACATCACAAACTAATCCAGGTATATTATTATATGAAAAGAGCACACCATGGAAGAGTACGTGCAGAGTCTAATACCATTACTTCCAATATGGAAAAGGAGTTTGGTGTTTATATCTTTAAGAAACAAATGTACATCTGTTTGTATCTCTATACCTATTACTGTAGCTATGGCTATATATATATATATATATATATATTTTTTTTTTTAACAGAGTCTTGCTCTGTTGCCCAGGCTGGAGTGCAATGGCAGGGTCTTGGCTCACTGCAACCTCTGCTTCCCAGGTTCAAGTGATTCTCCTGCCTCAGCCTCCAGAGTAGCTGGGATTATAGGCACCCACCACCACACCCAGCTAAATTTTTGTATTTTTAGTAGAGATGGGGTTTCACCATGTTGGCCAGGCTGGTCTCGAACTCCTGACCTTGTGATCCACCCACCTTGGCCTCCCAAAGCACTGGGATTACAGGCATGAGCCACTGCCCCTGGACTAGCTATGGCTATATATCTTTGTATGTACTATACTCAGAGTATTTCTGAAAAGACTTACAAGATACTCTTAGCTGTAGAAAGGGACACATGGTTAGGGAATGGGGTTTTCATTTTTACAATACATACCACCACTGATTTATTTGTTTGCTCACACCTTTATTAATTTTAAAAATGTATTCATCAGCTACAATAGTTAAGAGCTTCATTGACTCTTCACACAGCAAGTGTTGTGGCCTCTCATGGGAATGCAAAAGAAAGGCAAGTTGGCCCCTATTGCCCTAAGAGGACTTCCATGGTCAGGCAGAAGCTATCCTACCCCCAAAGCTGTAGGAGACAGAGATGCTGCCGATAAACCAACAGAAAACACTGCAGAATGACTAACTTTTGTTCAAAAAAAAACCTCAGAATGTTAAAAAAAATCTTAAGTGTTAATAAAAATAATAGGTAATACTAGGTAAATCTGAGTAAAGCATATACAGGTATTCTTTGTGTTATTCTTGCATCTTTCCTATAGTTTGAAATTATTTCCAAATAGGAAGATTTAAAGAAAAATAAAGAACAAAAGCTAGCATGGCAATGTTATTAAATAGGAGACATACAAATGTTTTATTCTTATAAAAACAAATAAATATCTTCTTTTAATTTTGTTCGCTGGTTATTCAGAGCCAGAGTGAAATACCACAAGCAAAATCTCATTCTTGAAAACACATTCCTGACATTTGTTTCTATTTCTTTTATTTAGAAGCTGATGTAGTAAAGTCAGTAAGAGCATTTTGTAATGCCATTTCCTCTTGGCTATATAATCTAGTTTTCAGTTCTCCAGTCTGTATTTAGAGTAAAATATATTAGTGTCTTTTTATGTTTAAGAAAAAGTGAAAACACTTTAGAAAAATCATTTTGGTATTTTCCTTCCCCTCCCATCACACCACTTTTTACTTTTGGAAAGTAAAGTCATAGATACGTTCAATAAGCGTTTGGCTGAAAACTAAATGTTGTTCAAAAGAAAATGTATCTGCACCAGAAGTATCTCTTCAATGAAAATCATCTACCTCTTTCTAAAATATGAATAAATTATTTCAGCATGACCTCAAGTAGAATTACAAATAACCATTTCTCTTCTGAGGTATGCATTTTATATGACTCAGGCATGAAAAATGTAGCTTTGAAAATGTTTCTCTGTAACTGACCTTACCTTGTGAGCCCCCATTTTCACTGGTAGCAAAACATATCATCTTGCCAATGTAAAATAAACTAAGTTACTTTTTCTCTAGCTCAAACTCAAAAGCTCTGAGGAAAATATTTGGGCAGTTCAGAATTCTCCTCTCCATCATCCTTTCCATTTTCCTAGGATTATATGTTTTTTTCTGGTATTATATTGGCCTCTGAGGACAAGTGTCTGATACAAAGTCATTGATATCTATCCATCCTGACTTTCTGACGTGACGTGTAATTCATACTTTTGTACAATTCATACTTTGTTTTTTGATTGTCCCTGCATTCACCTTAAAATGTAAGCATCTCACTTTGCTTTCCAGTTGCCAGTCCTATCCAGTTCATTGTGTCCTCCAAGTAATAAACTGGAAACCTTTTCATGTTTGCCTAAATGCACTTGACTTTAAGGGTCTGTCATCAGGCCACCTGCTGAGGCACCTCATGTATTCACTGCCAATATCCAGGCACCATTCTGGACACGAAGCATTTCACTGGGGCCTGTAATCCAGGTAAGACTTTGAAAGCTAGGTGAAGATCCCTCTTGAGTTTCAATTGTCAGCTTGTGTCAAGATGTCAATTGTGTGAAGACATCAAGATGTATCTAGAGAGTGGAGTACTGGACTGATGCCCAGGGACCCACCACTGCCTAACTTTTAGTCACATACACTTCCAATTATCTTAATGACAGCTGGTCAAACTTTTTTGTACGATTAGGCAGAAAAAAAGTGCATCAGCTTGCATTTTCCCTTACTTTATTATTTTCTGTACATGCCCTGAGTCCCTCAAGCATTTAGCTTTTGACAGTCAAAAGATATTTCCTCTCCCCAAAACCCAACTTTTGAAAGGTGAGTTCTTTTAAGATAGTGTTTCTGTTATCAGACTTCAAATTTTTCTTCTGATTTGCGTCCTCCCTTCCCTAGGCCAAGCTACTGAAGGAATTAAATCTCCTAAAGGTGAGGATAATGGTTCCAACAAGTAAAACTTCTGGGTTTAAAATATTAATTTTATTCTAATGTGTAATTTTATATTCATGCATTTTTTAAGTGAACACTTTACCTTTGTTACCACTTGAGTTAAAACGTTGTATTAATTTTTTTAAAAGAGACAGCATGCAGAAAAACAAATAAGGTCCCATTATTCTACCACTCAGAAATAATTCGAGAGATTGTTTTTCTTGCTTTCCTAAATGGAGATATCAAGAGAGATGGAGTTTTTTATTCTTGGATTACATGTTGACAATATTTTAAAGCCATTATGCATTTTCAATCTTATTACTAGTTGTACAGTATTCTATCATATAGATGAACGATGCATTACTTGAACAACTGATTGCTGTTAGAATTGAGTTCACTATCAATCTTTTCTAAATTAAAAAACAATGCGCTAAACAAATATTTTCATACCTAAGTCCTTAAATACATTCATAAATATTTTCTTTGAAACAATTTTTATAAGTGGCTAAAGGATATACATATTATTCTACCTATTGTCACATATTGCTAAAATGCTCCTACTAATAGTATAATGTGATCATGGGATCGCCTCAGACCCTCAGCACTCAATAATAGCTATTATAATATACATGTATGGTTGTGCGTGTGTGTATGTATATATGTGTATGCATATATGTACATATATATGTATATATATTATATTGAGAATCAAAAATTGTACCTAACTATGTTTTAATTTAATTTAGATATTTTGCACCGTGTATTTCTAAAGTGATTGCTAGGCATTTGGGCATTTTCATGTCCATTCATCCTTCTGCTTATTTTTCTGTGAAGAAATATGTTACATCTTTTTAAAATTAATATGTAAAATATGCCAACATAGTTTTCACATTTGACCTTTCATATTCTCATTTTGCTTACAGGGACATGCCAAAGTCTTCTTTAGTCAAATCCATAATTCCTTGCTTTTGATATTTTTGGGTTTGGTGTCATGCTTAGAGATCTTCTTTATCCTAAGAGTATCTAAATATTTGCTTATACTTTTGGGAGTATGGGATCATGAGCAAAAGCCACCAGCACCTCATAGTGCAAATATAGCATGGGGGGCATCAAGAGAAAACTGAGAAGCAGAGAAACAATACAGCACACCCTATCCCCATTCTTCACCTCCATCACCCACTGCCCAGGTCTGTGTGCACATGGCCAATGTTCCAGCAGAGAAGGGCCTTGAGTCAGTAATGCCTCATGTATTTATAAGGCCAAAGGGCAAGAGAAGCTTTGTGATCTGGAGTGGGAGCAGACTTTTTCTCACAGGATGGCCTTGTTAGAAAGTGGGAGCCTCTGGGTCCCACAGGGTGTCCTTCTCTTAAACTAATAGACTTGTTGAGCCAGCTCTCTACTAAGCAACCAAGGAAGGAAAGAAAGATTAGCCACCAGGACCAACCAGACTTGTTTCTCATGAACCTATATTAATAGTTGGTTAATTTCTATATTTAATTTCTATGCTAGAATTCTTCTCTGGTATAAGGCAGAGATCTATTATTTGGTCTCCTTGCAGAACTTTCTTAGTAGTGTTAATGATTTTTCAATTAGTTCTCTGGAACTTTGGAAAAAATTACATCTTTTCCATTATGGATATTTTGGACTCTTCCTTTCCATGTTCACACATTTTTAAAATTAATTTAATTATGTTATTTCTTATGTTAGAGCCACTAGGATAAGCCTGTACAACTGAAGTGATTGTAAGCATTCTTGACAAGTAGCCGGGCATTAAAAAGCACATATCTAGCATCTCTTAACTGCCTTTCCTCATTTACATTTATTTGGAACCTGTTGAATTTTGTTTACTTTTATTTTAAGTTCAGGGGTACATGTCCAGGTTTATTACGTAGGTAAATTTGTGTCATGGGCATTTGTTATACAGATTATTTCATCACCCAGGTTTTTAGCCTAGTACCCATTAGTTAATTTTTCCTGATCCTCTCACTCCTCTTACTCTCTATTCTCTGAGAGACCCCAGTTTGTGTTGTTCCCCTCTAAGCTCCATGTGTTCTCATCATTTAGCTCCCACTTAAAAGTGAGGACATGCAGTATTTGATTTTCTGTTCCTGCATTAGTTTTCTAATAATAATGGCCTTCTGCCATTATTGGCCTTCAACAAAGGATATGATTTCATTCTTTTTGTGGATGCATAGTATTCCACGGTGTATATGTACCACATTTTCTTTATCCAGTCTATCATTGACTGACATTTAGGTTGATTACATGTCTTTGCTATTGTGATAGTGCTGCAATTTTTAATCACATCTCTCTATCCCTTACTCTTCCCTGTGGAAATGAATGAGAAAGTGATCCATGCTTATCTCACCTAGATGGAGATAATCAAGCAATAGCCCTGAGTGTGAGGTGATGTGGTGACCCTAGGTAGTGTCCACTATACACAACAAACTTTGAGTCTGACTATTCCAAAGTCTAAAAGAGGGGGAAAAATACAATAATGGCAAGCCCATTTGCTTTCACTCTAAGCCATCATTCCAGTATAGATTTATCTGCTTAAGAGTTAATATTATTTTTTCATTCTATCTATCTGATTTTAGAATTTTCTCTCAACTACTTGCAAAGGTAGGTGGGACATAATGAAGGCATAGTAAATAATGCCCTAACAGTATTTATGTATTCATATGACTTACATCTCAAAATGCACAAAATATGGTATGTGTAGTCAAGGAAAATTTATCACATAAAAAGGTTTAAGAAGTATCTAAGTCAGATTCATTCAAAATTTAGGCGCAAAACTAAGTTATAGGAGCACAAATATCCTACTTTAAATAATGTCACATGATAAAATAGTGAGATTAAAAACTAAACTTCTCTAATCAATCTTAGATAACTAAGATGTATATAGTAAATTATCATCTCTTTGAGTCTCAATTTAATAAGCTATAAAACTTTTAAAGTTATGTCCTATTGATTCTTCTCTCTAACCATCTGGGAAGGTTGCAGCTTTATATAACACTCTCATATATAAGTCTTAATAACAACAAATATTTGTTAAGCATTCAATAAATACAGATATCATATGAAGCACATTACTTATTCTATTCCATCTCATTTAAATCATTCTATAATCCATCGGGTGGATACAATAGTCACCCTCTTTCTACAACTGATGAAACTAAGTCACAGAAAGGGCAAAGCCTTTTACTAAAATGGTTCAACTAGTAAGTATCAGAATTCAACTATGAATTTAAAATTCTAACTCTAAAGCCTACTATCTTCACCACAGAATAAGTTTAAATCCATGTCCCAGAAACTTTCCTTGTGTTTTGGATACACAGAACCATTCCTCAGGAGTTGTTTATTTCCATGAAACAATAACAAAAAAACTGACCTTTTCACTAGTGCGAAGAAAGAAATAACCACAGTATGCAATAATTGTCATGATAGCTACAGTACAAACTGATGAAACATTCTTAATTTTGCCACTTTTTGTAACTATTAAAGACTGTAAGACAAAGCTTGTTTTTTATTTAAAAGCTCACAACAGCACAGGGAGTCTAATCTGTATCATATTTGTATTTGGAAAATAAACATATACTGTCAAAAGAGAAAACAGACCTAAACAGAAGCTGATTAAATGCTTGAAAATCATTCAAGGCACCATACCATTGAAGTGATTCCAAAAAGTGACATGGATGTAATATAAGATCCTGAACTACATCAGAACTCCAGGATTTAGCAAAAGGGTAAAAGGGGAGTTCATTCACGTAGAGGAAGAGGAAATTTTCTTTGGACTAGTTATATCAGATAATATGTTTGTTTAAGGAAAAGTCAACAGGTGGGAAAAAGTTCTACGTGCCTAACATGGAAGGAAAGCATATTTGCGCCTAATATATTGCAGAAACTGTTTCAGCACAAGTCATTCTTTCAAAAATATCACCCTCATACAGTAGCCAATGTCAGTTTGGATTTTGGTGATCTGCTATTTATAAGTGTAGATCACATATATAAGTGTAGATCATTCAGACACTGTGACTTTAAAATTTGTTTATTATTCATGAATTACTGATTTTTCCCTTTGAGATCTGACACATTTCAGCTTTTGATTTTGTTTTTGTATCCCAATTTCCAGTACATAACATCTAAGCTTCCCATTGATAATCAACAACCTTCATTGCATCATTGCTAAAGGCCCATATTATGATTTGGTCACATGATTTACAAAAGCATTACTACAAATATTTCAAAAATAAATGATCCCTTACAACTTAAACACAAGTTTTAGACCTTAAAGATTTCCTGTGGGTGTAACAGTAGTATCCTGCAAGATCAGGAGAAGCAGGCCCTCATTTTATGTGAAATTTATAACAATGCAATCATGAGGTAACCTAAGAGAGTTTTGAAATTGTACTCGTTGTTAATATGGGTCCTTAAATTCAATACCTCTACAATTTTGAAGTTACACTGTGTGGACTAGTAAAAAAAATAATAGGACAAAAGTTTTTAGAAACAATTTTCTAGACCCACCGGGTCACTAACTACATGACTTTACCTCTATAAGCCTGAGGATTCTTATCTGTCATTGCCAAACCTATATAAAACAGTGGAGAATTAAAGATGGTTCACAGGATATGAATGTTAGGCACATAACTGTAAAGACCAACTAGCACACTGCTAATAAGTTAGGAAAGCACCTTGCAACAACGTATGGAGATGTCTTAAGAAAGTGCTATCACAGGATGTAATTTCATAAACAAATTATGCAGAAAATGAAGACGATTATAGAGCTGTGGATTCAACAGCAGTGTAAGGGAGATGTAGAGATTAGATATAAGGTGGGAGGACAGAGATCCATAATTCATTTTATGCCTTAATAATATATAGAATAGTGCACTGCATAAAACAGGCACTATACAAATGTTGCAACTAAAATAAATGCATACTTAAAGACTTTCTCCTTAGATTTGGCCAAATAAAAGCTATTTTGCATAAAGCTTTTACTTTCACATAGTTGGAGGTGGCTAGAGGCCAAAGTATGACATTTAGGCATGCATCATACCATCTTGTGGGTATTCCTTTTCCCAGAGGTGAAATAACTCTATACTGGAAGTGATTTACTCTAAGAATGTGGTCAAGTTTCTAGCGTTAGGTGCCCTACCTCGAAATCACAGGAAGTGGGGATTCACAGAAAGGTGTGTTCTCTTATGATTTCTTTGCTTGAAAATCTGAGGAAACAGTATGTTAGGTACAACTGAATAGCTTTGTTTAAACACGATTTGCAGTTAGGAGCAGTGTCAGCTAGAGGAGGAAGGCCTCTAGTATACCAGACAGAGATTTTAGGGTATAATCCTACAGTATCTGGTATTTGCTCTTAGTCGCTTTCTTATCATATCTGCCAATGTTGAATGCCTGAATAAAGCAGAAAGGGCTAACATGTTGGATTAATTATTTGGGATTCAAAAATACCCTGATAGGCTTGAATAAATAATCTGAATAACATGAAAACACTATAAAATGCTCAAGAAAACATGTTAATTGCTGCTTTGATATTCAAACTAATCAATTCTAGTAGTGGTTAATGAAGGGCATGGCTTAATAGCTAACAATTCATATTTAAATATCTCACATTTTGGTTTGCTGTAACATTGAAGTTTATGTTGTGACGTGACTGGCACAAGCCAATGTAATAAATCAATACAATTGTAGGTACATTTCTAAAAGTAGTATCCAAGTAATAGGAATCTATAGCACACTGTGTTCCATATTAGTCCACTGTTTTGTACACTAGCCTGTAGCACAGTACTAAGTCTATTTTGGGATGATACACTGGAGTTTCCTAGGCTCTGTCCTCAGGCTTCTTGTTTATGCTAAACTCCTTAGTATAACTAAATTCATAGTGGCATTTGTATACTGAAAACTTCTAAACTTTTAATTTCAACCCAGACCTGCACTTTGAAATCCAGATTTTTATATTTATGCCTGCTTGACATCTTTGCTAGGATGTGCAATGGGTATCTCGATGTAACTTCACACTATATGCAAAATAGTAATTGCAGGACAGGTACAGCGGCTCATGCCTGTAATCCAAGCACTTTGGGAGGCCGAGGCAGGCAGATCACTTGAGGTCAGGAGTTCAAGATAAGTATGGCCAACATGGTGAAACCCAGTATCTACTAAAACTACAAAAATTAGCCAGGAGTGGTGGCACATGCCTGTAATCTCAGCTACTCAAGAGGCTGAGGCAGGAGAATTGCTTGAACCTGGAAGCAGGAGGTTGTAGTGAGCCAAGATTGTACCACTGCACTCCAGCCTGGGTGACAGAGCAGTACTCCATCTTTTTTGTTTGTTTGTTTGTTTGTTTGTTTTAAGTAATTGTAGGTAAAATATACATCTAAATGTAAACATTAAAACAATAAAACTTCTAGACTATAACATAAGAATATATAATTGTAACTTTGAGTTAACAAAGATATCTTAAACATCATAGAAACATCTCTAGCCATAAAGGAAAAGATTAATAAGTTGGACTACATTAAAATTTGGAACTTTCATTAAGAAAGCACAAAGGTAATCTATAGAGAGGGAGAATATATTCACAGCACAAATAAACAAGTAATTTTTATCCAGAATATGAACAAATTGCCTAAATAAGAAAAAGACAAAAGATACTGTAGAAAAATAGGTAAGAAATGTGAACAGACACTTCTCAGAAAAGGATATTAAAATGACCAGTAAACATATGGATGACCTCATTAATGATCATATAAATGCAAATTTAAACTACAATGATATAACGCTATACACTTACTAGAATATTTAAAATCAGAAATTAAAATACTAAATGTTAGTAAAACCATGAAGCAACAGGGACTCTCATAGAGAGTAGCTCTGAATTTATATTGGCCTAATCACTTTGGAAAATATTTGGCATTATCTAGTAAACAAAACTGAACATACATAGGTCCTATGACCTAGCAATTTTACTTGTAGGTATATAACCAATAGAAACCAATATACATATATGCACACAAAGTTATGCATAAGCGTAACCCCATTATTTATAGCCGTCAAAAATTGTAGACATTCCACTGCCCATAAAAAGTAAAAGAAAAATAATTGTGTATCATAAAATGGAAAACCACAGAGATAAAATAATATATACCACAACTACATATAACAACATGGATGGTTCTCATAAACAAAATATTTAGTTTAAAAAGTCAGAAACTATGGTTCTATTCATATAACATTTAAAAATGACAAAATCGTTCTATGGCATTAGAAATCAGAATAAGGATTATCATTGAGAACAGGAGAGTTGTGACTAAATGGGCATACATAAGGCTTATTTTGTATCAGTAATATTCTTTTTCTTATTCTGGGTATTGAGCAAATGGTTTGTTCATTTTATAGTAATTTATGAACCTGCACATTTAAGAGTTGCATGCTTTTATATGTTTGCTAAACGTCAATTTTGAAAAGAAGTTTCTAAAGAGACACTGTATAGGGAGTATCCAGAAAAAAAAAAAAAATCAGAATGCCAAGAGCTTAAATAGTGATTGAAGAAAATATAAATTTTAACCTTAAAATGCTCTAAATATTTACCAGAAAATGTGAAAGCTATCTTAAAAAATCACAGTGGGACAGCAGTATTATTCTATATTGCTCCAGAAGACCAATAACTAAAAGAAGGCAGGTTTCGCCCCTTGCAGTCTAATTATTAGAACTTGCTGAAATGCAAATAACAACCTACAAAGGAATGAGCTGCCTATCAATGAAAATATTTAAACTATTTAAGCAAAGACTGCATAGCCATCTGTCAGAGAAGCTCAAAGGAGGATTCCCATAATGAGACAGAGGCTGAACAAGATAAACTCTGCTCCGTTCGTTTCTAAGAGGCTACGGTTCAAAATGAAATTGGTGTCAAACACATATCTGTCCCTCTCTGCTTTCCTCCTTCCCTTCCTTCCTCTCTCCCTCCTTCTACAATCCCTCTTTCCCTCTTCTGACTCCAAAAAGATAATTATAGAAAACAAGATCTTTCATTTGGTCAATTCTGTTTCATTCAAGAGAGTCTCACAAAGACTAATAGGTATGATGGGAACCCTCACCAGGGGTCAGATATAGACTGCTATGTATTGCATGCACTGCCAAATCCACTCTCCCCAAAGGAGAAAGTATTTTGGAACTGGATGTTCCTCCTCCTCAAATATTTTTCCAAGTATTTTGGATAACTTCACCACCTCAGAAAACACACCAGAAAATATGTCCATAATTTCCCTAGCTTGATAACTTAATAAATATTTCATACCGGATTGCAGATGTCAAAGTGGTATGCAGCATTCTTTCAAAGACACTTTCATTTCTTAGGTCCACAGAAAACCTTCAAACAACAGCAACTTGTTAAACTGTATATTCATTCCAGCATATTAATTCTCAACTAATTGAGATGTCATTTTATTTTGTGACTCTTTACTCCAATCCAATAAGATACAGAGCATTTATATCAACAAGTCAGTTATAACTAGCGTATTAAGTAGCATCTATTGCAAAGCAACAGATACATACAAAATTTTGGACAAGCCAGTGTGAGTATCATTAATAAAAGGGAAGCAAGCATAATTGGGCTTATTTTGTGGAAGAAAAAAGAAGGAAGAATGGTAATTGCAGGTGAAATACACATCTAAATGTCAACACCAAAACAACAAAACTTTTAGAAGATAACATAAGAATATATAATTGTGAATTTGAAATAGAAATCTATCTGTGTTATTTTTGGGAGGGGGGG
This sequence comes from Macaca thibetana thibetana, assembly GCF_024542745.1. NCBI lineage: Eukaryota > Metazoa > Chordata > Mammalia > Primates > Cercopithecidae > Macaca > Macaca thibetana. The sequence continues at coordinate 132,735,945 of NC_065582.1, read as the reverse complement.
AAAAGGGAGGGGGCTGCATGCAAGAAGGAAACCAATCTTGGCAGAGCCCTGGAGAGGTTCAGGACTCAGGAATTCCAGTAATATGGAAGGTAAGAAGGGTTAACTGGGGCTAAAACAAGGAGGTCATTTGAAAATACACTCTACCCATATGAAAAGAATTATCCATAGCCAGATAGTCATGCCTCTCAAACACCCTTGCAAAGGATTGAGGACTAATAACTAAAGAAATGGAACCAAGTCGCTGGGGAGAATTAGAGCACATAGCCTGGGACTTGGTGCCAAAGAGCAAGGCCTTCCATATTTAAGAGGGCCATTGACTAACAGAATATTCTCTCTCCAGTCATAGGTTGATGCAAAACCTATCAGTGATTACTAACTAGTTGACCCTAACTAGATTCACAGAGGTAATAGTCAGCTTTTGTGTCGTGTTATTCTTAAATGTTAATGAATAACCAAGAATCACTAGATATTTGGGAAAAATCTTGTTATGTGATAGACACAAATATATACAGAAAGAAAAATTCATCCTGGTAGACATAGAAGTAATTCAGGGAATAGAATAAAATTTTAAAACAAGCAAAGCAAAACAAAACAAGCAACAATTCTAGTTTTCTCAGGGATCACATAAGAATGCAACACTAAGATTAAAAACATAAAATGGTATACAATATTGTAAAATGAAAATGACATATAAAGCAAGATTATTCATGCTTTTAACATGAGGTATGTTCTGGAAAGGGTAAGGAGGAAAGAAAAATGAAAAACACTAGTGATATGCCTATTCAGCCCAATCCTATTGATATGGCTTGGCTTTGTGTCCCCACCCAAGCCTCATCTTGAATTATAATCCCCAGGTGTTGAGGAAGGACCCTGGTGCAACATAATTGAATCATGGGGGCAGTTTCCCCCATTCTGTTCTCATGATAGTGAATGAGTTCTCATGAGATCTGATGGTTTTATAAGTGATTGGAAAGTTCCTCCTTCAATCTCCATCTTTCCTGCCACCTTGTGAAGAAGGTGACTGCTGTCACTTCTGCCATGACTGTGAGTTTCCTGAAGCCTACCTGAGCCATGTGGAACTCAGAATCAAATTAAGCTTATTTCCTTATTACCCAGTCTTGGATATTTCTTTACAGCAGTGTGAAAATGGACTAATATACCTAGCATGTATAAATAATACGATCTTAACAGAAAAGGAAGAAAAGGAATGAGCATTTAAAATTAATAGACTGAACAATCTCAGAAAAGCTAGGGAAATTTAAGAAGCTAGAAAATACCCAAACATTTGGCAACTAAAAAACAACTTTTGGATAACTCATGGTTAAAAATAAACTAAAAAGGAGATTAGAAAATTTGGACTGCATGAAAATGAAAATACGACCTATCAAAATATCTGATGGTGCAAAAGTGGTGCTTAGAGGGAAATGTACAGCACTGAAACACCTATGTTAGAAAAGAAGAAAAATCTCAAATCGATGACCTAAACTTTCATCTAAAAAACTAGAAAAAGAAAAGCAAAAACCAAAGTAAGCAGAACAAAAGAAATAATAAATATCAGACATCAACAAAATTAACAACACAAAATCAATAGACAAAAATCAATGAAGCCAATAGCTGGCTCTTTGAGAAGATGGATAAAATCTCTAGCCAGCCTGCTCAGGAAGAAAGAGAAGACCAATATCTGGAGAGTGTGGATATCACCATAGATCCCACAGACACTAAAATGATAAGGGGATACTATAAGTAACTTTACGCCAAAAGATTTGACAAATTACAAATGCCAACATGAAGCTAGCGTTCAATAAAAAACAACTACCTTAATTATCATTGTAATAGTAAACATTGCAAAAGCCATATACTGGTCAGATAGGAAGGGGAGTAGCAATCCCTAGACAAGGAATGACAGCTAAATTGATTCTTCTGAGACTTTCCTCCCATATCTCAAAAACTGAAGCAGAGTATATATTTATAAAAAGTCACCCACCATGCCAATTCAAACATGTATTCTTGCTATCTTAACTGCAGTGAAGACATTGGTTCAGATTTAGATCTTCCCCTCTGCTAAAAATGAATAAATAGAGATCAACAATGGAGTCAGACACCTACAGTTGGTCCAAAGAATAGCACCTGCCAATATATGCACAGCCACAGTCCTGTGAAGACCCAACTGTAAAATACATTCTTCTCCCAGACAAAATAGTGAGAATAAAGAATGGGAAGGCTCAATTGTGTTCCCTTTTTAGCTATGGCATCTAAATAAACATAATACTGTTTCAAAAGTTAGGTTGTAAAGAGCATTGAATTAATTCACCACATCTTAGAGTTAAGGAGAAAAAGAGAAGTCAGCATGATTGCTAAACTTCTGTTTCTGATCCAAACTGTGCTATACACACCAAACTCTAAAAGTATTAAATTATATTCAACTGGAAAATCAGAATAAAAATGTTTCAAATATTACGCAACACAATTTACTCCTAATAGCAAAAACGCTAAATTAGAACTGTTACATATTACTTCAGTGTTTTCTGCCAAATTCACCATCATGCTTTGCAAATTAGATTGAGCCATAATTTTCGTAAATTTTAGAGAGTAGTCGTGGTTATATCCCTCTTAATGCTCTGAAGATTAGCTCTGTTATTTATTAGAGCACACTCAACATCTTTCCTGACAAATGAATTTTATTAAAATCTTTCTTATGAGGCCCTCTTTTAATTTTGAGAAGTAAAACTATTTGTTTGACAGAATAGCCATTTAATTTATCCATGTCTAATGATATGTTTCACATAGCAAATTATTTTTTTTCCCTTCTTGTTTTGTATCATTTGTAACATGAAAGGCATTGTACTTGTTAACATTAGGCAGCCAGAAGTTTTTTCTAACAATTTATAGAGCTGAAGAAATAAATACTACTATCATTTTGCATCAAGGGTCAAATAGTCACATGGATATATTCGTCCTTTATTGCACATATACAAATCCAAAACAATCTGTAAATGCTTCCTCACTTATGTACAATAGCACGTTTTATAATTTCAGTGACACAAATGTTTTAAAAGGTAAAAACCCTTATGTACATCACTGCAAAGAGCAAATTCACTAATTTTACATTTTATTGCACCCACCCCATTTTGAATTCTATTTCTCCAAAATTTGTAGCAATTTTAATAGTTCTTAATTAGTATTTTAATATGTGAAAAAAGTACATAAAATTAGTTTAAAAGAAGTCATAGCTTTCTTAGTTGCATACAGAGTGTGAATCCATAGACTCCAGTATACCAATGTTTTTGAAAGTTTCTTCTGGATGGAATTAGTAAAAATCTCTTCCCACAAAAGGATTATACTAAATGATTATTCTCTCTCTGTTAAAAATAAACTATACTAATTTTAAGGTCGTAGTTAGTGTTCTCTTTGCTGTAAACCACAAATTGAACTCTAAGCAAAATGGAGGATTTACTGAAATGGTCCTGCAGTATCTCCCAAATTCAAAGATCCCATTGAAGGCCCTTCCAAACAAAGGGACAGGTACACGGGTAGATTAGGGACCTCAGCAGCAGGAGATTATGATCACACATTTTAAAAGATTAGCCTCAGTGACTCCGAGGTTCTGTGTCTCTCCATTTCTAACGTCACTTTCCAACAGAGGGAATCCTATTGGCTCAACAGTAATTGATCATCTAGGTGGAGAGGGTTAGGGATTAGGGAGGACATCCATGGCCTCTAGGGCACCTGTCCTGGATCTGCATTCCATTTCCAGAGAAGAAAGAATTGTGAGGTGCCACCCCAAGGTTCTACCTCTTTGCTGCATGGTTTTTTTGTTTGTTTCTTTGTAAACAAGTTACTAGATATAATAAATTCACCAATAATTGTTCATTTAAAAATTTTCCTAAAGTATTATAATATATGTTTCTTGCTTCTATGTATGACTATAAAATATTTCAAACATAAAGTTAAGAAAGATTAATATAAAAAATATTAACATAACTATTATATCTAATACTCAGGTAGCCAACATCCTGCTAAGCAACTTGCTCAAATCTTAACATTCTCACATATTGGAATCATAAATGTTATGTGAATCATAAATGTTAAAGAAACAAAGCATTATATAAAAGCCTATTCTTTAATCCTACTCTTCTCCCTCCTTTATTTTCCAACTTCCTCCTACCTAGCGCAATGTAACCCTTTTCCCTAACTTAAGGTATATTATTCCTCAATGTGTACTACATAGTTTTTATATGATTACAACATGAGTATGTCCATACAAATGATTGTTGTGTCAGTTTTTGAACTTTATATAAACATTTAAAATAATAAGTTATTAAGCATTCTATGTGTATGGGGTTTTTTTGGTTTGTTTGGTTGGTTTTTTGGTTTTTGTTGTTGTTGTTGTTTGTTTGTTTGTTTTTTTGAGACAGAGTCTCAACTCTGTCACCTGTCACCCAGGTTGAAGGGCAGTGGCTCAATCTCAGCTCACTGCAACCTCCGCCTCCTGGGTTCAAACAATTCTCCTTCCTCAGCCTCCCAAGTAGCTGAGTTATAGGCACCTGCCACCACACCTGGCTATTTTTTTTTTTTTTTTTGTATTTTTAGTAGAGACAGGGTTTCACCATGTTGGTCAGGCTAGTCTCGAACTCCTGACCTTGTGATCTGCCCATCTGAGCCTCCCAAAGTGCTGGGATTACAGGCGTGAGCCACCACATCCAGCTCATTCTGTCTTCTAAATAGTGTTTCAAATACTTTTACCTGTATAAATTGATTTAATCCTCACACACTTTCTATTTAATACAGTTTGTAATCCAATTTACAGATAAGGAAACTGAAACCCAAGAAGGAACGAACTCATCAGTGACTGAGACTCATTCTGTACACATCATTCTGAAACATGCCTTTTTTCCTTTTAACTAAACTCGATGTCTTTGAGATGATCTTACGTTGACATAAAGAATGTCTATATTTTTGCATTAATTTCTGTATAATGTCGCATTGTAAGAATGGACAACAACCTGTTCTTATGTTTATGAACATTTAGGTTATGCTGCTATTATGGGCAATGCTACAATTACACTTACATGATAATTACAGACTTGTAATTATCTCCTCGCTTATATGATTGAGAGTTTCTCTCAATTATTTATCTACTAGTATAAAGATTATACACATCTTTCTCTTTACTAGATATTGTCAAACTGCTCTCTAAAGTTGCCTAACGGTGTACTCTACTGCCATCACCGAACATGGTTTCTTACTTCACATCTCACCTGCATTTGGAATAACACGTCTTTTTAAATTTTTGTAGATCTCGTGGGTGTGAAATATAGCTCATTTTAATTCTCTTGTCTTTGATTAGCAATCAGATTAGTACAGTTGAGTGTCTTTTCCTATTTATTGAACTATTTGGCTTCCTCATCCCTGAATTGCCTGTTTATAATCTGTACAGTTGTTGATTGGATTTTTTTAACTAGTAAAAATTCTTTTTAAGTTATTGATACAAATGCTTTGCCAGCTTTATGCATTACATATATATGTGGCTTGTCTTTAAACATTGCTAGTTATCTTTTGTCAATAAAGGATTTTAGTTTTAATGAAATCAGTTTTACTAAATTTTAATGGTTTGTGATTTTAGCATTTTGTTAAATAAATTCTTCCCAGGAGGTATAAAGAGATTTTTTCCCATATTTTCATATTTAATTAAATCACATGGAAATAATATTCATGTTTCCATGGATGAGTGTCTCTCTTTGGGGGCTCAATGGTTAATGAGCCCAGATTCCGGACCCAGATTGCTTGAGTTTAAACATGTGTTTTACCATGAACTTTGGGCAAAATATTTAACCTCTCTGTGACTCGTTTTGTCACCTAGAAATAAAGATACAAATCAGGAGTGATTGAGTTAACATATAAAGTGCTTAGAGGAGTGACAGTCATGCAATACAAGCTACTAATGTATCTACTGTTATTAACATCAGTTTTATCTGCTACATCTGAGCTAATACCCCACTCTCATAAGTAATATGTTTTCATAAGTCTTGCTCTGTGAAGGGCAATTTTGTTCATTTGCATAGTGGTTAAAATCAGACTCTGGAGCCAGACTGCCTAGATTTGATTTCAAGTCACTCACTAATCAGTTATGTAAACCTGGATAAGATGTTCAACCTCTTCGTGCCTCAGAATTCTCATCTATAAAGTGGATATAAAAATAATACCTATTTCATATATGTAGTAAATATTAAGAGTTCAGGGATATAAAGCACTTATGAAAAATGCCCAGTACTTGGTAAGCTTTTAATATATGTTAGCTATTGCTGAAATTATAGTCATTATTATTATTATCTAATTGTCTTGATGAAGTATAATTGGCTGTCTTGATTCTGTCAGTTTGAAAAACCCAGCACCAATTATATATGGGACATGTACTAGCAGACACAAGATTTAACTGGGAAAGTTTCTTACATATGTAAAATTTTTGGACACCAAATCATGCTTGGGCTTTTGGTTATTTGCAAATGACCAAATACTTTTTATTTTAATTCAAATGACTATGTCTTATGTCAGATATGTAACACTAAATATATCATTAAATTTTCACATAAAATGATTGATAACTTTAAATACCTAAACAAAATTATGTTTTGCTTACATAAGATGACATTATTGAAACAATTACATACTCCTTTTTTCTAAAATGGCTAGAACTAAGCTTTAGCATCTGTAGTTATAGAGCACTGCAGTGGATGTTGGTAGTATCCCTCTTAGATCTCATTTCCCAGGCAGATGTACCCAGCTCCAGAGCTGCAGGTGTTAAAAGCCAATAGTTCCCACCTGCACCCTCCTTGAAAGGACTGTCCTTAGCTGACAGGAGCTACTTCTCCATCTCCCACCTCTGTGGCAGCTGATGATTAATTGATGGAGAGAGGAAAGGCGAAGGAAATGTATACAAGCAAATTCCCCTTGCCGCAGACAGAACAATCTCTCATACATATTATTTCTGTGAGATCAGACTGAGACTAGATTTCCACTGAAACCACATCTCTGCCTAGCTTCTTCCTCTATGGTATTGTGCTTCCATCATGCCATAACAGGTTTCAGATGAAAGAACTTTCTCAATAGATCGCTTGCACTAAAATTGGCAGCCTAGGCTCTGTTTTTAGGGAATCTGACCTAACATAACACATGGTATTTATGCTTTATTAAACATCTATAATGCAGTAGCTTGCACTTTAGGAGGCCCAGCAAGAGGGTAACTTGAGCCCAGGTGTTCACGACTAGCCAGGGCAATGTAGGGAAACCCTGTCTCTACAAATAACTCTAAAAAATAGCTGGGTGTGGCAACACATGCCAGTAGTTTCAGCTTTTCAGGATGCTGAGGTGGGAGGATACTTGAGCCCAGGAAATCTTGGCTGCAGTGAGCCATGATGGTACCACTGCGCTCCAACCTGGGCAACAGAGCAAAGCGCTGTCTCAGAAAAGAAAAAAAAAAAAAATACACCTACCAAGTTTTAGGCTTAGATGTACTTTACACATTATATAATTGTATTCTATAAATATCTCAGCAGTGTGAAAATTATTATCCCCATACTTTGGGTGGGGAAACTCAGGCTGTGTTGAGTTGAGAAATGTGTCTTTAGCTTGTGATAAGTAGAAAATTCAAGATTCAAACTCAGATAAGATGACTCCATAACCTTCACTCTGTCCTGCACTTCTCACTGCTTCTGTATCAAATTTTTATCCAGGAAATAAGGAAATTAAAGATCTACCCAGCTATACTTTTTCTAGTGAAATAAACGTTGATATACATTTTCCCCCAAATGTTGATGTAATTTATTTAAAATGAGGTTAAGATTGTGTGAGTCATATAATTTCCATAAGGGTTTATTAGTAGACAAGCATGAATTATATTAAAAAATAAATAAACATCTGTATAATACCTTCATTTTCTTGAAAGGGAACATTTTATAAAAGTTGGAAAATAGCAAGGAGGGAAAAGATCATGTCAGCACAATGTTATTGGTCATATACAACACAATCTTATGTTTCATAGAGATTTCAACACAGGAAATGGGTATATTAGGAACCACCTAATTCATAAGTTTTCCTGACCCAGGTACAGTGGTTTCTTTGAATGACTCTAAAGGAAAAGCTGTAGGGAATGTTTTTTTACTAGCTTCAATAATGCATATTTCAAAGCCAAAACTAGTCACCCATGTGACTGTTTACACAGTGAACATTCAGTGGGAAAATAAGTGTCAGTGGGTCTCACTTTTCCCACCCAGAACAGCATGTGACATGTGACCTTTCATTATTATCTTCATGAGTCTTTAATTAGAAGGGAAATGTTTTATTTTTACTTTTTTCACTCAACAAATCAGGGATTCTTAGTTTGCTACTATCTGAAAAATAATTATCTCCTCCCCTAGCTGCTTGTTCACTAGAAAGAGTTACATAATCCTATTACATTAGAAGCACTATAGGGAGGACCCATCTCCCAAACATCTTTGTTTTTGACAAATGGTAAAGTGGTTTGGACAGAGTATAAGTTAAAATGGAGAGGGGTTCCTACAACACTAAAAAAATCTATAGTGTTTCTTTAAAAAATATTCTGATGGCTATAATATCTTATGATGACCAGCAATCTTTGCATCTCTAATAAAATCTATAAGCAACTGATTGTCTCAAAGAACTGTTTCAACTATCTTTTCTAAAGAGAAATTCAAATCTAATCAATGTTTTCCTTAAAGACTATGAGCAAAAGTATTGCATATTTTCTATATCTATTTTATTCACAATTATAGCTTTAGCAGTTATAACACTCCTTTATTATAAAATTTATTATATATTAAATAGTTGTCATGTATCATACAGTGTGACAAATGTTTAATCTATATTTTCAATAATCAATATTAAGATGAAGGTACTCTTTTAATTCCCACATTACAGAGAAGGAAATTGTGGCTTAGAAAATACAGTAATGTCCTTTGCAATCCATAATACTTGGTAGGCAGTGAGTCTGGAACTTCAGTCTAGTTACTGTCTACCTCAAAATTCTGTTTTATAATCACTGAACTATACTAAATCCTCTAAAGCCAGGATTATACTTCTTTCCATTATTAAAATTATTATCAGCTGCTCACTCTCCACTGAATCTCACAAATCACCATTTCTTACATAAAAACAAGCACATGGTGTGCAGATTTTATCTCCTAAGTAATCACTCAATCTATCTTTCTCTTCCCATTCATTTTGTCATTTATTTATCTCAGACTTCTATTATGTATTGCCTGAACTGTTACAATGGCCTCTCAGTTGACCTCCCTGTCTTATAGCTCATTCCCCATCTCTATGGAGACACACTTATCCCCATATACTGCTGCCGGTGTACTCTTAAATTGCATGTCTGATCACATTAACCATTTGTATACATTCTTTTAAGGACATTCATCACCTTCATCTCAGTAACACTGTCCTTGCTACTGAGCACAGTAACAGAGCCCTTAGACCTGTCTGTTACCAATCTCTTTGGCTTCATTGCCTTCTCTCCCACATTGATTTGAGAATTATTTACCAAGTAAAATTGACCAGGGTTCGTGACCAAATGGATGTGAGATCTGATAAGTGGAAAAGGAAAAACAAATAACTTACTAATAGAGTAAATGTTGAGCATTTGAGGGATAGCAATATGGAGGTAAACTTTGGAGTAGAATTCAGATCTTTTTCTCCAGCTTCTTAATATCTGCACATATTCTTTTGTCAAAAACAACTCAAATTCAGTATGTTCAAAATCAACCACATGATCTCTGTCCCCCATTTCTGATCTTTTAGTGCACTACATCTCAGAGTGGCAGCATCATCTATCCATCTCCAAAGACCACCCCCTTTCTTTCTACCCCTTCCTTAACTATATCTTATCACAGCATCCTGCCAAGTTTGCCTTCTAAATAGCTCTCAAATCATTTCTCTTCTTTTCATCTGATTTTGCAATGCATCCGCTGGCATCTGCTTAATCCTTTCTGAAATTTATTCCCTATACTAAAGGCACACTGATGTTTTCTGTCTGAAAATCTGATTATATCATCCTCTATCCACTTACACACAATCAGAGCTTTTTGTGTTTTTCCTCCATAGCACCTGTCACATTGCATTTTTGCTTTTATTTCTTTTTTTTTCTTTTTGTTTTTTTTTTTTGAGACGGAGTCTCGCTCTGTCACCCAGGCTGGAGTGCGATGGCCGGATCTCAGCTCACTGCAAGCTCCGCCTCCCGGGTTCACGCCATTCTCCTGCCTCAGCCTCCCGAGTAGCTGGGACTATAGGCGCACGCCACCTCGCCCTACTAGTTTTTTTTGTATTTTTTAGTAGAGACAGGGTTTCACTGTGTTTCACCGTGTTAGCCAGGATGGTCTCGATCTCCTGACCTCGTGATCCGCCCGTCTCGGCCTCCCAAAGTGCTGGGATTACAGGCGTGAGCCACCGCGCCCGGCCGCTTTTATTTCTATACAAATAATGATTATTTGATTATTCATTTTCTGCCCCAAACAACTGTAAGCTCCATAAGCACTTGCCACCCATTGTATCCCAAGCAGTTAGTACGATGCCTTATATAGAGCCATTTATCACTATTTGTTTAACGACTAACTGAAAAAAACATAATTAATAGATAGACAAAAAGGATCTAGGTTTCTGTTTTTTGTAGCAAGAAACATAGTCAGTGAACTCATGGGTTTTGATGGTTCACTAAGGGAAAATGTGTATAGTAGAAGCGATATAGGTCAACCGGAGGTATAAGGTGATCAGCCCAAGAAAGAGATTGAGTTAAAAAGTCAGAAGAAAGTAGAAAAACTGTAAGATAACTATATCATAGACACCAAGAAAGGAAATAAAACAGATTGATCTGCTATGCAAATACTTCAGAGTAGTCTTGAAAGAAATTGAAAATTATTGTCTCAAAATAATCCATTTTACCTCTCTAATTTCTAACTAGTTTTTTCTTCAATTACCACATCTTGACCTCTAAGATGTTCCTTAGTCTCTAACATATACATGAAATGCTCTCAAGATGTACATCTTCATTAAAGCATCCTGTGTAATTCTCCCGTTCCTACTGCAACATTTCTGGAGATTAAATTATGTCCTAGTTTCAGCCTCATTTAAATATTTAATTTCTATAAATTTTCCACTGATATTTCTGAGAAAATGCATTTGTAATAGCTCGTATATTTATTCGATGAGTTCAGGTCTCTGAATTTTTTACATCTGTTTGAATTACCGTCATTTGCCTCTAATGTGAGTTGTTGGCTATTCTAAAACAGACCGGTACAATGTGCTGTGCCAAGCACTTATCATAAGCATACACTTTGCAAATGCTTCACTGTGGTAGTAGTGTTAAAAACTTCATAGCATGAGCAATCAGAAAGCTACACTTGCTCAGGAAACAATAGATCTGCATACAATTGAGAAATAAATAATAAAATTACTCATTTTAGTCTTTTAAGAATTTTTAAACCTAAAATACATGAGGTGTGAGGTAGAAACATTTTCACACATGAACGGCTCATATTTAAAATAAAGCTAAATAGCTACATTACTAGGGAAAAACATTCATTGTCCCTGTCATTTGAAGTACTGTACAACAAATAAAAAATTTTAAAAATATTTTTGTACATAAATTGCACATAAATTTCAATGTTTTGTCTAAACAGATGATGGAAGAGCATATTAATTTAAATATTAATATTATATTTTCTATAGTATTCATCTAGAGCTGAATTTAATTATTCCATTTTTATTTTGTCTTACTTTCTATCTCTACTCTGAAAAATATAAACCGGCTAAGGTCATGAACTCTGCAGCACCTCAGACTCCCAATGCCTAGAACCATTCCAACCTTGTGCAAATGCACAAGAAATATGTTTTGGGTGACTGGAAAATGAATGGAAGTTGAGCAAGAACATATATAGGTATATCATTTAGAAGTCTGTTTTAATTTCTTTAAGATATAATAATGGCTTGAATCAAGGTAAACGATACTTAGGATGATTAAAGTAAATTGATTTGACTTATACTTAAGAGAACTTGGTAGGTAGCTTATTCAACATGGGTGAGAGAAAGAGTCTGTAACTGACATGCTTCTGATCTGAGTAAGATGGTGGTTAGTGCTGTAATTCGTCATCAAAGGAGATAACAATGGAAGAACAAGATAAAGAAGATGTGTTTGAAAAGAAGCGTATCATTGCGGTTCAAATCACAGACTCTGGGTCTCTAAAGCTGTCTGTGCTTGCTGGTCCTACTATTTAATCGTCGACCATTTTTTTCAACCTTATGGAATTTGTTTTCTACCTTTACTGTGGGTGGAATTTGTTCTTGACAAATTAAAAAAATAATAATAATCTACAGGCAAACACAATGGATGGTTTTTCAGTCCTTATCTTGTTTGACCACTGATAATCATTTGCTCCTTCTTGGACGTCCTTAACAGGTTCTTTGACACCACTTTCTCCTGCCTTTCCTCAAACATCTCTAGCTGCTGTACTAACAGTCAGATAAATTCCAGACTTTTCTGCTGTGATTACTAAGGCTGTCCAAAGTCTAGTCTCTGCCCATGTTTCCATCCCCACCCTTTTAAAACCTCTGTCAGCCTACTTCCTACAAGAAATGTTCCCTTATTTTAAGTCAGGGCTAATTCTATTCTATTAACTAAACATGGTATGATTTTTTTCTCTCTCTGAAGTACATTGAGGGTTTTGCCTGCATGTGATATTTTCAGTGGATCTGATAGTGAGAAAAACTCCAACTCTTTTTTGAGAAAGTATTGGTAGAATAGATGTCCTTATATATGTATTGTTCTGTTGCTCTAAATATTTTTTATCACACTATTTCTGATTTTCTGTAAGTCAGTCACTTACTACACCTTTAGCACGAATATTTGCCTTTCCTATTAAATTTAATTTGGAATATGTTAAGACTTACACAGACTGTTATCACAAATATCATATTAACAAAGGATGAAAGTAAATCTTTATTCCAAATAATATTCACATACTCTACATATTTGATATAGCACACATTTTAATAAAGTAAAAGTATATTCTCCTTGGATCATTCAAAATAATAATGATAACACATATTCTTCTATTATATGATTTCTATCACATCTTCCAAAGTAGGACTAGAAGACAGACTATGTATGGTACTATATTCTAGGAGTCACGTAAAATCAGGGGACAAAACTTGGGGTCAGTTGGTGATGCAACTTGAGAGAGTGTAAAAAGAGGTTAAGTTTAAAAGAAGCTGGAGGCTTTACCTAGGTTAAAGAACCATTCTGCCACGCAAAGGCATTTTCTTTGCAATGAATGTTTAGAATCCTTTTTCTTTTTAACCATTTGGCTACTTCTAGATATGTAAATGAGAATCTTTGACTTTTTACATTTATTCCTATAATATATAATTAATAAAGAGGAACCATATTTTACATCTTACAAATTACTTTAAGAAAGATATTTAATGTTATATTTTTAATGTTAATTGTGCCTTTAGTGTATACATTTTAAGCTATTAGGTGAAATGTACTTACACTCAGTTTTCCATTGCGATTGTCTTCTTCTCTCATTGCCAGGGCCATCAGAAAATTATCTTGTAGGTCTTTACCAGCACTTGTTAGTGTCCTGTAAAAAGCAGATCTTCAGTTGTAATATATTAGATAACAAATATGTTTCCAACACTCTGGAGCCAACAATAATGCTTCTTTATCCCAAGTGACAACTTCCTTGCAACATGAAAACCATATAAATAAAATCATTATGATCTGCTAGATTCATCAATTTAATTTTATACAGTAATAGAGTCTTTATTTATAAATAGTTGAAATCAAGCCTTTAAATAATATATCCATATCAGGATTCATGGCAGATATTATTTCATTTACATGCCCATTTTGTTCTTTTTTTAATATATCATGAAAAGTCAACATGCTTGTACTGCTCACTTCCCATACAAATTTTAAATTGCCTATAATTTTAGTACAGTTTATTCATTAATTTGGGGAAATGAAAATACTAGACACCTATGCTAATATAGTTACTGGAGTAGAGCATTAATTTTAGCTCTATGAGTAGAAACAATCAAGGGAGGAAAGGAAACTAGGTTGACTTATCTTTGTTAGATGAAGGGAAGCATCAAGAATTCAAAAAATAACATTCTCTGGAAATATATTTTAAAAGAAATGTATCACAAAGATCTCAATCAAACAAAACTGAACCACATAATAGTGAGTTCAAGAGTGATTTGTGAAATAATCATCTTTTCTTTATACAGCAATTTCCTACATATTCCACAAACTTTTTCATCATGTGTCTGCTATGTACCAGGAACTGTATCAGGGCACAATCATGCACAAGACATAGTTCCTGCTCTCAAGTTGCCTATGGTCTCATAGAGGTAAACAGATACATAAACATAATGTCATACCATGTGATAACTGGAATAATAGAGATATAGACCAAGTATCAGAGGAGTTCATAAAACAAGTGTCTTACTCAATGAAAAGTCACTTAATCTCAAAATTAAAACCAATTACTCTTGAACTTAATGTTAAAACTTGACGTAGTATATACTAACCAGTTTGTGGGGTGGAAGGAGAGCGTTATCAGTAACTACAAAGGAATAAAGAAATACAAATGTAAAATTGCAAGGCAATCGGGTAATGGCAAAACAGAGTAAACACAGGAAGTGAGGGAGAAACCAGTTAATATTAATAGAAGTTAACATTTTAATAAACATATTGTTATAAATATTTAGTAAGTCCAGATAGTAGAGTCTGGTCTTACAACTCATTCTCACAATCGCTTTCAGGGAAGGCTTGTGTGCTACTTAAGGAGGTTGGACCTTGTCATTGTACCAGAAAGTGTTGAACCAAAACGGTCTAATGCAAGGAAATTAGATAATCAAATCTGTGTTTTAGAAACAGTATTCAGCAACTTTGAAAAAGGTAACCTGGAGGAGAGCAACACTGCAGGGATTAATTAAGGGACTATCACAAACCTTTAGAAAGAGATGATGAATATCTGATTTAAAGAAGTGATGGTAAGGATAGGAAGGAAAGGATAGATTTGGGAAATATTTAAGAGAGAAAATACACCTAGTGATTGTTTTTTGCGAAGAGTTAAGGAGCAATTACTACTAGGTTAAATCATTGCAACCTACTGTTTATGTTATTGATCTAGAAATGTAGCTCCTTAAATTGATCATAACTTATCTGCTTTTGCTTTTCTAGCTTTATGTTCCTCAGTTTGTCATATATATATAAAATATCTATATTAAATATATAATATAGATATAAAATATATATCAATAATAAAAAACCTAAATTTACATGGAAAATAATTACTAATTAGCACAAAAGGAGATAATCAGATATTTGAGAATTTCTTTAATGCACTGTTCTGTCCAAAAGTGAGTGTTCCATGTTACGATATATACTATGTATTACTTTGATATTAAATGTCTCAAACAGAAAAGTAATTTTATCAGTTGCTTGTTTAGAAAAATCTACATGTTTTCTACTGCTATTCTACTACTACTGCTATTTCTACTACTACTAATATTCACTTATTCAGCGTCTACCTAATTTCCTGCTTATGGTCTGTTTTCAAAACCACAGTTTGTTGGAAATTCTCTGTGAAATTTGAACAGAGAATTCATTTTACAAGTACATATATTGGGCTATAGTAACCAATAGCCCAAATCTCAGTGGTTTACAGTTGCAAGAGATTACTTCTCAATAATAATATGCATAAATAGCAGGTTTACTGTGGCTCTTCATCTTGGGGGACTGAGACACTGATGAAACATCTTCTATCTGAACCATCTTCGGTTATTGTGCAGAGGAGAGAACAGAGCCACACAATGTCTCTTAAAGCTTCTGCTTAAAAGTAACACATATAACTTCTACTCATATTTTCTTGGCCAAAGCAAGTGCTATGCCCAACCTTGAAATCAATGGTGTGAGAAAATACAATCCTTTCTAGGGATTTGTAGTAAATATTTGTGAACAGTAGCTCAGA
This sequence comes from Macaca thibetana thibetana, assembly GCF_024542745.1. Classification (NCBI taxonomy): domain Eukaryota; kingdom Metazoa; phylum Chordata; class Mammalia; order Primates; family Cercopithecidae; genus Macaca; species Macaca thibetana. The sequence goes on along the minus strand of NC_065582.1, from coordinate 132,719,896 downwards.
CACTCATGGCTTCCTATAGCATAACCAACAAAGGTTGAGATTAAATTGCTCAGAAAATAAGAGCAGTAAAGAAAACAATTCCTGAGCAAATCTTGATAGTACAGGAGATTTGTTAACTTGGTTCACTGTAGTGTCACCGAGTAAACGCTCTTTTGAGAATTAAAATCACTAATTCTAGCTTCAAAATCGAACCTTCCCCTACATACCCACAGAGCATCCTAAAAATTACAGCTAAAGCAAGGAAAAATTAATAGATTTCATCTTCTGTGATAGTTGTAGACATCTATTGCTTTTGCCTCCTAATATTGTTTCTCCCTTTTTGCTGTCAACACAAGCCTAACTTTTACTTGGGCAACAGTCTTTTCTACACTCTTTGTCTTCGTAGAATCAAGGTATCCACTTACTTACAACTCTAACCTCCCAAACCTCAGCTAATGAATACACCTCAAGGTCTGCCAATGTCATTTCACCTCATGAGGATGTAAATCTTTAACAGAGACACAAGAATGAAAGATAGCTGGATTTATAGTGGCTACCCTTACTTCCTACTACATAGTCTTCTTCAACTTTGTCTTTGAATCTATGATAATCAGTGCTCTTCCAATTCCCTTTTTGATTTTGTTCATTAGAATTGGTTTCTATTGCTCACAATAAAAACCTGTAATTGATACAATGGCTATACAGTTAGGGTACTACAGAATTCCTAAGAGTTTCCACAAAATATGTCTACTTTCTACTCCTGCTACCTTCCCAAGCATACCTTATTTTGCTGCAAATTTTTAGAACTTTACAGATAAAGTCCAATTTGATCATCAACCCTGATCCCACAGCACAAAAGGGAATGATCACTATCAGTTTTGCCTGTAGCCTTCAAGGTTTTTTAAATTATATATAGATATATGTCTATAATATATCTATATATTTGTGTATGCATAAAATTATATATAGTATCATGTGGTCAGTTCATTTTATTACATATTTTGCAACTTGCTGTTTTATTGCTATTGTTATAACTATTCCTTGAAGTGGATGTTTATGAAAGTTCCAAGGAAAACCAAAATTATCCCTGATATATCAGATATAAAATGCCAGAAGAATAGATTTTTAGGCATCATTCACTAGTAAGGATGGGACTCCTAATATTTTGCTAAGCATGACTCTCTTGATAATGGCCGAGGTTTTCAGCAGATATCTGGGCTGGACAAGAAAATAAAGTAATAGGCAATAGAATTCTTACTGTCCCTGGGTACTATGGCAGACACTGTTCCCCCTTCTTCCATAACAATGAAAGCCCCAGTTTTCACTTGGGCATGTAGCAGCCTGGAATAAAGACCACATTTCTTAGTCTCTTTGCAGCTAATTATGTTCATGTCACTAACTTTTGCACATTAAGAGTCAAGTGAAAATGATGTGTGACTTCTAAGAGTATACTTAAAGTAGGGAGGGGTACTTTTTTTCTTGTAGCTAGAATGCAATATAATGACTGAAACTCCAACTGCCATCTTGGCCATAAGTTGGAGGCCACTATTATGGAGAAACAAAGAGGGGGCAGGGTCCCTGATATTTTAGAATACCCACATAGCCTTGAGTAACACCAGCTGGAGTGTGTGAATATGAGACTGAAAAGAATTTATATTTGGTTTCAGCCACTGTTATTCTGGGGTTTTCTGTCACTTTTTTACCCACCTAATCCAAAAAGATACTTGACTGTTTGAAATTTGTTCACTTTCTGAAAAAAGATGCTCTTGTGTGATTGGCTTGGTGATCAAATTGGAATTTAACCTTAGGTGAAATATTCTAAGAATTTCCCAGGAGACTGTATTACTTACATAACTAAAATGATTTTTCTAAGACAGTCATAGGTTAAGTCTATCAAATAATAGCACAAGATAATAAAAATTAAACTAAAATATAAGATGGAATATCAACCTTTAATTCCTACTCACTTATCAACTGATTAGTCCAAACAACCACATTTTTCTGAACCTGGATTTCATGATGTGCTAAATAATATCTAGGCTCAATAGCAGAGGTAAAACTTGTGGTCTAAAGCAATCATACTGTATCATTAACCACCAAACATCATTAATATATAATTAATCCAAGCAAATGACTATTATTCTGACAATATCCTAAGTTCATACTGTTCTTCTTTTATTATTGTGCAAGTCTCACATACATAGACTTACATCATTTCTTATAAACTCAATGAGGAAGATAGAAGTATTATATAAATTTGGAACAGAGGAGATAAGGATCTTTGGCTCCAAAGCTATCTGAAGCAGAGAAAAAAAAATGTTATATAATAATCATTCTTATATTATGCTACAGCTGAGAACCTGAAACTTCTTAGCAAGAGGAAATATTGGAAAAGAATGAAAGTTAATGCAGAGTGTGAGGTAAGGAATTCTTAAATCTTTAACATGGTTAAACTAGGTTTATTTAACAGCCAGTGACCTGAGAAACCTTGCTTATATAAATATTACAAAAGCAGTAACTTCCTCAAGAAGTGAAGTAGGTCTGTTTCAAAATCTTAGCGTTATAAGTTCTACAAAGGCAAATACTCCATCTTTATTGTTCATACTCCACTGCACTTTCAAAATGTGGTAAAAGTTACATGGATGAGTTAAATTTTACCAACCATGTTTAATCAATAGCTAAAGCTATTTATATAATCCTACTTGAATGACTATAAACATATTTTTAATCTTCAACAATTAGGTTACTGGTTTTATGATTTAAGTGTGTTGTTTATATATCATTATCACATAAACTGACATTATTAACTTAACACTCAAAATGAATGAATAACAAAAGGAAAAAATTGGAAAACCGTTAAAGTAGAAACTTATTTTCAAGAGTTACTTTTTAAGAGTTTATTTTTTAAATAAGTTCTTTCACTACATATTTGTGATATCAATTATTTTTCGGATTTTTAATGTATAACTGGAAGTGTTCTAACAAACAAAGTTTGATTAATCATTAAGATGTTTTCTAGGCCAGGCATGGTGGCTCATGCCTGTAATCCCAGCATTTTGGGAGGCTGAGGCACGCGGATCACAAGGTCAAGAGATGGAGACCATCCTGGCCAACATGCTGAAATCCTGCTCTACTAAAAATACAAAAATTAGCTGGGCATGGTGGCGCACACCTATAGTCCCAGCTACTCTGGAGGCTGAGGCAGGAGAATCACTTGAACCTGGGAGGCAGAGGTTGCAGTGAACCAAGATCATGCCACTGCACTCCAGCCTGGCAACAGAGCAAGACTCCATCTCAAAAAAAAAAAACAAAAAACAAAAACAAAAATGATGTTTTCTAATAAGCAGTTCTTAAAAATTCCTATTTCAAATCTGAGATTAAATCTATTCTAACAGCAATACTTTTTAGCTATTGGGCACTGCCTTTGTACTAGTCCCTATGCTAGACATTTTGCAAACAATTTTAATTATTTTTAAATAAAATCTAATGGGAATTATATTTATAACTTCACTATAATCAGCTAGTATTCAGTTTTATTCTAGATTCACTAATTCACAGGTTTTATTTCACTATAATGAAACCTCACAATATATCAAAGCAGCATATCATAAACACTACATCATAATATTTTTACATTGTGAAACCAATGAGAATTCACTGGGGAGAAGGAACATAAATTAGTAGGGGTGTAGGAGAGTAGGAGGAGTGAGGTATGCAGACTTTATCTGGGGCTTCCCCTGGGAGTAATCAGAGTAGGCTGGTCTTGCAGTCTCCAAGCAAAGCTAATCAGCTATTATCATCACTCCAGTCTAGACTGAAGTTCTCATCAACTGTTCTGTTCAAAGGTAGATTTAATATTTTAAGCCAGAGAACTCCAATCTAGCCTCTTTTTCACATTTAGATAATTTACATTCAACTCCTTCACACTTGTTTGAATATATAATGCAACCTCTCTGTGCCTTAGTTCCTTACAATGTGTTGTATACTTAGTTTGGAAAAAATTAATGAAGAGCAAAGTGAAAAACAGTAGTTGAGTAAAAGTGTATTATACAAAATCTATAATGTTATATTCTTAAAAAACAAACAAACAAATCTATGAAAACATAGTTTACAGAAACAGTTCTATTTCCCATGGATAAATTTACTGACAGAACTATTTGCATATATTTATATTTGTATGATCCCAAATAATTTAAATTCTAATTTTTAGAGGCCAAAATGGAAAATTATTTGCAAACTTGATGAGAAAATATAATTTTATTTACCATAATATATAAGCTCATTTGAGAGTTAAATATGGAAGAGATGTTTTTACTGTATTTTGATATGGGGCACCTATTGCTCTATCAGAGATGATATTTTTGTACATTTCCCAGAAACCATGACATTTTTCTGTTTTGTCCTTTACATAAATAAGGAGAAAATAATCCTACCTTTTCACAGATAAAAGTATTTATAATTCTTGAATGACCAGTGAGTCAATGAAGAAAAGAAAGAGATTTAAAAATATCTTCAAACAAATGACAAGGGAAACACAACATACCAAAGCCTATGGGATTCAGCAAAAGCAGTACTGAAAAGGTTTATAGCTATAAGCACCTACATCAAAAGAACAGAAAAATTTAAAATAAACAACCTAATGATGCATCTTTAAAAACTATAAAAGCAAGAACAAAACAAACCTAAAATCGGTATAAGAAATAATAAAGATCAGAAATAAATGAAATTGAAATGAAGAAAACAATACAAATGTTCAACAAAAGGGAAGATTTGTTTCTTTGAAAAGACAACATTGGCAAACCTCTATCCAGACTAAGAAAAAAAAAAGAGAGAAGACCCAAATAAATAAAATCAGAGTGAAAAAGAAGACATTAGCTGGGCATGGTGGCTCCTGCCTGTAGTCCCAGCTACCTGGGAGGATGAGGTGGGAAGATCACATGAGCCTGAGAAGTTGAGGCTGCATCCCAGCCTGAGAGACAGAGTGAGATCTGTTCTCAAAAAACAAACAAAAAAAAATTTAATAAACGTGAAAAAGGAGACTTTATAACTGATACTGCAGAAATTCAAAGGATTATTAGAGGCTACTATGAGCAACTATGCCAATAAATTGGAAAACCCACAAGAAATGAATAAATGTATAGATATGTATAATCTACCAAAACTGAACCATGAAGGAAACCAAAACATAAACAGACCAATAATAAGTAATAAAATTAAAGCTGAAATTAAAAGTCTTCCAACAAATGAAAGTCTGGGACCCAATGACTTTACTGCTAAGTTTTATCACACATTTAAAGAACAACTAATACCAATCCTACTCAAACTATTCTGAAAAACAGAAAAGGATAGAGCAATTCCAAACTCATTCTACAAGGCCAGTATTACTTTGATACCAAAACTGCACAAAGATACATCAAAAAGAGAAAACTACAGGCCAATATCCGTGATGAACATTGATGCAAAAATCCCCAGCAAAATAAAAACATATTAAAAGGTTATATATCATGACCAAGTGAAACTTATCCCAGGGAGTCAAGGAGCATTCAGCACATGAAAATCAATCAATGTGACACATCACATCAACATAAAAAAGGACCAAAACTATATGATCATTGCAATTGATGCTGAGAAATTATTTAATAAATTTTAACATCCTTTCATGATAAAAACCCTCAAAAACTGTGGAAAGAAGGAACATAACCCCCAAACAATAAAAGCCAAATATGACAGACCCACAGCTAGTATCATACTTAATGGGGAAATCTTGAAGGTCTTTTCTCTAAGATTTGCAATAAGACAAGGATGCCCACTTTCTTCACTGTATTCAACATAGCACTGGAAGTCCTAGCTAGAGCAATCAGAAAAGGAAAAGAAATAAGGGTCATCCAATTAGAAAGGTGCAAAGGAAGAATTCAAATTATCCTTGTTTGCAGATGAGATGATCTTACATTTGGAAAGACCTAAAGACCCCACTGAAAAACGATTAGAACTGATAAACAAATTGAGTAAAGTTGCAGGATACAAAATTAATATAGATAAATCAGTAGCATTTCCATATATCAAAAGTGAATAATTTGAAAAAGAAATAAAAAATTAATCCCATTTACAATAGCTGCAAATAAAATTAAATACTTAGGAATTAACCAAATAAGTGAAGGATATCTACAATAAAAACTATAAAATATTGATAAAAGAAATGGAAAGGGACACCAAAAAATGGGACAATATACCAGGTTCATGGATTGGAAGAAACAATATTGTTAAAACATCCACGTTACCCCAAGAAATCTATAGATTCAATGCAATCTCTATAAAAATACTAATGACATTTTTCACAGAAATAGAAAAAACAATCCTAAAACTTATGTGGAACCACAAAAGACCCAGAATAACCACAGTTATCCTAAGTAAAAAGAACACAACTAGATGAATCACATTACCTGACTTCAAATTATACTATGGAGCTGCAGTAACTGAAAGAGCATGGTACTGGGATAAAAACAGATACATAAAGGAACAGAATAGAGAACTGAGAAACAAATTCATACACCACCAGTGCACTTATTTTTTATAAAGGTGTAAAGAATATACATTAGGGAAATGAGTTTTCAACAAATGGAGCCAGAAAAACTGAATATCCCTATGCAGAAGAATGAAACTAGGCCCCTATCTCTCACCATATACAAAAATCAAAGCAAAGTGAATTCAAGACTTAAATCTAAGGCCTCAAACTGTGAAACTACTACAAGAAAACACTGGAGAAAATCTCTGGGACATTGATCTGGGCAAAGATTTCTTGAACAATAACCCACAAGCACAGGCAACCAAAGCAAAAGGGGAAATATGGAATCACATTAAGTCAAAAAGCTTCTGCACAGCAAAGGAATCAATCAACAGAGTAAAGAGACAACCCACAGAATGGGAGAAAACTACCTTTCTGACAAGGGATTAATAACCAGAATATACAAAGAGTTCAAACAGTTATATAGGCTGAAATCTAATAATCCAATCAAAAACTGGGCCAAAGATTTGAAAAGACAAATGACAAATAGGCATACCAAAGGTACTCAACATCATTAATCACTAGAAATATGCAAATCAAAACTACAATGAGATATCATCTCATTCCAGTTAAAATGACTTTTATCCAAAAGATAGGCAATAACAAATACTGGTGATGATGTGGAGAAAAGAGAACCCTGATACACTGTTGATAGCATTGTAAATTAGTACAGCCACTACAGAGAACAAACAGTTTGTAGGTTCCTCAGAAAACTAAAAATAGAGGTATCATGTGAACCAGCAATCCCACTGCTATGCCTATACCCAAAATAAAGTATACCAGTATATCATGTCTGCACGCCCATGCTTATTGCAGCATTTTTCACAATAGCCAAGATTTGTAAGCAACTTAAATATCCTTCAACAGATGAATAGATAAAGAAAATATAGTACATATACATATGGAATAAAAAGACTGAGATTGGGCCAGGCATGGTGGCTCATGCCTGTAATTCCAACACTTTGGGAGACCCAGGTGGGCAGATAACAAGGTCAGGAGTTTGAGACCAGCCTGGCCAACATAGTGAAACCCCATCTCTGCTAAACATACAAAAAATTAGCCAGGCATGGTGATGCATGCCTGTAATCCCAGCTACTTGGGAGGCTGAGGCAGAGAACTGCTTGAACCTGGGAGGCAGAGGTTGCAGTGAGTTGAGATAGCGCCATTACATTCCAGCCTGGGAGACAGGGTGAGACTCGTCTCAAAAAAAAAAAAAAAAAGACTGGGATCCAGTCATGTGCAATAACATATATGAAACTGGAGGTAATTTTGTTAAGCAAAATAAGCCAGGCACAGAAAGACAAACTTTGCTTGTTCTCACTTATTTGTGGATGGCAGAAATTAAAACAATTGAATTCATGATGATAGTAGAATGATGGTTACCAGAGGCTGGGAAGGATAGCTGGGCTGGGGAAATGGGAATGGTTAACAGGTTCAAAAAACCAGAATGAATAAGATGTAGTATTTGATAGCACAACAGGGTGACTACAGTCAACAGTACTTTATTGTACATTTAAAAGAACCAAAATAGTTTAACTGTAATGTTCATTACACAAATAAAGGATAAATGCTTGAGGTGATAATGTTGATGCCCCATTTACTCTGCATGTATCAAAATATCTCATGTACTCCCATAGATATATATACCTACCCTATATACCCACAAAAATTAAAAAGAAAAAAGAATAAAAGAACATTAAAGATGTTTCATATGCATCTGTAATGCTATTGAATCTTTACATTCCTTCTCTCAATGTATCATTGTGTATTTGCTCTGTATTAGGCAGTTTGGGCTGCCGTAGCAAAATGGCATACACTGAGTGGTGTAAACAACAGAAATTTATTTTATCACAGTTTTGGAGGCTGGAAGTGAGGGATCAGGGTGCCAGTATGGTTGTGTTCTGGTACAGGCCCTCTTTCTGGCTTTCAGATTGCTACCCTACCGTATCAAAAATGGCAGAGGAAGCAAGAACAAACTCTGGTGTTTCTTCTAATAACAGCACTAACCCCATCATGAGGGCCCCACCCTCATGATGTCATCTAAACCTAGTGACCTCCCAAAGTCTCAGTCTCCAAATACCATGATAGTTGGGGTTAAGATTTCAACATATGAATTTTGAGGAGGGATACAGTTTAGTCCATAACATGCTGTTTCTCATTTTGGAACAAGATGTAATAATTGTCTATAATATATTTATTTTTCTACATATACTTTCTTATCACTTCTTTTGTACAACTTGAAACTAATTCAAGTTTTTTTCATCATGTGAGCTAAATTAGAGCATTTTCACCTCCTGAAATATGCAGAATTTAGTTACCAAAGTCAGTTATTTGTTTCTCTCCGGTTCTCTTTAGCAAAGTGGAAACAATTTCAAGCCAGATAACCACAAACGCCCAAATGAAAAGCACAATGGGAACTTGCTGCAAAAAGCATGGAAAAACTTCCTTATCTTGAATATGAATTTATATTAAAATAATATACTCATAAGATTATTCTGAAATAAGAACAATGACCACAACACTTTAGATAGAAGCCCCAATCACTCTGTTCTGCTCACGACTCCATCTTCCCACCTCCTACACCATGGCTAACTACTTTCTCACTTTTATGATATTTACTCTCACATTTCCTCTATCTCAGTCTCCAAATTTTAGAATCATCACCTCTTTGCTTCACTTACGTATGTACCCCTAAACAATATGGTGTAATTTTACTTGAACTTTTTATAAATGAACCCACAAAGTACATATTTGTAATATATTGTTTTTTTAGCATTTTCCACATTTCTTTACTATGTTCCACATATGTTGATGTGTGCAGCTGTACTTCATTTTCATTGTATTCTCATGTATGAATATACAACCATTTATTTGTCCTTTCTTTTAGCATAGACCTCAGAGTTGTTTCTCCTTTGGGTCTATTATAAATATGCTGCTAGAATTTCCTGTACTTGTGTACATTTCTGAGTATATATTTCTCAAATATCTATGGCTAGCAATAGAAGAGCTGTGTAATAGGACATTTGTAACTTCCAATTTACAAAATAAAGCCACTTGTTTCCAAAATTGTTGATCAAATTTACACTTCACTATGAGAGTGTGTGAGTTCATTTTGCTTCACATCATTCCCAACATGTAGTAATTTAGAACTTTTTAATATAAGCAATCCAGTGTAAGGTTAAGCAATCTCAGAGTGCTTTTAATTTGCATTTTCCTATTTTTATTGCTGTTTTGTCATAGTAATTTCCTCTCATGCAAAATGCTCATTCCAGTTTTTTGTCCACTTTATTGAGTTATTTACATTGTATTGTTTTGTAGAAGTGTTCATATATTCTAGATTTTAGATTTTTATTATATGTTCTGTAAATATATTATTCTATATATAGCCTGTATTTTTGCTCTTATTGGAGTTTCTGTAATTGATCTAATTTGAATATATACCAATATATCAAAATTATTCATTGTTATAGACTTTTTTCCGCTTTAAATAAATCTTTCTCTACCCTGAAGTAATCACTACATTGCCTGTGCAATGTTTAAAACTTTAATGAAAAGAACCTTCAATGCCTCTTTTGTCATGTATCAAATATTTATATATAGATAGATCTGTTTCTAACTTCTCTATTTTATTCCAGTTTTGATGTATCTTTCTTCATGCCAATATCACACTAGCAAAGACTGAGCATTTATGACAAATTTTGATGTCCAAAAAAGAAATCTTATTCTTTCTTCGTCAAAATGTCTTTGACTTTCTTTGTATCACTATCAAATTTTAAAAATATATTTGTCAACTTCCACTTTTAAAAAGCTCTTGGAATTTTTATTTGAATTTCCAATTTGTAAAGAATGAACATCTTTATGATACTGTAGCTTCCAATCATGAAGCTAAGAATAGTGTGTGTGTCTCACTACTTATTTATGATTTTTAAAGCTTTTTCAATAAAGTTTTATTGCATTTGTTCTTAATAAGTCTTGTACATCTTTTGTTAGATTTATGTCTAACAACAGGATATTAATGTTAATGTGGAGAGCTTTTTCTTTCACTTTCTGCTTGTTGATTGTATATAAAATAAAATTTGTATATTACTTTGCATCATGCAATTTTGCTAAACTCTCTCATTATTATTCCCTACTAATTTTAATTCCCACTGATCAGTTCTCTTTAATTTGACATGTAGATTTTAATTTCCTCATTAGTCACTTTATCTTTGTTATGAATTACAAACCAAATCTGACACTAAGCTAAAATTTTCCAAAACTTTTTCTTCTTTTGTCTTATAATAGTAAAAGAAAAAAAGCTATTTAAAATTAACTAGAATATTTTTAAACAACTTTACATTATAGAATATTTCTAAAGAAATATATTAATACACCCTTCCAATATAAATGATCAATTATACACCATTTGCCTGAACACCCAAGCCAAACTAAAACTATATGGAATCGTCTGAGATTTTATTCCTCAGTGTCCACATCCAATACTCACTTTATCAGTCAGAGTCCCAGCAGAAAACAAATGAAACACTGAAAGGGCTTAAGGGAAGAGAGTATAGTAGAGATATCAACAGGATTCAGAATGTTCACAAGGGGTGATGGAAACACAAAAATTAGCCACAGTGAGCGTAGGAAGATCCTCTTACCTTAAAACCTGAGGAGACAAAGAGGGAGTGTTGCTAACAGAGGCTTAGATGGCTGGCTAACTGAGAGGCAGTGCGGTCACCTGTAGAGAACATGGCCACCAATAAAATTGTGGTCCAGTCTCTATCTCCTCCTGCCTTACAATTTACTTACTGAGGATACAGTACACAGAGATTATCCTCTGGGGCCAGAACCTTATCTTTTGATTTGCCATCAACCTAACTGCATGGTACACTACAGCCATTGCACAGTTCCCTGTGCCTTTCATAGCCCTCAACCTTCAGTCTAGAAGGTCCTTCTTCCCCCTCTTCTCTAAAAACTTCTATATGAGGCCCAAAAATCATGTGCTCCATAAATCATTTCCTTCATACCGTCCTTTCTTCTTTCTCCTCTCCATGCAGGAAGCCAGGAAAACTGAGTATCTTATATTTCAACTTAGTCCGCAGTAAAGACTCAATAAATTTTATTTTAATTGTTACTATAATATATAACATAAATTAATGCAATCTACTATATTCACTACTTTTAAGAGAAAAGTAATGTGATCACCACAACATAGGCTTGGAAGCCTTGACTATCATCTCTCTCTCAACAACTTTCATTTTTGATATTGTCATGATTTTTCTTCTAGTTTTCTGGAAAGTAAAGAGAAAACTGATTAAATTTACAAAATTTGATTGTGATTTTTCTAGGGTTAATTTTATACTACTCTAGTATTCACATATTTCAGAGAATAGCAAAGGAAACATGATACATAATTTTGCTATTTTCTAAACCATTAAATTCTAATCATAACTTATTCAATTCTAAGTTTAAATTTTTATGTAGAAGCTTCCATGTGTGATTGGATTATAAAAAATGTAGACCAATTAGAAGTATACACATATATAAAATAGTTTCAGTATGTTTGTGTAATATTAATTGATCAGAACACACACTCATTTTTTCCTTAAAGTTTTTCTAACTCATTTTTTCTAACATTTTAGAAACAAACTTTTATTATTATTTTTTAAAAATTTTACACCACTCATCTTTTCCTCAAAATTGTTGAAGTTATTTGTTGAATTAGCAGAAAATGAGTCTATAATTAAAATAAAAATTATTATTATTTAAAAGAGAGGCTTTCATTGATTGAATAATAATGCATATTACATTTTAATTGACTAAAATATACATTGTATTAGGATATAATATAAACTTTTAAAATAATATATATTGTTTACATTTCACAGTTGCAAAAATAAATGAAAATTTCAAGCATCATTCTAATTATGTTTTGGTTTCCTAGACTTTAAACAACTTTTCGTTTATATTTAAACAACAAAATCATATGTACTGATATATATATAAATACATTAGAATAGCATTTTTAAGTTAAAATTGCATAGAAGGAAAATGGCAACCAGTGAACAATTTCAGGTCCTTTCCTTTGAGCATCAATTCAATGGACAACCCATCTTTAATCTCTGAGAGATTATTTTTTAAAGATGAAGGGAAAGAACAGTAGAGCTAAATCTGATATGTGCTTTTTTAGTCTCCTCCCCTTTTTTCGTAAACTATTCTTAATTGCCTTTTCACTTTTAATTTAACTGAAACAATATTCTTTAGGACCCAGGTCAGTCAGGATTACATTTGGAGAGCTTTTTGGTTTAAGAATTTTTACAATACAGTGATTTCCATGGAAATTCCAAGAGGTCATCAATTTATATTTTAATAACTTTCAGAAAAGGAGAAAATTACTTGAGAAATGAAATTAATTTTCATTGGTGAGAAGAAATGAGGGTCAAATTTCCACTAAGCAGGAAAATGACATCACTTTCCCCATCTTTTTTTACGTGAAAGAGTTTTTAATTTATCAAGTGTACAGTAAAGCTATCAGCATCTCTGGGCAAGATTTCAATTGTTAGAGGCACACAGAAGAAAGTCAAGAAATGTTAACATGCACACTAGACAGTGGTTTCTTCTCATTTCCTATTTTGAGGAAGATCCAAGTGGGAGTCTTCAAATCTGCAGAGTCTTACATCAGTCAGACTTTACTTTCTTCAATGAAAACGTTTGCTTTTTTGTTTTTTTTTGTTTGTTTGTTTGTTTGTTTGTTTAAGGAGACAAAATGGGTTGGCTTCTGTGTAAGAAATTGTCTCTGTACTCCTCATTTTTGTACATCTGGCAAGTTTCTCTAGTTAATTCTTAAATACGGTAGGTCAAGATAGTCTCACACTTTCAGGGGATAAAGGTGCTTAGAGAGGAAATAGATGTTCTTTGTGTCTGAATGTGTTTGATTTTACTCTGAAAACACATTAAAACTTTACTTTCATTCTCTCCTGGGAGGCAGCTGCATCTTTTATCCTGATTTGGAATGTACTTCCTGACCTTCTGGTTATATTTACACAGGGAAAGCCAATTTAAAAAGTGAAAGCAAGGAAATAACCTCTTGTTTGGTATACCTGCCTCCAGGTCCCTCTCCATCTGTAGGAAGCAGTCATTACTCTGCAGAATGCTGAGGCAGGTCATGAGCAAGTGAGGCTTTAGAAAGCTGAAGGTCCTTATGCTATATATGCCTAGTCTCTGTGTTTTTCTAAGTTTTGAAAGATTCTAAATAAATACCTGGAAACTTTGGTAAAATAGGGGCAATGCTTTACCAGAGGAAAGCAGTCAAAGCAAAGCCCGTACTGCATTTCTCAGTAACTGTACACAGTGGCAGACTGTCATTCTTCAGGAATTGCAGGCTCTTCAGCGTTCAGAGCAGAGCAGTGTACAAATAGGGTATGGATTGTAAGGAAAAAAGAGGCATTTGGATAGGGGAGTTTTGGAAGAAAGATACTTAAAAAAATACTATTAGAAATGCTTGTTGCATGATACCCTCTGTATATGCCCTATATCACTCTTTTAATAAAAGTTGAAGTATTGGGACATAAGTTTGACTCCAAGTGATAGAGAGAAAGAATGAGAAAGTGACAGAGTTGGATGGAAGCATCCTAGACTTCTATGGAAGGTTCAACAAAGCCATACAGGAGTTCTTGAGCCAAAGTCAGCCAATAAAGGGTTATGGCTCCCTGAAATGGGTTCACCTTAATACCCTGGCCACACTTAGTCACTGGGGGAAAGCAGCACATAGTAGATGTCATGAGGGTGCAAATGCATCATGGATTTCAAAAAGTGATGAGACCCTGAGTCAGTTACACTCCCTGTATGAGATACACTCACATCTCTACCACAGTCTCCTTTCATTCAAATCAAAAATCCCAAGGTTCAAAAACCCCAACATAATTCATTTGCTTTATCACAAATATAGTTTCAAAATAAAAATTGCCAATATTATTATCAATAACATGCTTATTCAAAACAGTTTAAGGCTTTTTGCGGATCTTTATTTTTTCCTTAGGCTTTATCTCATTATGGATGTACGGTAAAATTACTATGTTTTAAAGTAACTTCAGTTGCAAAAGGTCATTTTTAAATAGGTATGATACCAGCTAGATACACATTTAGGTTCATTTATTTTTCAATGTTTAAGATATTTTAAATTATTCTTTTCAATTATATAAAATATTCACAGAATTCTACAAAGAAATCTACAACTTAAGATTTACAGAAGTTTAGCTTGCATCTCCCACAGTCCTTTCTACCCTTTTATTCCCTTCCGTCTACATAGATCATCATTTAAATAAAAAGAATTAGTCATATTGCTTTTCAACTGTTCATATTGTTTTTAATAAAAGCAAACATTCTATACATGTTTGCCTTGACCATGCTTTTTCACTTAACATTATATTCAGGGGATTATGCCATAGCAGTAACACACATTTTCACTCCATTTTTAGTTACATAGTACTTGATTGTAGGAATATACCATAGGTTAGTCACTTAGCTGCTGATAGTCATTTGGGATGTTTTTTCTTATTTGCTATGAAAATACTGCTTGAGCATATTGCTTTGTGTGTAGGTCATTTCATGGTTTTGCCTGCATATGTTTGAAATAAATTCTAGGAGTAAGATTTCTGGTCAAAGACTACATAAATATTTTATTGTGTTCAATATTATAAAATTCCTCTTTAATGCAATTGTGCCATTTTGTAGTCCTGCATACAATTTTAAGAGTACAAGTTTTTACATCCTGATCAACAAATAATATAAAGCTCTTACATTCTTGCTGATCTGATAGGTGAGAAACTGTATCTCAGTATACTTTTCATCTTTATCTTACTGTGAACAAAGAAGAACACATTTTCAGGGATATTCTTGAGTTTTTGCTTTTACCAAATGAGTTTTATAATTAAATTGTCTAGCTTCAAAATACAAAACCCTAAAAACTATTTTACCAGTATTATTTTAAATTTATAAATGTCATAATTTGTGTTTCTAAGGATGGCTACAAAAATATCTCCTATCCCATATATTGTTTTTAAAATTTTTGTGGGTACATAGGGTAGGTATATATATTTATGGAGTGCATGAAAATTTTGATACAGGCATACAATGTGAAATAATTACATCATGTGCAATGTGGTATCCATCCCCTCAAGCATTTTTCCTTTGAATTACAAATAATACAATTACACTCTAAGTTATTTTACAAGGTACAATTAAGTTATTATTGACAATAGTCACCCTATTGTGCTATGAAATAGGTCTTATTCATTCTATTTTTTGTACCCATTAACCATCCCCATCACTCTCCACCACCCCAATAACCCCGCACTCCCCTTTCCAGTGTCTAGTAACCATCTTTCTATTCCCTATGTCCATTAGTTCAATTGTTTTGATTTTTAGACTGAACAAATTAGTGGAAACATGCGATGTTTGTCTCTGACTGGCTTATTTCACATAACGATGATCTCCAGTTCCATCCATGTTGTTGCAAATAACTGGATCTCATTCTTTATTATAGCTGAATAGTACTCAATTGTGTATATGTACCACATTTTCTTTATCCATTCACCTGTTGATGGACACTTACGTTGCTTCCAAATCTTAGCTACTGTAAACAGTGTTGCAACAAACATAGGAGTGCAGATATCTCTTTGATATACTGATTTTCTTTCTTTTTGGTATATACTTAGATCATATGGTAGCTAATTTTTTTAGTTTTTTGAGGAAACCCCAAACTGTTCTCCATAATGGGTTGCACTAATTTACATTCCCACCAACAGTGTACAGGCTTTCCCTTTTCTCCATATCCTCATTGCCTGTCTTTTGGATATAAGCAGTTTTAACTAGGATGAGATAATATCTCACTGGAGTTTTCATTTGCATTTCTCTGATGATCAATGATGTTGGGCACCTTTTCATAGCCTGTTTATCATTTGTATGACTTCTTTTGAGATATGTTTATTCAAATCTTTGGCCCATTTTTTGATTGGATTATTAGATTTTAGCCTATAGAGTTGTTTGAACTCTTTACATATTCTAGTTATTAATCCCTTGTCAGAAGGGTGGTTTTCTCCCATTCTGTGGGTTGTCTCTTTACTTTGTTGATTGTTTCCTTTGCTGTGCAGAAGCTTTTTGACTTCATGTGATCACATTTTTCCATTTTTGCTTTGGTTGCCTGTGCTTGTGGGGTATTGTTCAAGAAATCTTGCCCAGATCAATGTTCCAGAGATTTTCTCCAGTGTTTTCTTCCAGTAGTTTCATAGTTTGAGATCTTAGATTTAAGTCTTGAATTCATTTTGGTTTGATTTTTGTATATAGCAAGAGATAGGGGCCTAGTTTCATTCTTTTGAATCTAGTTTTCCCAGCACCATTAATTGAAGAGACTGTCTTTTTTCCAACGTATACTCTTGATATCTATATTAAAAAAAAAAAATGAGTTCACTGTTGTTATATGAATTTGTTTCTGGGTTCTCTATTCTGTTCCTTCAGTCTGTGTATCCGTTTTTATGCCAGTACCATGAAGTTTCAGTTACTATAGATCTGTAGTATTATTTGAAGTACTGTAATTCTTCCAGTTTTGTTCTTTTCTCTATTTTTTTTTTTTTTTTTTTTTTTTTTTGAGACTGAGTTTTGCTCTTGTTGCCCAGGCTGGAGTGCAATGGCGTGATCTCGGCTCACTGCAACTTCTGCCTCCTAGGTTCAAGTGATTCTCCTGCCTCAGCCTCCCAAGTTGCTGGGATTACTGGCGCCTGCCACCATGCCAGGCTAATTTTTTGTATATTTAGTAGAGACGAAGTTTTGCCATGTTGGCCAGGCTTGTCTTGAACTCCTTACCTCAAGTGATCCACCCGCCTTGGCCTCCCATGTGCTAGGATTACAGGCATTAGCCACCGCACCTGGCCTGTTATTTTTTCTTAAGATAGTTTTGGCTATTTTTGGTCTTTTCTAGTTTCATATAAATTTTCAAATTGTTTTTCTACTTCTGTGTAAAATGTCTTTGGTATTTTGACAGAAATTGCATTGAATCTGTAGATTCCTTTCATTCAATAATATGAACATTTTAACAATATTGATTCTTCCAATCCATGAACATGGCATATTGTTCCACTTTTTGGTGTCCTCTTCAATTTCTTTCATCAGTGTTTTATAGTTTTCATTACAGAGATTTTTCACTTCTTTGGTAAAGCCAATTCCTAGGTATTTAATTTTATATGTGGTTATTGTAGATGAGATTACTTTTTAAATTTTTTTTCAGATTGTTCATTGTTTGCATATAGGAAGGCTGCTGACTTTTGTATGTTGATTTTGTATCCTGCAACTTCACTGAATTTTTTTTTTTGAGAAGTCTTGAGGTTTTTTCAAATATAAGATTATATCATCTACAAACAAGTATAATTTGACTTCCTTTCCAATTGGGATGCCCTTTATTTCTTTTTCTTTTCTGATTGCTCTAGCTAGGACTTCCAGTACTATGTTGAATAACAGGGTGACAGTGTGCATTCTTGTCACATTCCAGATCTCAGAGGAAAGGCTTTCAGTTTCTCTCCATTTAGTATTTAGTAATTCACATGTCTTATTCACGATTTGATATGCCACACATGCCTAGTACACATTTGAGCTCAATAAATCATTGTTGAATTGATAAATAAAATCTATAGTAATGGACAGATTAGAGTTGTATTGTATGAAAATTTAGGTGGCTGCATTTTTTCATCCCTATAATCATACACAATTATAAAATATTAAAATATTAAAATATTAAAAGTATAAAGATATTTGGGGGATAGTTTAATACTTTAATTTATAATATAACCTAATATAAAAGTTAATACGTTATTTCATAAACTGATAGCATTTAAGAAGTTTTAGTGAACAGAGAAAGAATTTGACAAAGTAATTTGTGTGGAAAAATTTTCATATTTTCCTTTTACCTTGCAACAATGAGAAAGTGAATTTTATAAAATATAAATAAACTTCTTGTGTTTAATGTAGGTATCAAAAATTGTATTTTGCATTGGATTTTTTAAAAATCCCTTCTTAATTTATAAAACATATGAGTATGGTCAATCGAATAAAAAAATAATTCATTCAAATACAGTATTTAATATGAACAATTAAATGCTTTTTTATTAGCGATCATTTACTCCTTTAAGCAGCAACTCACAAAGTATGTTCAGTAAAAGTCTGGGCCTACAAGAACTTCATCAAAAACGTGTCCATAGTTACCTTGTTGAAAATCCACAATGCACAGCACATATTTAAGGCACTGAAACGTTTTATAGTGAAGATGCTCTTTAACTGTCTCAACCCAGTATTTCTAAAATTTACTTAACAATAGAATCACTTTTGTCTTTTCAGAGAACATCTGTTAACAGGTGTAACAAGTAAACTGTAGAATATATCTTTTTAAAAGCTGTGGTAAACATTCCAATAGTTTAATTGATACTGCCTTCTTTTTCACTCTTCACCAAGTCCTACTAAGTTTCCGTCTATAATATATCTACAATCCCTTTGATTTCCTCTATCGTTTTTCCCACTATTCTCAACCAAAACCATCATCATCATTTATGTTTAATATTGTGACAGTATCTTAGCGAGTGTCTCCAAATTTTTTGTCTCTGCAATCAATTTTCCTTACTGAATCCAGAATAGTTTAAAAATTGTGTGTATGTGTGTGCGTTACTTTCTTGATTAAACCACTTCAATTATTTCTCATAGTGCTTAGAAAAAATACAAAAATCACAAACCTGTCTTAAAAGATTTTGCTAGATGTTTCTTGCCACTTTCTTCCTCTCACTACGCTCCTCCCACACTGACTATGCATATAGTTCTTAAAACATGTGATGATTTTTCCCACCTTAGGTCTCCCTATAAGTTGTTTCCTTTGCTGAAAATGCTACCTGGCATTTTTTTTTAATCTCCCTAACTCCTGCTACTCTGTAATTTCTCTTTCAATGTCATGCCTCATAGAGCCCTTACTGACCTACATTCTAAATCAGGATGCACTGTATACCATTATACAATTTCCACGAAAGACAATTATAGAACCCGACAATACAGCATATAAAAACTAAATTTTATTATAGAAGATAGCAATGTTAGAGGGTAAATGAGTTAAGCAAATCATCATACCCTGATCAGAGTCCTAAAACATCAAACACATATAGGGAGATAGGAGGATGGAGGAGCCTCAGTAACCTCACTGGAATAAGACCAAAACATACTGCATTCACAGAACCTGAGCTTCTTATATCTGTTATTGTAGGCAGATATTTTAAAAGCCTAGTTCTCATGTTTTACAATGGGTTCTCTTTTATTTTAGGTTCAGGTGGTACATGTGCAATTACATGGGTAAACTGCATGTCACTAAGGCTTGACATACGAATAATCCCATTGCCAAGGTAGTGAGGATAGTACCTGATATGTAGACTTTCAATTTATGCCTGCCTCACATCCTCCAACTTCAAGCTGTCCCTAGTGCCTATTGTTTCCATCTTTGGGTTCATGTCTGTAAAATGTTTAGCTCCCGCTTATACTTGAGAACATGAGGTATTTGATTTTCTGTTCCTGCATTAGTTCACTTAGGATAATGGCCTCCGGCTATTAATACATCCATGTTGCTGCAAAGGACATGATCTCATTCTCTTTTATGGCTGCTAAGTATTCCACAGTGTATATTTACCATATTTTCTTCATGTGGTTCACCATTGATAGGCATCTTGGTGGATTCCACGTCTTTGCCATTGTGAGCAGTGCTGCAATGAACACACAAGGGTATGTGTCTTTTTGATAGAACAATTTATTTTCCTTTGGGTATATACCTAATACTGGGATTGCTGGGTCAAATGGTAGTTCGGTGTTAAGTTCTTGGTGAAATCACTAAATTGTATTCCACAGTGGCTAAACTAATTTACATTCTTACCAGCAGAGTCTAAGTGTTCCCTTTTCTTCACAGCCTTGCCAAAATCTTGCTTTTTGACTTTTTAACAATAGGTATTCTGACTGGTGTGAAATGGTATCTCATGTGGTTTTAATTTGCATTTCTCTAATGATTAATGATGCTGAGCATTTTTTTTATGTATTTGTTAGCTGTTTGTCTTTTTTTTGAGATGTGTCTGTTCATGTCCTTTGCCTGTTTTTGACGGGGTTGTTTTTTGCTTGCTGATTTGTTTAAGTTCCTTACAGATTCTGGCTACTGCAATCTGCAAATATTTTCTCTCATTCTGTAGGCTGTCTTTTTACTCTGTTGATGTTTCCTTTGCTATGCGGAAGCTCTTTAATTAGGTCACACTTGTCAATTTTTGTTTTTGCTGCAATTGCTTTTGAGGACTTAGTCATAAATTCTTTGCTGATGTCCAGAATGGTATTTCCTAGGTATTCTTCTAGAGCTTTTTAAAATTGTTTTAGGTCTTACATTTAAATTTTTAATTCATCTTGAGTTGAATTTTATATATGGTGAAAGTAAGGGGTCCAGGTTCAATCTTCTGCATATGGCTACCATTTATTGAATAACACCCGAATTGAATTAGAATTCCTTTCCTCATTGTTTGTTATTGTTGATTCTGTCAAATATCAGCTGGTTCTAGGTGTGTGGCTTTATTTCTTGGCTCCCTATCCTTTTCCATTGGTCTGTATGTCTGTTTTTCGATGAGTACCATGCTATTTTGGTTGTTAGCCTTATATTATAGTTTGAAATGAGGTAGTGTTATGCCTCTGGCTTTGTTCTTTTTGCTTAGAATTGCTTTGGTGATTCGAGCTCTTTTTGCTTCCATATGAATTCTGGAATAGTTTTTTTTTTTTTATTTATTCTGTGAAAAATGAAGTTTTAAGCTCAATTGGAATAGCATTTAATCCATAAATTGCTTCAGGCAATGTGGCCATTTTAACAATATTGGTTCTTCCTATCTATGTTAGACCATTCTTGCATTGCTATAAAGAAACACCTGAGGCCGAGTAATTTACAAAGAAAAGAGGTATAATTGATTCATGGTTCTGCAGGCTGTACAAGCATGGTGCTGTCATCTGTCCAGCTTCCGAGAGAGCCTCAGGGAACTTTTACTCACGGTGGAAGGCAAAGTGGAAGCAAGCACTTCACATGGCAAAAGCAGGAGCAAGAGAGAGTGGGAGGGAGGTGCCACACATGACAAAACCAGATCTCACAAGAACTCACTATCATGAGGACAGCACTGAGCCATGATGGATTTGCCCCATGACTCAAATACCTCCCACCAGGTCCTACCTTCAACATTGGGGATTACATTTCAACATGAGATTTGGATGTGGAAAATATTCAAACTACATCACTATACATGAACATGGAATGTTTTTCTATTTGTTTGTGTCATCTCTTCTTTCTTTCAACAGTGTTTAGCAATTCTGCTTGCAGAGAGTTTTCACCTCCTTGGTAAGCAGCATTACTAGGTATCTTATTCTTTTTTTGTGGCTATTGTAAATGAGATTGCATTGCTGATGTGGCTCTGAGGTTGAATAGCATTGGCGTATAGCAATGCTACTGATTTTTGTACACTGATTTTGTACCCTGAAACTTCACTGAAGTTGTTTATCAGTCCTAGAAGCCTTCTGGTAGGGTCTATGCAGGGACTTCCAGTACTACTTTGAATAGGAGTGGTGAGAGTGGGCATCCTTGTCATGCTCCAGTTCTCAAGGTTAATGTTTACAGCTTTTGCCCATTTAGTATGATGCCAGCTGTGGGCTGGTCAGAGATAGCTGTTATTATTTGAAGTATATTCCTTCGATGTCTAATTGTTAAGGGTTTCTCACTGAGGGATTAATTTTACCAAAGGTCTTTTCTGTGTCTATTGATATAATCATGTAATCTATGTTGTTAATTTTGTTTATGTGATGAATCACATTTATTGATTTGTGTATGCTGAACCAATCTTGCATCCAAAGAATAAAGCCTGCTTGACTGTGGTAGATTAGCTTTATGATGTGCTGCTGGATTCAGTTCATTATTAATCGTATTTTGTTGAGTATCTTTGCATCTATGTTTATTAGAGATTTTGACCAGAAGTTTTCTCGTTTTCATTGTGTCTCTGTCAGGCTTTGGTATCAGAATGATGCTTGCTTCAGAGGATGAGTTAGGGAGGAGTCCCTCCTCCTTGAATTTTTGCAGTGCTTTTAGTAGAAATGGTACTCTCTCTTCTTTTTACATCTGGTAGAATTTGACTGAATCCATCTGGTCCAGGACATTTTTTGGTGAATAAGGTTTTCATTATTGATTCCATTTCAGAACAAATTATTGCTCTGTTCAGGATTTTAATTTCTTTCTGGTTCAATGTTGGGAGGCTTCGTGTTTCTAGGACTTCAATTTCTTCTAGGTTTTCTGATTTGTAAGCACAGAGATGTTTGTAACAGTCTCTGAGGGATTTTTTTTTTCTTCTGTAGGATGGTTTGTAATAAATCAACTTTTAGTTTCATTGATCTTTTGTATGAATTTTTCCATCCCAATTTCATTCAATTCAGCTCCGATTTTGGTTATTTATTTTCTTCTGTTAGCCTTAGAGTTGGTTTGCTCTTGTTTTTCTAGTTTCTCTCTGTGCAACTTTAGGTGTTAATTTGAGATCTTTCCAACTTTTTAACATAGGTGTTTAGCGCTGGAAACTTTCCTCCTAACACTGCTTTAGCTGCATCCCGAAGATTATTTTATGTTGCGTTGGTTTTTACTAGTTTCAAAGAATTTCTTGATTTCTGTGTTAAGTTTGTTTCTTACCCAAAAGTCATTTAAAAGCAGATTTTAAAACTTTTGTTTATTGTACAGTTTTGGTAGATCTTCTTGGTATTGATTTCTACTTTTATTGCATTGTGGTCTAAGAATGTGGTTGGTATGAGTTCATTTGTTTTTAATTTGTTGAGACTTGCTTTATGGCCAAGCATATGATTGATCTTAGGCGAGTATGTACCATGTGCAGATAAGAAGAATGTATATTCTGTTGTTATTGGGTGGGTGTTGTATAGATGTTTAGGAGGTCCAATTGATCAAGTGTTGAATGTAAGTTCAGAATATCTTTGTTACTTTTTTGCCTCAATAATGTCTAACACTGTCATTAGGTGTTGAAGTCCTCCAATATTATTGTGTGGTTGTCTATATTTCTTCATAGTCCTCTTAAGAACTTGTTTTATGAAGCTGGGTGCTCCAATGTTGGGTGCATATATATTTAGGATAGTTACATCTTCCTATTGGATTGAACCCCTTATTGTTATGTAATGCTCTTTGTCCTTTTTGATCACTGTTGGTTTAAATTCTGTTTTATCTGACGTAAGAATAGCAATCTCTATTCTTTTCTGTTTTCCATTTGTCTGACAGAACTTTCTCCATCTCTTTACTTTCAGCCTAATGGTGTCATATTTGTGAGGTAAGTTATCTTGAAGACAGCAGGCAATTGGGTATTGTTTCTCTATCCAACTTGCCACTCAATGTCTTGTAAGTGGGGCATTTGGCCTGTTTGTGTTCCAAATGTAAAGAGCTACATGACATTGATATGTGAGGATTTGATTCTGTTATCATGCTGTTAGCCAGTTGTTATGTAGACTTGATTGTATAGTTGCTCTATGGCATTTGCTTGTCTGAAAGGGATTTTATTTCTCCTTTGCTTATGAAGTTGAGTTTGGCAGAAGATGAAATTCTTGGTCAGAATTTCTTCGCTTTAAGGATGTTGAAACTAGGCCCCCAATCTTTTCTAGCTTGTAATGTTTCCACTGAAACATCTTCTGTTAATTAGCCTGATGGGGTTCCCTTTGTATGTGACCTGCCCCTTCTCTCTAGCTGTCTTAAGAACTTTTAAGATTTTTTTTCTTTTTCACTGACCTTGGAAAACTGATGACTATGTGTCTTGGGGATGGTTGTTTTGCACAGTATCTCATATGGATTCTCTGAATTTCTTGAATTTGCATGTCAACCTCTCTAGTGAGATTGGGAACATTTTCATGGACTTTATCCTCAAATATAATTTCCAAGTTACTTGCTCTCTCCTTTTCTCTTTCAGGAATGTGGAACAATAAGATTATTCTCTTTACATAATCCCAATGTTCTTAAAAGGCTTTTTCATTTTAAAAAATTATTGTTGTCTCCCTGTGTTGCTTTGAAGGAGTGATTTTCAGAATCTGAGATTCTTTCCTCCGTTTGGTCTATTCTGTTGTTGATGCTTCCTATTGTATTTTGAAATTCCTGTTTCAAATTTCTCATTTCCCTAAGTTCAGTTTGGTTCTTTCTTAAAATGGTTATGTCATCTTTTGACTTTTAGGTTATTTAACTGTTTTCTCCGGATTGGGTTTCAACCTCCTCATATCTTAATGGGCTTCCTTGCTGTCCAGATTCTGAATTCTATGTCTGATGTTTAGCCATTTCAATCTGGTTAAGAATCATTGCTGGGGAGCTGGTGTAATCATCAGGAGGGAAGAAAACATTCTGACTTTCAGAGTTGCCAGAGTTCCTGCACTAGTTCTTTCTCACCTATGAGGGCTGATGTTCCTTTACACTTTGAAGTCCTTTCCATAGGGCTTTTGTTTTTGTGATCACTATTGCCTTGAGCATTTGACTGTGGTGCCAGTTGCATATAGTTGAATTACTGTTTCTAGATACTTTCAGAGATTCCAGGCAAAGCTCTGTACTGGTGAACTGTGTGCTCCAATCCTAGGTGGCTGGGACCAGGTCTGTAACTTTGTCCTCTGGTACCTTGAGGTTGAGCCCTGGCTGGGCTGGAGAGCTCGAGGTACTCCCAGGCCACTGGCAACAGCACTCTGTAGGGGACGGTGGGGGGTGGTTAATTGTGGGTGTAAGTGCTCCAGCAGGGGCAGCAGGGGCATGCAGGTGAGAAGCACCCTGGTGGCACATCGGGGCACCATGGGCAAATGTGCTCCACAGGGGCAGCACCAGGCGAACATTCTGACAGGAGGTTATCAGCAAAAGTACTCCAGTGGTATGGTAGTGGCCTCTGGCAAAACAAACAAACAAATAAACAAACAAACAAAAAAAACTATGGCAATGGCCACTGGCACAAGTGCTCTGGCAGGGTAGATGAGGCTACACTGTATGAATGCACAGCCAGGCAGAGACTCTGGAAGGGACTGGCAGAGAGCACGGAGTGCAGATCAGACTTGCCCTGGTCCCGTGAGAAAGACAGCCCTGTTCTCTCCAGGTTTGGCAGATACCATAGGTCACAGCCACCTCTTTTCCCTAGGAGTTGTTCAGGGCCTGGAATGCATTCTGGTGCTCCGCAATGCTGTGCAGAGTTCTTGGTTTCCTCCTCCTTCAGTACCAACATCTGAATCATTTATCTAACCACTCTCAGTGTGTTCTCTCAGATGGTCTGTTAAGAGTACGCCAATTTACTCGATATTCTGGTCTGTCTCAGTGGGAGAAGTTCTTCCTGGCTGCGTTTAAATGGCCATATTTTCTCAAGTCTGATGATTACAAGGCAATGTCCCATGATAGGCTGTATACAAGCTAAATAAAGGAAAAAGCTGGTAGCAGGGCTCAGTCCAAGTCCAAAAACCTCAAAACCAGGAAAGCCAATAGTACAGCCCTCAGTCAGAGATTGAAGGCCTGAGAGCCACTGAGAGGCTGCTGGTCCAAGTCCCGGAGTCCAAAGGCTGTAGAACCTGAAATCTGATATCCAAGGGCAAAAGAAGAAGCCAAGCATGTGCCAGGGCACCACAGAGAGTGAGCAGACTCAACAAGCAAACTACTTTGGGTTTTCTTATTTTTCTTATGAATATGCCTTCTGTCCTTGATACCTTTGTTCATGCTCGGTACTGGCTCAATAATGGCCTAGTACTATGGTAACATGTAAACAACTTGAAACTCCTACAACATTAATTTACAGTTCCCATAAATTCACAGGATCCTTTTCTTTTTCTTTATAGCACTTATAACATTTATCTTTGTGTTTAATTATTAAATGTCTATTCTCCTCACTAAGCCAAATCTAGTAAGAGCAAGAATATTTTGCTGAACTCTGTATACCCAATGAGTAGCAAAGTGAATGTCTGTGAACTGAATAGATTAATAGACGAAGTACCTACTGCATCAGTTACTCTGATAGGACTAAAGATAGAAATATGAGACTATGTAGCTCTCCCCCTTAAAGAGCTACAAATGCAATGGGAGAAGATAAAATATCAAACAGATAATTAAAGGAATTTGGTAAAACCTGTGATATACACTGAGTACCAAATAATCCTATATAAAATGATATATAATACTGCATCAAAAATATCCTAAGGTTCTTTTACATATATGCATATATAGGTCTTTAACACACTTACAACTTTGATTGAAATAACCCATCTGTTTATTTGAAGAAATGCTTAATTCATAAAATGATCAGAATTACCAACCACAATGAAGCAACATGGAAACAAAGAGTTGAAATAAACTTAACCATGTTTATATGGAACGCACATAAACAGAGAAATTATATTTCTGCAATGTCTAAGGAAAGTCAGAAAAATCTTTATGTATGGTATTTCTCACAATTATCTTCACTGTCATATGAAACATTCATTTTCTGTTCATATTATGTCTAAATCACAAAATATAGTATCTCCATTATATTTCTTGTAAAAAGAAAAGTACTTTACTAAATGTCTTAGGGGAAGCAAATTTCTCTTTTTGTAGCAAGGTTTTAACTTGAATAAGACACAGAGATCAGGGTAAGAATTGAGTCATCTGCTTCTCTGATCCTTCTTTGTGGTTAGAGGCTCTGATAATTATCAAGAATAAAAAATCCTCATCAAAGGAACAGATGAGAGTTTCACAAAAGTTGAAAGGGTTTGTTAGATAGTTCCTGCTAATCACTACAAAGGTTTGTTATAAGATATAAGAAATAAATACTTGGTGCCATTTGTGACATATTAAGAGCTCTTCATTATTTCTACATCTTAAAATATACAATATTTACTTTAGATCATGAAAATAAAACCTACATATGGAAAATATATACACTTCATCCTTCTGGTTGGAATGAGAGGTTTTTTAACTTGCTATCCATGTGTAGAAACACACTGGATATCCTGACGTATGATCACCAACTCTGCCTTTCCTCTCTTTATGTGCAAACAGACTTTGTTTTGGTTTCTAGCTAAAGGGGCTCATTATAAAGAATAATTTTCCTGTAAATCTCTGTGTCATCAGAATAGTCATGAAACTCTACATTTATCATTGTAGTTTACAAGCTAATTTGCCTACTGTTGTTTTCTGCCCTTGTTTGGGGTATTGAATTTACGTACTCTTGTAACACTATTTACTTAAACTGCTTACAATTTCTTTACTTCATCAAACAATAGAATAGCTACTGATTTCTCAAACTGGGGACATTTTATTAATTCTAAAATGGTTAAAGAATATTTTCATCTATTGCGTATCCTGTTTATTAAAATGAAATTCAGGAAAAATTAGACTCCAGAAATTCACTGCATACCTCAATGTTCTTAGTTGCAAACAACAGAATCTACTCTGAATAGGTTAAGCATAAAGGAAACTTATTGAAACATCTTAAGGAGCTCACAAAACTTCCAAGAAGGCCATAAAGCCAGACTCACAAGCTACAGCATTTAGAAAATGCTCAGCCTACTGAATTAATTCCTTTGGCAAAAACACAATTGCCTGTGCACTTTGCTAAGACACAGCAGCTTTTACAGACGCCACAGTTTTTACACAAAATACTAAAACTAGATTTCAGATTCTCTGCTGCTTGCCCCAGGAACTAAATGCTCTGCTAACAGAAAGAAGCATTCTCAGTCGGCTTGCTTCTCTCACCTTGGACACCTCTAAATCCAAATCTCCCGCAAATACATTGATTATTCACGCTACAGTCATATATTTATGCCCTGGCAGCAAGACAGGCTAAGAGAATAACCTTCATTTTCTACTTTGGGGAGGTATTCAAAATCTGTTTTCTTAGATTCTATAGTTTTCTGCTTGGCATCCATTAATTACAGGGCCAAGCTAACTGCTAAGGTTGTTTACATCTGTTCTATTATCTAGTTTTAGCAGTAATATGAAAATCATATTACAAATTATCCAACAAATTCCAACTCCATACCCCCAACCTGCTTCCTGTATTTAACTCTCACATACTAAGCCAATATCACCTCTGCCCACAATCAGCCTAAATCACCTAGAGCCAAGCACCAGAAAACTAAAGGCCCTACAATCCAGAGCCCATTGGCATTATTCAAACTAGCCAATCCTAAGCTATTTCTCTTCCCCTGCCTTGACTTTCCCATGAAAAACACAATAAACACTCTGGGCCATGCTGTCCTTTCACTCATGCTCCTGCCTCCTGACCAACCTGGTGCTTCCCCATGTGGTTCTGTGTGGCATGACATGTCCCCTTCTCCTGGGAAATGTAAGTAATTAATTTTTCTTTCAAAGGCAGTTGTCTCCATATTTGACACTGTTTTATACTTGATTAAAACAAAATACAGGGTACAAATTTTAGAACAGGAGGGCAAGATGTATAACCTGAGGAACTCTCCAAATATAAGGTGAATATTCCAAATGTTGTATAGCTACAAACGTGAAAAATGACCAATATATCTACTAGGTAAATGAGATACTTTTACTAGTGGAAACTGTTTCGATTAATTAAATTTAGTGGGACAAATTGTATACAAATTCCGATTTAGCAGACTTCCCTGAGGAAACCATCATTAATCTTTAGAATTAACTCTTGAGTGTGAAGATGACCTTGGAGCCGGGAAGCCAACTAAAAACCTATTAAGGAATTAACAAGAAATGTTAACTTTACTGTTAATAAAACAAGTTTTAGGGGGGCGCACCCAAGATGGCCGAACAGGAACAGCTCCAGCCTCCAGCTCCCAGCATGTGGGACACAGAAGACGGGTGATTTCTGCACTTTCAACTGAGGTACAAGGTTCATCTCACTGGGGCGTGTCAGACAGTTGGCGCAGCTCCAGGAGTACAGTCCGACCAGCGAGAGCTGAAGCAGGGCGAGGCATCGCCTCACCTGGTAAGCGCAAGGGGGAAGGGAATTCCTTTTCCTGGTCAAGGGAAATTGAGACACACAACACCTGGAAAATCGGGTAACTCCCACCCTAATACTGTGCTTTACCAAGGGTCTTAGCAAATGGCACACAAGGAGATTATATCCCACACCTGGCCCAGAGGGTCCCAGGCCCACGGAGGTACAAGGAGGAGTTGGTGCCATTCCTTCTGAAACTATTCCAATCAATAGAAAAAGAGGCAATCCTCCCTAACTCATTTTACGAGGCCAACATCATCCTGATACCAAAACCTGACAGAGATATAACAAAAAAAGAGAATTTTAGACCAATATCCCTGATGAACATCGATGCAAAAATCCTCAATAAAATACTGGCAAACCGAATCCAGCAGCACATCTAAAAGCTTATTCACCATTATCAAGTGGGCTTCATCCCTGGGATGCAAGGCTGGTTCAACATTCGCAAATCAATAAACATAATCCAGCATATAAACAGAACCAAAGAAAAAAAGCACATGATTATCTCAATAGGTGCAGAAAAGGCCTTTGACAAAATTCAACAGCCCTTCATGCCAAAAACTCTCAATAAATTCAGTATTGATGGAACGTATCTCAAAATAATAAGAGCTATTTATAACAAACCCACCACCAATATCATACTGAATGGGCAAAAACTGGAAGCGTTCCCTTTGAAAACTGGCACAAGACAGGGATGCCCTCTCTCACCACTCCTATTCAACATAGTGTTGGAAGTTCTGGCTAGGGCAATCAGGCAAGAGAAAGACATCAAGGGTATTCAGTTAGGAAAAGAAGAAGTCAAATTGTCCCTCTTTGCACATGACATGATTGTATATTTAGAAAACCCTATTGTCTCAACCCAAAATCTTAAGCTGATAAGCAACTTCAGCAAAGTCTCAGGATACAAAATCAATGTGCAAAAATCACAAGCATTCTTATACACCAGTAACAGACAAACACAGAGCCAAATCAGGAATGAACTTCCATTCACAATTGCTTCTAAGAGAATAAAATATCTAGGAATCCAACTTACAAGGGATGTAAAGGACCTCTTCAAGGAGAACTACAAACCACTGCTCAGTGAAATAAAAGAGGACACAAACAAATGGAAGAACATTCCATGCTCATGGATAGGAAGAATCAATATTGTGAAAATGGCCATACTGCCCAAGGTAATTTGTAGATTCAATGCCATCCCCATTAAGCTACCAATGACTTTCTTCACAGAATTGGAAAAAACTGCTTTAAAGTTCATATGGAACCAAAAAAGACCCCACATTGCCAAGAGAATCCTAAGTAAACTGAACAAAGCTGGAGGCGTCATGCTACCTGACTTCAAACTATACTCCAAGGCTACAGTAACCAAAACAGCATGGTACTGGTACCAAAACAGAGATATAGAGCAATGGAACAGAACAGAGCCCTCAGAAATAATACCACACATCTACAGCCATCTGATCTTCGAAAAACCTGACAAAAACAAGAAATGGGGAAAGCATTCCCTATTTAATAAATGGTGCTGAGAAAATTGGCTAGCCATAAGTAGAAAGCTGAAACTGGATCCTTTCCTTACTCCTTATACAAAAATTAATTCAAGATGGATTAGAGACTTAAATATTCGACCTAAAATCATAAAAACCCTAGAAGAAAACCTAGGTAATACCATTCAGGACATAGGCATGGGCAAGGACTTCATGTCTAAAACACCAAAAGCAACGGCAACAAAAGCCAAAATTGACAAATGGGATCTCATTAAACTAAAGAGCTTCTGCACAGCAAAAGAAACTACCATCACAGTGAACAGGCAGCCTACAGAATGGGAGAAAATTTTTGCAATCTACTTATCTGACAAAGGGCTAATATCCAGAACCTATAAAGAACTCAATCAAATTTATAAGAATAAAACAGACAACCCCATCAAAAAGTGAGCAAAGCATATGAACAGACACTTCTCAAAAGAAGACATTCACACAGCCAATAGACACATGAAAAAATGCTTGTCATCACTGGCCATCAGAGAAATGCAAATCAAAACCACAATGAGATACCATCTCACACCAGTTAGAATGGCAATCATTAAAAAATCAGGAAAGAACAGGTGCTAGAGAGGATGTGGAGAAATAGGAACACTTTTACACTGTTGGTGGGACTGTAAACTAGTCAAACCATTGTGGAAAACAGTGTGGCAATTCCTCAAGGATCTAGAACTAGAAATACCATTTGACCCAGCCATCCCATTACTGGGGATATACCCAAAAGATTATAAGTCATGCTGCTATAAAGACACATGCACATGTATGTTTATTGCAGCACTATTCACAATAGCAAAGACTTGGAATCAATCCAAATGTCCATCAGTGACAGACTGGATTAAGAAAATGTGGCACATATACACCATGAAATACTATGCAGCCATCAAAAAGGATGAGTTTGTGTCCTTTGTAGGGACATGGATGCAGCTGGAAACCATCATTCTCAGCAAACTATCACAAGAACAGAAAACCAATCACCACATGTTCTCACTCATAGGTGGAAACTGAACAATGAGACCACTTGGACACAGTAAGGGGAACATCACACACTGGAGGCTATTGTGGGGAGGAGCCAGGGAGGAGGGATAGCATTAGGAGATATACCTAATGTAAATGATGAGTTAATGTGCAGCACACCAACATGGCACATGTATACATATGTAACAAACCTGCACGTTGTGCACATGTACCCTAGAACTTAAAGTATAATTTAAAAAAAAAAGGTTTTAAAGTAGCTTAACCTGAAAGTTGGGGAAGATGTAGCACTCTTTTACTAACTTTGGTTAATGAAATACAGTCTTGCATCACTTTACGGGTATATATTCTGAGAAATGCATAGTTAGGCAAGTTCATCACGCAAACATCATAGAACACACACAAACCTAGATGGTATAGCCTACTACACACCTAGACTACAGGGTATAGCCTATTTCTCCTAGGTGACAAACCTCCACAGCATGTTACTGTACTGAAATACTGGAGGCAACTTTAACACAATGGTAAGTATCTATGTATTTAAACATATCTAAACATACAAAAGGTACAGTAAAAACACAGTATAAAAGATAAAAAATGGTACACCTGCATAGCGCACTCACCATGAATGAAGTTTATAGAACGGGAAGTTGCTCTCGGTGAGTCAGTGAGTGAGTAAGTGGTAAGTGAATGTGAAGGCCTAGAAACATTCTTGTGTAATACTATAGACTTACATATACTGTACAGTTAAGCTATAATAGATTTATTTTTAAAATTTTATCTCTTCAATAATAAATTAACCTTAGCTTGCTGTAACTTTTTAACTTGTAAACTATTTTTTAAAACTTTTTAACTCTTTTTAAATAACACTGAGCTTAAAAGACAAACATTGTACAAAAGTATAAAAATATTTTTCTTTCTATAAGACTTCATGTATTTTTTTAAGATTTAATTTTTATTTTTACTTTTGAAATAACTAGCATTGCAGGTTTGTTACATCTGCAGACTTACCTACAGACACCCCAGTAATGGTGCAATAGCTATGTTACAAAAGCTACGATGTCACTAGGAGACAGAAATTTTTCAGCTCCATGATGATCTTATGGGCCATGGTTTATGCAGTCCATCATTGACTGAAAGCTGATTATGTGGCACATGACTGCAGTTTTCATATGACAAATTTCAGAGTGTTAAAATATTTTATTTCTGACAAAAAATTTATACATTTTCAGTGTAAAACATGATGTTTTGATATATGTACATTTAGGGAAATGGTTAAATCAATCTAATTAATATATTAATCACACCACTTTTTTTTTTTTTTTTTTGGAGAGAACAGTTAAGATCTAATCTCTTAGCAACGTCTATGTCTACAATACATTATTAACTACAGTCACCATGCTATACAATGCATGTCCAGAATTTATTCATCCTAACTGAATCTTTATACCTTTTAACTAACATCTCCCTATCCCTCCCACCTCAGTGTCTGGCAACCACCATTCAACTCTCTGTTCTACAAGCTCAACTCTTTTAGATTCCACATATGACTGAGATCACAGAGTATTTGCCTTTCTGTGTCTGGCTTATTTCACTTAACATAATGCCCTTCTGGTTCATCCATGCTGTTGCAAATGACAGAATTTTCTTTTTTTAAGGCTAAATAGTAATCTGTTGTATATACATACCACATTTACTTTATTTATTCATGCACTAGTAGACACAGGTTGATTCCACAGCTTGGCTATTATGAATAATGCTACAGTAGACATGGGGATGGAGACACTTCTTTGACATTTTTATCATTTCCTTTGGATGTACACCCAGAAGTGGATTGTTGGATCATATGGTAGTTCTATCTTTAATTTTTTTGAGGAAACTCTATACTATTTTTGATAATAATGGCTGTACCCATTTATATTCTCATCAACAGTGAATGAGGGTCCCTTTTTCTCTACATCCTCATCAATACTTATCTTGTCTTTTCAAAAACAGTCATTCTAGACTTGTGAAGTGATACTGCATTGACCTTTTAATTTGCATTTCCCTGATGATTAATGATGTTGAGCATTTTTTTCCTGTTGGCTTTTGTATATATCTTCCTTTGAAAAATATTTAGCTCCACTGCTCATTTTTTAACCAGATTATATATTTCCTTTCCTTGCAATTGAAGTGTTTGAGTTCCTTTTATATTAATTGTTTGTCAGATGTATGGTTTGCAATCATTTTCTCCCATTCTCCCATTCTGTAGGATGTCTTTACTATGTTGATTTTCTTCGCTGTGCTGAAGCTGCAATCCCATATGTCTATTTTGCTGTTGCTGCCTGTGTTTTAGGGTCATATACAAAAAATTCATTGCCCAGACCAATGTAAAGAAGCTTGTTATCTATGTTTCCTTTGAATCATTTTATAGTTACAGGTCTCAAATTTAAGTCTTATTTCATTTTGAGTTGATTTTTTTTTACATGATGTGAGATGAAAGTCCAATTTCATTCTTCTGTAGATATTCAGTTTTCTCACCAACATTCTTTGAAGGGACCTACCCTTTCCTCACTTCATGTTCTTGGCACGTTTGTTGAAAATCAATTGACTGTAGTGTATGGATTTATTTCTGGGCTCTCCATTTTGTTCCATTGATTTTTATATCTGTTTTTATGGTAGTATCATGCTGCTTTCGTGATTATTAGTTTTGTAGTAGATTTTGAAGTCAGGTAATGTGATGCCTCCAGCTTTGTTCCTTTCACTCAAGATTGTTTTCAAACAATACGTATAGACTCTGATTTAGAGTTACCGGTGGAGTAATTATGCAGATGTAGAGATAAATAACAGATTTATTACATCAGAGCATATAAAGGGTTCCTATCCACTACTGGAATCCACTTAGTGACATTCTTGAAAGGCAGTAATTCAGATTCTACTGAAATATTTTCAATGGTAGGGAAGTTGTAAAGGCACTTTCTTCCATTACTGAGCAGTTCTAATTATTATAAAATGGTTCCTTCACTGAGTTGAAATATCCACCCTATAACTACCACCCAGTGCTGCTTCTATTTTCTTAAGCCTCAATATTATGTTAACCATCAGACAGATCTTCAACTATTTGTGGATAGCTATGATGTGACCTCCTTAGTCTTCACTTCTTTATGCTAAATATTGTCAGTTCCTTAACATCTTCAACACACACAGTGGTTCCAGATCTCTCCCTAGCTTGATGACCCTCCTTTGAATATACTACAATTACTGTGTATTTTCTACAAAACATAGTTTTCAAATTCTAGCACTATACTCTAGAGGTGGCCAACTGAGGATACAAGGATAATTTGCGCTATACACTTCTAAATAATTACACCATGCTATTGGCACATACTGATCTTAACAAACCCTAAAGCTATTTTTACTTAATTGCCCAAAGTATGAGCAAGGTTCAGTCATACTCAGTTAAAGCACAAAGCAAATGAGTGACTGCCAAGCTAGTAAATTTATCAAAAACAGGAAGAGAGTTTTTTGAGATTTCTGTACCTGAGAATCTAGGTTCTCTTTCAATGTTAACATCTTCTCTCACTAAATGTTCACCAATCAGCTGTTTATTTATCCCTCCAGAAACACGGCTAGAGAGTGACATGAAGCTCTTCAGTCTAGTGTGAAATTAAATACTTTTTCCCATTGGGAAAATGAGGTAAGGGAGGAGACCACCCCTCACATTGTCTTATGCCCAATTTCTGCCTCCAAAAAAAGAAAAAGTTAAAACTAAAAGGCAGAAATGAAATCCACAAGCAGACAGACCAGCGCCACACCCTGGGCCTGGTAGCTAAAGATCGACCACTGACCTAATTGGATATGTTATCTATAGATTACAGATATTGTATAGAAAAGCACTGTGAAAATCCCTATCCTGTTTTTTTACGATCTAATTATTGGTGCATGCAGCCTCCAGTCACATACCCGCTGCTTGCTCAATTGATCACGACCCTCTCACGCGCACCCCTAGAGTTGTGAGCCCTTAAAAGGGACAGGAATTGCTCACTCTGGGAGCTCGGCTCTTGAGACAGGAGTCTTGCTGATGCCCCCGGCCAAATAAACCCCTTCCTTCTTTAACTCAGTGTCTGAGG
This sequence comes from Macaca thibetana thibetana, assembly GCF_024542745.1. NCBI lineage: Eukaryota > Metazoa > Chordata > Mammalia > Primates > Cercopithecidae > Macaca > Macaca thibetana. The sequence continues at coordinate 132,683,724 of NC_065582.1, read as the reverse complement.
AGTTTTGTCTATGGCTCGTCCTGCTACAGAGGGAAAGGTCTCCTTTCAGGTGTCATGATATTTTTCCCATTCTTAAAGAACTCTGAAAACAAAATGATCATTCTGTGTAACCTCCTATCAGGTAAGTTGTTAGGTCTGAGAAATGGGAACTAGTTTCCCACTTATCTTACTATATTTTTATGATGAGTGCCTTGTCCTACCCAGATTGAAGATGATTCTTCTTAATGGAGGAGGCACACACACAAATTGCTAAACTCTGAGTCTCTCCTCTCTGTCATGCAGAGGGGTGGGATGACTGTTGTCTTTTAATCTTTATTACTATTATTATTCAGAAATCCAGTATACACTCTATCAAATTTAGAAGCTTGAAGATTCTTTCATATTATATAAATTCATCTTCAATTATTTCTATTGCTCAATCATTTCTTCTTACATTTTACAAAAAGGGAAAAATGTATGTACAATTAAAAATGCTGACAAGCAAATTCATTTACACTCTGTAAATTGGCTGATGCCATTATAATATTTCAGTGTGACTCATAAAATATCTTTGTCCTATACAAGTGTTAATAAATGAAAATTAATTTTAGTGACATTTCTAGTGTCATATGGGTTTATCATTTACTTTCTGAAACAAGAAGAAAATGTCTTTATACTTTAAACATATGTCTTTATACTTTAAACATATAGTAGAAAATTCAAAATCTTATTTTTATATCCAACTTACTGCTACACTAAATTTTCTCATTTCTGTAGATAAATGAAACAAAAGTAAATTTGTTCAGCTCTAAAAAAGTTATCAAAATGTTAAGAAGGAATTTTGTTTCCAGTTATCAAGATTAATTGTGCATTGTATCTAAGTAAATATAACTAAGCATATTCCAGCATAAACTGTCAAAAGCTAGATGAGATGAAATATCTCTATATAGAAATATGTGGGAAAAGTTATCTGAATTTTCCAAACCTTAAAAATATAATAGGAAAATTTTGGTTGATTTTTTTTCACAAAATGAGTTCTGTTTATGTTTGTAGATAACTTATGTTTTTAAGGAAAGATTCTTTAAAAATATTTTGTTGTTCTTTTTCAATGTTATAAAAATAAGAAATTGATTTTATCAAAGATAGAAATAAAGATAAACAAAAAATAAGAAAAATAAAATCCCCTTTAGCTCCACCTCCCAGAAATAATCACTTTTTCAGTTTTTTTACAAGAATCTTAAGTATATAGCATTGTAGATGTTAGTTTATTTTACAGAGGTAGATATCATTAATTAATCACAGTGTTCTATTCTAATGATCAGAGTAGTTGCCTGATAACTCTGAGCATGGTACTGGATCCAATCAATGCTTATGTATATTCCTACTATTTGTACATAATATTATGAACCTATCATATTTGTTGTCTTTATTTCTTACTTAAGAGATCCAGAACATATTCCCATGAAACTGTTTTTTCTTTTACAACACTACTTTAAAGGACAGCTTACTATGTAACTATATGTGGGATTCTATATTTCACTGTAGAAGGTTTCCCAGGTATTTTTTGTTAATGAATAACTCTGATGAACATCCTTGGAGCATGTATACTAAGTGATGTAAAATTAATTTGCATTAAAAGACTTTTGATATGTATTGCTAAATTTATTGTTACAGGGCTTTGTAATTTTTTTTCCAAACATTAAATGTCTTTGAGAAATAACTGGATCTTAGATATTTAGTGCATACAATTTTTTCTGCAATCCTTTTTTAACTTTCCCTGAGGCAGGAAACCAAATAGTTTTGTTTTGCCAACAGTTAAGGCTCTTCTATAATTAAAATTGCAAAAGGTACCCACCCTGAAAAGAAAAAGGGATTTACTGGCAAAAACTTTTTTCTAGCTAGAGGAGTCAAAAATAAGGTTTAAAGAAGAGATTGGAACATTCCAGTAAAAGAATTTATAAAAAGGAATCCTAGAATTCCACACCTGTGTTTACTAGTAAATGTTAACAACATTCATTCAACTTTTTAGGGAAACATGCTTGAATACAGTGTTTTTATCTTTTGTACTTAGCCAGGTAACCACTGACAGCTTCAATTACCCAGCTACTATTATGCAAATGAAATTGAAGCCAGAAGTCCTGCACCTGTGCTTTCCTCTGGATTTAATATTTCTAATGAGTTCTTAAATCCCGCTCTGCAGACATGCATGTGAGATTGCTCAACTCAGATTACAGTAGAGCAGGTGAAAATCTTTTCAAATGGAGACAATACTTAGAAGGAATTCAATAAAGCTTAGTATACATAAGGCTGAGATATTGTTAGATGGGAAATAGACACACACAAAAACAGTAAATTATCAAGATGTTTTTAGTATTGAGATGTGTGGCCTGGTGACATTAAAGTAATGAGAACAAAAAGGTCAGAGAAAGTTCTTAGCTAGCCACAAGCTTTTTCTTTGTGGGAGGTCCTTTGTACCTTCTTGGCAGTCACCTCTGGTGATCTACAGTCACCACTAGCTTTGCAGAGTTTTCTTCCTGCTCTTATGAACAATGTGTGCAACTCAAATTTAATTTCCAAAACATTTCACTGCTCTAATAAATAACACATAGATTCATAAATATCAACAGAAATAATAACAACCACAATAACAGTAGTTAACATGTAATTGAATCTTACCATGTGCTAGGCATAGACTCTAGGATTTAATGAGATTTATATAATTTACCTATAGTATGTCATTTACTCCTTACTAATTCATGAGAAAATAACTATTAATCTTATTTTGCAAATGAGGAAACTGAGGCTTAGCTTGATTAGTCAACTGGATCAAGGCCATATAATGATTACAAAATAGCAGAAAGCAATCCTAACTCTACTTGACACTATAGAAAAGTGAACAATGCAAGACACTTTTGGCTTTCCAGTTATACATGCTAGAATGGTGCAAAGAAATTTTTTTAAAAGTCAAGAAGATTATAATGGACTACTTTCCACTTTTTAGTATCATATTCCCTTCTGACAGTTTTTTTCCCAATACTTAGTAAAGAACCTAGAAGAATGCTGCATCCTTCTACATGCTAATTTGTCTTATTTAAAAAATAGAAAAAGTATTAAGCTGTAATAAGTCATTTCCAAAAGAGCCAAAATCTACAATACATAAAATACTCACTTGAGATGTTAAGATGAATTTTGCTTCTCTATGGCTCAAGTCTAAGTGGCAAGAAGAGGCAAAGGGAATAAGGAGATGCATCATGTCATCCATGACTCTTAAAAAATCTTTCCTAGAGGCCCATTAACAAATTCTATCTTATCAGTCAGAAATGGGTCACACAACCACACCTAGATGCAAGGGAGGCTGCTGGGAAAATTTGTAGTTTTAGCTAGGAACATTGCCACCTTGACCAAATCAGAAATCTATTTTCAAAAAAGGGCAGAATGGATATTAAATAATTGACGATCAGTTGCTACAGTCTAGGATAATCTTTGGGGTCTTCCTCTGTAGGTTTTAAAAGATAATTAAATTTAGAAGGATAATTGTAAGTTGAAAATTATATCAGTGCCTAGTTCCCTGGAGTGGAATTGAAAAACAAATTTTTGAACCACAAGCTAAAATACTGAAAACTGGCAAAGTTACCACGTACTTTGTTTCACACTTTAAGAAACACTTAAAATTATGCATTATACACTAACACAAAATGTATAAATAAATTTATGTATAAATATATAAATGCCAGAAGTATAAAGGCAAAAATTTTGAAGCATGCATGATTTATTTCTTTTACTAGCATTTAAAATCCAATACACTAGGAAATTTCATGCTATTTTCAAAATATGCCTGCAATATGGCCACTTCTTGCTATTTCTACCCTCCTGTCACTCATGGTCTAAGTCATCCTCATATGGACGAGATTATAAAACTAGTCTTTTAATTGATCTTCCTACTTCCTCCTCTGCCTCTCAACTCAGCAGCCATAGTCATACTTTTAAAATATAGATTTTTTTTTCTCTGCTTAAAACCATCTAAAAATTCCAGTCTTAAACTAAATAAAATCCAAAGTTTGTGTATTGACATTTGAGACCCTACAGAGTCTGTACCATCATTGACTTCCACACTCAGTCTTGGATCTCATTTCTTACCAGCTATCTTGCTTATCCACGCTAGGACTCCTTGAAGCACATCAACCTCAAAGTCTTTGCACATGTTTTCACTCTGCCTTGAGTGTGTTCTCTGCCAGGTCAGCTCGGTTTTCTTCTTCACTTTCCTTTCATCTCTTTCTAACTATCATCATATCAATTAGCTTTGCCTGATGGCATTATGAAATAATGATAGCATACTCCCCTCTTCTCCATTGCATTTATCATCTAACACAAAATGCATTGACTGATTCCCTCTTGTTGTCTCCTTCCCCTCTACAGAGTAACCTCCACAAAAGCAAATACTTTATTTTGTTAATGGGTAAATCTTTGTGCTTGGACCATTGTCTGTTACATAGGAGATACTCAATATTTATTGAATGGCTTAATAGACATTACTATTTAGATGAAGAGTCTTACAGTTAAGAAAAAAGTAAAAGTGGCTTGTGGCATAACTACATACTTTTTTTGCATAAGATCTCTACAAATGATACTGTCCAGAAAATATCATCATAGCAGGAGAGTACCTATATTATTTTAAAGTAACTTAAAATTGTTTCACTTGACAATTTCAGGAAATATCTGTATCTTACATATAAAATGTATAATATTTTTGAAAGAAATATCAAATATCAACATAATGCTATATATTTGCTACACTTGGCATTTCCAATTTTGAAGCACTATGATCATAGTTCCAGATATATTGTTAATATTTTTGTGCTGTCAGTGTAATCCCATTCCAAAGCAAACATCTGGAAGTACAAATCCCTTGTGGACTTAATAGAAATATTTTCAATGAATGAGTGACCAGCTTTGGTAACTCACATGCATTTTAAAAATTAGTAATTATAATCTGAAAAAATAATTCAAGTTGTTAATTTACACAATTTCTTCTCTCACATTACATATATTTTTCTCATACTATCTTTAAATACTGTTTTTAAAACAAGAGATTAATGTTTCAAAATTGTGTACCATATTACAAAATGGAAAATCTTCTCTTTTAATTAAGTTTGCTTGTGTGTAATTCCATTTCCTTCCTTGAGCTCGCAGATTTGATGTGTTACCTACTAGGTATGGAGAGAACATGCTGTATTCCTCTCTCTGACTACCTTTTCCTTGCACCTCACTTGTTTGCCAAGAAAAAAAAAGGATCGTATGTAAAAAGTGAGCTAGCAAGTGGAGTTGAGCAAGGGATCTTCAGCTTCTTCCTACATACATAGAAAATAAAATAGAAATTAAAACATCAGTTTCACAACAGCTTTCTAAAATAACTCTTGAAGTTCCGGATTAAAAATGTGTATTATGGTAGCCACTCAGATGACTGTATTTCAGCAATGATTAAACCACAATACCAGGATCTAAACAGTCAACTAACTTTACCATAAATGAGCTAAACTATCAGCACAGATCTGAGAGAAAATAAACAATCCAATACATATGTACAATAGCATTCAGTACTTTCTTTGGAAATCCATACTATGCTAGTCAATGTTTAGAAAATAAGAACATAGTCTGTTGTATATGATGCAGTATATTGTAAAAATAAACCAAGGAAGGCATTTCAAGCTGTCTATATGACTAAACCAACACCAAAAAGATAAGTCACATTTATTTCCAGGAAAGGACTGGAAGAGAACCTATGAGGCAGAGAAAAAAAACCCATGGAAAGGACTGGATGTAAGAGAACATGATGCTGGCAGAGATACAAGTGATTATCTGGAGCTTGAAGGATCTAGCAAGAGAGAAGACAGGAAAGCTTCTACCATATCACAGAGGGTCTAGAAGTCATTGCACTGCTTCATTGAGTTTTGGGAAGATTGCTTCAGATAATGGACTGACACGGAGACATTTTGAAGGCAAGTAATGAAGCTGGATTATTTATCCAGGCAAGACAGTTCAATGGCCTGAAATAAAATAGTGGATGAATAGAACTGAATGCATTTGGAATCATCAAGGTGGCAAAGGTAGCAGGACTTAAGAAGTGTTTGGTTAGTCCCAGAAAGAGAAATAAATTGGTAAGAGATAAAATAAGAAAGTAGAGATATTGGCCTCTTTCTTGAGACACTGGGCAGCAGATGGTGATGCCATACACTGAAATTTAAATATTGGAGGGAGAGTGAAATCTGGAGAGAATGACATGATGTTAATTTAGGATATAATGACTTCAAGGTTACTGTGGGATATTCAAGACCAAAACCCAGAAATGATCATTATCTCTTCTCACCCAATCTATGAGCAAACCATATTGACTCAAACCACAAAATATTCCCATGAGCTGACCTCACCACACTGCTCAGCATTTCCTCTGATTTTCTCCTAATCTGAACCACCACCACCTCTCTTCAAGATTATTGCAAGAGTCTCTTAATTGACCTTCTTGCTTTCTCCCTTGTCCCTTTACAGTTGATTCCCAATGTTGCAGCCAGAGTGATCCTTTTAACTTAATTCAGATTGTGTCACTGATTGGCTCAAAACTCTTCAATAACCATCTATCTCACACAGAATAAAATCCAATGTCTTTTGCATTGCCTCCAAGGTTTTGTTTTCCACTTACACTTCAAACTCTCTGATCACATCTCTAACTATGCGCCTCTCACTGTCCTCCTTGCCATTCCTCAAACGAGCCAAGCACATTCCCATCTCAGGGCTCTGTACACACTCCTCCTTCTTCCCGGAACATCCTGCCACCAGACACTCTTATCTGTAGAGCTTGCTCTCATGCTCAGTGTCATTTTATTAGGGACATCTTCCCTGATGAACCTATCTAGTTTATTACTTTGTCCTTTTCTAACCACTCAAATGCCTTTATATTCTTCAAAATACTTATCGCTGCTTAACATTATATTATGCTGTATTTATTTGTTGATTGCCTACATTCCTAATGGAAAGTAAAATTCATGAAAATATTGTCTGCTTTTCTCACAAAGAAAAGTTATTGGCACATGATAGGTACTCAATAAATATATTTTTTAATGAGTTCAAGTGGAGATATCCGATAGATTTTTTTTTAATTATTACAGATCTTAGCTGAAATAATTAAAGCCATGAAGCAAATATTTTCCAATGAGGACAAACTCCAGCATTTAAGTGCCAGACAATCACTGGAAAAAGGCACTAATACATCGAAGTCTCCTAAATCTGAGTGTTTGGGTTCCACTCTTCCTCTACAAGTTTTAGTCTCATATTTCTGGGATTCTTCTAAGCATTTCTACCTGACTGTCACACAAGTGCTCCTGCTGGATAGCTCTTCTCTCTCCCTCAGTTATGAAGCTTTATCAAATCTAATACCTAAATATCTCCTGATTCTATTCCCTTCTCTCAGGCTCTTCTACCCCTACATTCATTCATTTACACATTCAATGAACATTCATTTGATATCTATTACATGCCACATACTATTCTAAAAGCTGAGAATACCAAGATAAATAAATTACAGCCCTCAGGATCCACAAACACACACTCTAGTGAAGAAGGCAAGAATGCAAATCGATAATTACAATGTACTATAGTGCACGGTGATTTTATTTAAAAAAGAAAAACACTATGTTGTACAAGAGATGGTATGAATTCACATACTTGGAAATAGAAATTGGCAGCAATTTGAGAGTATTGAAAGTAATGAGCATTTCAATATAATGTGGGTAGATATGGCATTTCAGATAAGAAAAAAAGAGCAAATTCAGGGACAGGGAGTGTGACGATAGCAGCCAATATCATCCTGTTAGCTGGAGAATTAGTGCCTCAAACTAAAGGAGAATCTAGCCATCTTTCCATGATGCCTACCACATTATGAAACATTAAGAGAGTGGACAGAATGCTACATGAACCATAAGTATGAGCTAGAGGAATACACAGGAAAAAACTTTGCCTTTTTTTTCTTTTCAAACAAAGAGGCATCAGCATATGTAGGAAATATTCGGCAAATAGAACGAGGTTGAAAATATAGGAAGGAGGGTCTCATGGGCTCAAAAAATGGTTAGAAGAACTCTGAGGATTAGAATTAAATACACAGATGGAAAAGCCTTCAGTGTTTGTTAGATGAAAATGATCTATCTAGTACCTTCTGATCTACCCTATTCCATTAATTTATAAGATACAACAAAATGGAAAATTACAACTGTACTAGAAATCAATAAGCTTAATCAATGATCTGCCAGATCCCAAGAATTGTTCATCCAAAGTGCATTCATCCAAATTGTGGATGGGGCTCTGAGTCAGGAAACAGGGCCAAAGGGGAAAAAGTTGGGGTGATATCCACCTACCGCCACTTGTAAGCCTAAAGTGGAGATCATGTCATTTGTCAACCAGGAGAATATCAGTCATTCCCTTCAAGGTCTGAGGAGACTAGACCCATTTAACTACCCTCTTCCAATCAATTCTTTTCTTTATATAACAACATCATAGAATATCCCTTGTTTTCAATCATACAACGTCGAGAAAAGCAATTATAAGAAGCTATAAAGACCTGATAAATTCGAAAACAGAGGGGTCATGCCAGGCAAGAAGAAAAACATAAATAGAAGTATAAAACTGAGAAGAGTCATGCAGTTTTGGTGAAATGGAGAGCAGACCAGTTCTGCTGGGCAGTGTGTGTGAGGGGAATAGACATTTAGTTGAAAGGAATGGAAGAAGCCTGATTATGGGAGGGCCTTCGCTTTCTAATTCTGGCTTACTCACTATCCTCTAAACAACAGAAAGTTACTAGGAGCTTTTGGAAAAGGGGAGTTACATGATAAAAGTGATATCCAAAAAGATTAATAAGGTCCCACCTTCTTTTGCTTCTTCATTGCCAATACCTACATAAACTAACCTTGTGATGAAAAATGCAGTTATCAGAAAGAGGTCACAGATAAATTCTTACAATGTTCTCCTGTTCTTTCATAACATAGTTTATTATTATTTTTTTTAAAAACCCTCCATTTTTTTTTTTACAAGAACAAATGTTTCTGTTAAGATTCAGAATACTAGCCAGCAAGCCCCCAGTAATTTCATGACAAGCAAGCATGTTGTGGTACTGAGGAGGACATTTCAGAAAAATGATGATGAGTTTCTATGAAGAGTAAAGAGCAATTGTTAACATTTCTTGAATATGCTCAGCATGAAGGAGGCATTCTATTAAGCACTTGTGTGCCCGATCTAATTCTATCCTCTCAATAATGGCTTACATAGGTACTAGATGAGAAAAATACAGATTGAAAAATTTAAGTAACTGGCCCAAAGTCTCACAGTTGGTGTCTTGCTTTCATTCACTACACCCTAGAAAGAGATTTTTCTGTTTAAGTTCAAAATATGTTTGTTGCCTAATTTGTTGTAACACCCTAAAATAAAACCTTACATATGTATTTGTTCAAGAACTAGATATTAGGGTCTTACAATGTGTATAATGTTAGAACAGGATGTAAAAGGCATGTAAGATAAAATGTAATACGAGAGATAAGTGAATCTGTTCTGCTATGCATATAGGTCAATTTATGTTTATTTATTAATTTAATTAGAATCAAAGTATATGCCTTACAAACAGTAACCTTACACACTGATATAACACAGTAACAAAAGTGCCAATTAAATAATGGAGATACCTTATTTGATTTTAATGTTATAAATTTGAAAATGTAGGGTTGCACAGATATAAAAAATCTATACTCATTAAAAATCATTAGGATATTTAAAAGGTTTTACTCCTTAAATGTTAAGAAAAAAATAATATTGAAGATGACTTATTTAGATATTTTAACTTAATTTGCTCTTTAATATGTATATATTAGCATAAATAGTAGAAACTGTCACTAGACTCTAGAGGTTTATAATTTTGATTTAGTATGTATTAGTAAAATTTGCATGAAAGATTCTTTTAACTGGGTAGTGGAAATATCTGAGGCCCTGAGGAAGAGAATTAATTTTCACTTTGAAGTGTTCCTTCTTACATAATGAATTTTCTGCTTTCCATGCCAAAATGTAGCTTTTCAAGCTACTTTCCAAATGAATATAATTTCTTAACTTCTTGATCAAAAGGGAGATTCATCTCAGTTGAAGTTTTCTGAGTATTTGTTTGCAGCCTTGAGAGACCAGAGCAAGAACCTAGCTAAGCTATGACCAGACTTCTGGCCGAAAGGAATTGTGAGGTACATAACTGCTAAATAGTACATGTATGTACTGTTTTCACTTAGATTCAATTGATATTTAAAACCCAACTGAAAAGAGCCATGTCTCCTATATGAGTACAATTTTGTGAATTAACTCTCTGGTAAAACATTCATTTGCTAAGATTTTTTAAAAATTAAAAGCATTTAATTAATTAAATTGCTTCATGCTAAGTCTAAACCAGATCTCCATGTTCCTGTGTTCACACAGGTTATTGTCTAGTGGAGGATAAAGAGATTGGAACTACTGTAAATTCAAAGAGGAAGAATTTGGCATAATGAGAGATTATATTCAGAGATATCAAAACAGTTATGTGAAGAAGTGAGCTGGAAGAAGTTGAGGGGTAAGAAGGGAAAACCATTAATAAAGAGACCCTGTGGCAAGAGGAAGCCGAGGATCTGAAAGAAACGGAGATGGCTGGAGCTGAGATAGTCAAGGGTCAAGACTGGGGAGGAAATGGCCAGATTATGCAGGTGTTGTAAGCTTTGCTGAAGAGTTTTATTCCACTCCTAAGAGCTCTTGAAAGCCTCAGAATAATTTAAACAAGAGTGGGAAATAAACATATTTTTCATTTCAAAGAAATAACACTGGCTGAAGGGTGGAGAATGGCCAGAGTAGGTACAGACAAACTCATTAAAGAAGATACTTCAATTGTTGAAGTAAGAAATCATGATAGGTTGGGATAAGTTCATAATAAAGGTTGAGGAGATAACAGACAGAAGCTGATGGATATGGATAAATATGATAAGATGAAATTCACAGGTGCTGGGTGATGGAATAATTTTTCACTGTGGCAGACACATCCTGAAATGACAACCAGTGATTCCCATCTTTGTATAATCGTCTTCCCTTGAGTACAGGTAAGGCCTGTGTTTTGCTTCTAACTAATATAATATGGCAAAGGTGATGGGATGTCATGCCCTTCACGACATTATGTGATATGAGACTCTGTCTTAGAAAAATAGAGAAAAAGAGATACTTTTGCTGGTCTTAAAGAAGCAAACGTCATGTTGTAAACTGCTTATGGAGAGATCTGTATGGCAGGGAACTGTGGGCAGCCTCTCGGATCTGAGGACGACCTCTATCTACCAGCCAACAAAAAGCCAGGGCCTTGTCACACAGACACATGGTAATAAACATTACTAACAACCAAAACTTAAAGTAGCTTCTTTCCCACTCAATCCCTTAGATGAGAATACAGCCCTGCCAACACCTGAATGCAGCCTTGTGAGAACCAGCAGGAGAGCCAGCTAAGTTGTGCCCAGAATCCTGACAACAGAAACAGTGACATAATAAATGAGAGTTATTTTAAGATGCTAAATTTGGTGATTTGTTACATATCAATAGGCGATGAATACCTCTAGAGTAATGGAGATGATACCTACGTTTCTGGTGTGTCTCAGTGAGGGAGCAAGCAATGGTCAAGACCCAGGTTTTGGGGTAGGAGCTCCATCATGAGTTTTGCTTTGAGTATATTGAATTTGAAATTTCTTAAGATACCCAAGAGGAGATGTCGATTAGGCAGTCATACATATGGGCCTAAAGCTCAAAAGAAGCCATAGGCTAGATTAGTGGTGATTTTACTCCTTAAGAATCATTTGAAAACATCTACAGAGATTTTTAGTTGTTATAACCAGAAGTTACTACTGGTATCTAGTAGGGAGAAACCAAGGATTTTGCTAAACATCCTATAATATGCAGCACAGGTCCCTATGCCTCCCACTAGAAACAAAATGTCAGTAGTGCTGAGGTTGAGAAACTCTGGGCTAGTTATGTAAACCCCTTAATTTGTATGTAGGTGATGTATGAGCCCATGGGCACTGGTTAGACTATCCAGGAAAAAGCCTAAAATAAAAACACAAAATGACTTAAAATTGATCCTTCAGGAAGGTCAATATTTTGTGGCTGGATAAAGATTTAACCTGCAAAGAAAACATAGATAAGGTTGAAAGAAAGGGAGAAGAGAAAGTTCTGTATTATATAAAGTTTGAGTACTTCCAGAGTTTGTCCTAAGTATTTCCCCTTCCAGGCTATACTCTCCTTTGATGATCTCATTTACTAATTTGTTTCAAGAGAAGTGAGTGTTCCTGTGTTAACCCAAAGGCCTGGCTATTGTAAAACTCAATGTTGCATGATTTGATTCTTGTTAACATGTTCTCTTGTTATCTCGATTATTATGAAAAAATCAAGTTGATGTCAATCTATAACTAGCATGCCTGGTGTTAGAGTCAGTGTTCTCTAGCAACAGAACACATGGAACATATACAAAAAATTTTATTATGAGGGATTGTTTCCCACAATCATGGAGGCTGAAAAGTCCCACAATCTGCCATCTGCAAGTTATAGGCCCAGGAAAGCCAGTGATGTAGTCATAGTCTAAATGCTAAGGCAGAGAATACGGATGTTAATGTTTGAAGGCAGGATAAGATGGGTGTTCTAGCTTATGCACAAAAAGCAAGTTCACCTTTCCTTCATATTTTTTTCTATTTGAACTCAATGGATTGAATGATGCTTCACCCACATTGGTGAGGACAATCTTCCTTACTCAGTCTACTGATTTAAATGCTAATATCTTCTGGAAACACCCTCACAGACACACCCAGTTACCTAGACATCCCTTAGCCCAATCAAGTTGATATATAAAATTAAGCATCACAACTGGGCAATTAAATCATTCGCCCAATAAAACACTATGTTATTTTATAATTAGTAAAAAAAGTTTAGGATCAGTTTACAATACTGTCCATGGTTTGTAGGATACAAAATCAGCATGCAAAAATCAGTTGTGGTTCTACACAGTAGCAACAAACAATCCAAAAGGGAAACTAAGAAAAAAGTCCCATTTACAATAGCATCAGAAAGAATAAAATACTTGGGAATAAACTTAACCAAGGAGGCAAATGATCTGTATAATGAAAACTACAGATATTACTGAAAGAAATCAAAGAAGATCTAAAGATACCCTGTGTTCATGATTGGAAGACTTAATATTGTTAAAATCTTCATTTTATCCAAAGTGATGTACAAATTAAGTGCAATTCCTATCAAAATCCCAATGACATTTTTTTGGAAATAAAAACACAATCCTAAAATTCACGTGGAACCACAAAGAACTCCCAATAGTTCAAACAACCTTGAGAAAGAAGAACAAATCTGGAGGTATCATACTTCATGATTTTAAAAATATTACATAGCAATAGTAATCAAAATAGTATGGTATTGGAATAAAGACAGACATATAAACCAATGGAACAAAATAGAGAGCTGAGAAATAAACCCATACATATATGGCCAAATGATCTTTCACAAGATTGCAAAGGCTACACAATTGGGAAAGAATAGCTTCTTCAACAAATAATGCTGGGAAAACTGGACATTCACATGCAAAAGAATGAATTGAACCCTATTTTACATCATACACAAAAAAATATATCAAGATAGATTAAAGACAAACATAAGACCCAAAACTATAAATCTCCTAGAAGAAAATATATGGGAAATACTTCAAAATATTGATATTGGCAATGATTTATTGCATGACACCAAAACACAGGCAATGAAATAAAAAATAGACAAGTGAGAATACATCAAATTAAAAAGCTTCTGTGCAGCCAAGGGAACCATCAACAGAGTCAAAGGGCAACCTACAGAAATGGAAGAAATTATTTCCAAACCTTTAACTGATAAGCATTTGTATCCAAAATACATAAGGCACTCCTACAACTCAATAGCATAAAAACAAATAACCTGGTTTAAAAACGGGCAAAGGGGTAAAGAAACATTTATCTAAAGAAGACATATAAATGATTAACAAGTATATAAAAAGATGTTCAACATCCCTAATCATTAGGTAAATGAAAATCAAAACCACAATTAAATAGCATCTCACATCTGTTAGAATGGCCCTTATATTTAAAATAAAGAAAAATAAATAAAATAAAAACCAAAACAGAAAGTAACAAGTGTTAGTGAAGACGTGGAATACTTGGAACCCTTATGCGTTTTTGATGGGAATTATATAAAATGGTATAGCCATTATGGAAAACAGTATGGAGTTTCCTCAAAAAATTAAAAAAAGAACTATCATATGATGCAACAATCTCACTTTGTATTTTTCAAAAGACAACTGAGAACAGGATCTGGAAAAGATATTTGCACCCTCGTGTTTGTAGCAGCATCACTCACAATAGCCAAGAGGTGAAAACAATCTAAGTGTCCATTGGATACTTAGATTGAATGGATAAAGAAAAGTGATATATACATACATTGGAATATTATTTGAACTTACAAAAAAAAAAAAAAAAAAAGGAATCTTGTCACATGCTACAATATGGATTAACCTTGTGGATCTTTTGCTAAGTAAAATATGCCAGTCACAGAAGGGCAATATTGTATGATACCACTCTCTGAAGTATCTAAAGCAGTCAAACTCATCAAAGCAGAACGTAGAAAGGTGGTTGTCAGGGGCCGGGGAAAGGGAAGTAGTGAGCTGTTGTCAAAGGGAATAGTTTCAGTCATACAAGATGATAAAGTTTTAGAGATCTGCTGTACAACTGTGTACATGTAGTTAACAATATTGTGCTGTACACTTTAAAATTTGTTAAGCAGATAGATTTCGTGTACGTAGTTTTTTCCACGATTAAAACAAAATAACTGTTTACCTATTTTTGTCATAGCCAAAGACTATGTCATAAAGTATAAAAACACTAGTTTAACATAACAGAAACAGAAACCACTGCCATTTCAATCAAATATTCAAGTGAACATCAATATTATGATAGCCATATAAGAATGAGAATAAAATTACCTGTTAATTGTGCCTAGGGAAATATTGTGTCCAATTTGATCTCATTTGGGGAAATGCCTTACTTAGAATATATAAAAATGATTTTTTTTGTCAGTTTAATTCCTCAGGAAAAAAGACCTATAATCTCCATCATTCCAATTCCTAATACTTATTTTGTTATGCTAATGGTAGGTTTTCAGGTGATCCTAGGATTTTCTTTTGTCTACATATTTGATGTCATTATTCTAATGGCAAAAGTTTCCTCTGTTTCTTTTCTCTACTTACGTAATTTCCTATTTGCATTCACTGCAAAAAACAAATTTGTGCCCCCACCATGTACTCTGTCAGTGTGCATTTTCATGGGAGTCATGTTCCTAGCCCCGTTAGATCTCTATTTTTTAATCCTTTGTATTTCCCACATCTAATTTACATTTGCTTACCATAAATTGTCTTAAATTATTTGTGGAATAAGATAGAATATAACAACTTGTAGTTTTAAAAGGCCAGCAGAAAGTCTTGTTTAATGTGCATAAATATAGCTATAGTTTCGATTTTTTGAAACTTGTCCTTGATTCTATCTTTTAAGCTACATTTTAAGTATGTATAATTTTGAAAGTTTATTCTTGCCTCCCCACTACGCGTGAATAGAGAGAGACAATCAAGGTTTCGTCTCACAGGCAAGGCTAGCCTCAGTACCTTGGGAACTTGTGTGCTATTGGGACATGATTTGGTGAAGCTGCACTGCAGCTGAGCTACTGCCTCTGGCAAATGTTTAATGACGGCACCTTAGAAACGCTTTGACATTTCCATGTTGAAGGTGAGGGAGAGGACTTAAGGAAAAAAGAATCTTAAACAAGTAGGTTGTTCTGAGAATGAAGATAAAGCATAACTCTCCCTATTGTGTCAGAGAAGGTTATCACAGAAAGCATGTTGATAGAAGGACCCAGTGAACTCTAAGATACTGCTACTGGGTATACCCCACCTAGCTAGTACAGTCAATATTTTGATGCTTAGAGGAGATAAAAGGAGTTCAGAGGGGGGCGGAGCAAGATGGCCGAATAGGAACAGCTCCAGTCTCCAACTCCCAGCGCAAGCAACACAGAAGACCAGTGATTTCTGCAATTTCAACTGAGGTACTGGGTTCATCTCACTGGGGAGTGCCGGACGATCGGTGCTGGTCGGCTGCTGCAGCCCGACCAGCGAGAGCTGAAGCAGGGCGAGGCATTGCCTCACCTGGGAAGCGCAAGGGGGAAGGGAATCCCTTTTCCTAGCCAGGGGAACTGAGACACACAACACCTGGAAAATCGGGTAACTCCCACCCCAATACTGCGCTTTAAGCAAACAGGCACACCAGGAGATCATATCCCACACCTGGCCGGGAGGGTCCTACACCCACGGAGCCTCCCTCATTGCTAGCACAGCAGTTTGTGATCTACCAGCAAGGCAGCAGCGAGGCTGGGGGAGGGGCGCCCACCATTGCTGAGGCTTAAGTAGGTAAACAAAGCTGCTGGGAAGCTCGAACTGGGTGGAGCTCACAGCAGCTCAAGGAAACCTGCCTGTCTCTGTAGACTCCACCTCTGGGGACAGGGCAATAACGAACGCAGCCGAAACCTCTGCAGACACCAATGACTCTGTCTGACAGCTTTGAAGAGAGCAGTGGATCTCCCAACACGGAGGTTGAGATCTGAGAAGGGACAGACTCCCTGCTCAAGTGGGTCCCTGACCCCTGAGTAGCCTAACTGGGAGACATCTCCCACTAGGGGCAGTCTGACACCCCACAACTCACAGGGTGGAGTACACCCCTGAGAGGAAGCTTCCAAAGCAAGAATCAGACAGGTACACTCGCTGTTCAGAAATATTCTATCTTCTGCAGCCTCTGCTGCTGATACCCAGGCAAACAGGGTCTGGAGTGGACCTCAAGCAATCTCCAACAGACCTACAGCTGAGGGTCCTGACTGTTAGAAGGAAAACTATCAAACAGGAAGGACACCTACACCAAAACCCCATCAGTACATCACCATCATCAAAGACCAGAGGCAGATAAAACCACAAAGATGGGGAAAAAGCAGGGCAGAAAAGCTGGAAATTCAAAAAATAAGAGCGCATCTCCCCCGGCAAAGGAGCACAGCTCATCGCCAAAAACGGATCAAAGCTGGACGGAGAATGACTTTGACGAGATGAGAGAAGAAGGCTTCAGTCCATCAAATTTCTCAGAGCTAAAGGAGGAATTACGTACCCAGCGCAAAGAAACTAAAAATCTTGAAAAAAAAGTGGAAGAATTGATGGCTAGAGTAATTAATGCAGAGAAGGTCATAAACGAAATGAAAGAGATGAAAACCATGACACGAGAAATACGTGACAAATGCACAAGCTTCAGTAACCGACTCGATCAACTGGAAGAAAGAGTATCTGCTATTGAGGATCAAATGAATGAAATGAAGCGAGAAGAGAAACCAAAAGAAAAAAGAAGAAAAAAAATGAACAAAGCCTGCAAGAAGTATGGGATTATGTAAAAAGACCAAATCTACGTCTGATTGGGGTGCCTGAAAGTGAGGGGGAAAATGGAACCAAGTTGGAAAACACTCTTCAGGATATCATCCAGGAGAACTTCCCCAACCTAGTACGGCAGGCCAACATTCAAATCCAGGAAATACAGAGAACGCCACAAAGATACTCCTCGAGAAGAGCAACTCCAAGACACATAATTGCCAGATTCACCAAAGTTGAAATGAAGGAAAAAATCTTAAGGGCAGCCAGAGAGAAAGGTCGGGTTACCCACAAAGGGAAGCCTATCAGACTAACAGCAGATCTCTCGGCATAAACTCTACAAGCCAGAAGAGAGTGGGGGCCAATATTCAACATTCTTAAAGAAAAGAATTTTCAACCCAGAATTTCATATCCAGCCAAACTAAGTTTCATAAGTGAAGGAGAAATAAAATCCTTTACAGATAAGCAAATGCTTAGAGATTTTGTCACCACTAGGCCTGCCTTACAAGAGACCCTGAAGGAAGCACTAAACATGGAAAGGAACAACCGGTACCAGCCATTGCAAAAACATGCCAAAATGTAAAGACCATCGAGGCTAGGAAGAAACTGCATCAACTAACGAGCAAAATAACCAGTTAATATCATAATGGCAGGATCAAGTTCACACATAACAATCTTAACCTTAAATGTAAATGGACTAAATGCTCCAATTAAAAGACACAGACTGGCAAACTGGATAAAGAGTCAAGACCCATCAGTCTGCTGTATTCAGGAGAACCATCTCACACGCAGAGACATACATGGGCTCAAAATAAAGGGATGGAGGAAGATTTACCAAGCAAATGGAGAACAAAAAAAAGAGGGGGTTGCAATACTAGTCTCTGATAAAACAGACTTTAAACCATCAAAGATCAAAAGAGACAAAGAAGGCCATTACATAATGGTAAAGGGATCAATTCAACAGGAAGAGCTAACTATCCTAAATATCTATGCACCCAATACAGGAGCACCCAGATTCATCAAGCAAGTCCTTAGAGACTTACAAAGAGACTTAGACTCCCATACAATAATAATGGGAGACTTCAACACTCCACTGTCAACATTAGACAGATCAACGAGACAGAAAGTTAACAAAGATATCCAGGAATTGAACTCATCTCTACAGCAAGCAGACCTAATAGACATCTATAGAACTCTCCACCCCAAATCAACAGAATATACATTCTTCTCAGCACCACATCGTACTTACTCCAAAATCGACCACGTAATTGGAAGTAAAGCACTCCTCAGCAAATGTACAAGAACAGAAATTATAACAAACTGTCTCTCAGACCACAGTGCAATCAAACTAGAACTCAGGACTAAGAAACTCAATCAAAACCACTCAACTACATGGAAACTGAACAACCTGCTCCTGAATGACTACTGGGTACATAACGAAATGAAGGCAGAAATAAAGATGTTCTTTGAAACCAATGAGAACAAAGATACAGCATACCAGAATCTCTGGGACACATTTAAAGCAGTGTGTAGAGGGAAATTTATAGCACTAAATGCCCACAAGAGAAAGCAGGAAAGATCTAAAATTGACACTCTAACATCGCAATTAAAAGAACTAGAGAAGCAAGAAGAAACACATTCAATAGCTAGCAGAAGGCTAGAAATAACTAAGATCAGAGCAGAACTGAAGGAGATAGAGACACAAAAAACTCTCCAAAAAATCAATGAATCCAGGAGTTGGTTTTTTGAAAAGATCAACAAAATTGACAGACCACTAGCAAGACTAATAAAGAAAAGAGAGAAGAATCAAATCGACGCAATTAAAAATGATAAAGGGGATATCACCACCGACCCCACAGAAATACAAACTACCATCAGAGAATACTATAAACACCTCTACGCAAATAAACTGGAAAATCTAGAAGAAATGGATAATTTCCTGGACACTTACACTCTTCCAAGACTAAACCAGGAAGAAGTTGAATCCCTGAATAGACCAATAGCAGGCTCTGAAATTGAGGCAATAATTAATAGCCTACCAACCAAGAAAAGTCCAGGACCAGATGGATTCACAGCTGAATTCTACCAGAGGTACAAGGAGGAGTTGGTACCATTCCTTCTGAAACTATTCCAATCAATAGAAAAAGAGGCAATCCTCCCTAACTCATTTTATGAGGCCAACATCATCCTGATACCAAAGCCTGGCAGAGACACAACAAAAAAAGAGAATTTTAGACCAATATCCCTGATGAACATCGATGCAAAAATCCTCAATAAAATACTGGCAAACCGGATTCAGCAACACATCAAAAAGCTTATCCACCATGATCAAGTGGGCTTCATCCCTGGGATGCAAGGCTGGTTCAACATTCGCAAATCAATAAACATAATCCAGCATATAAACAGAACCAAAGGCAAGAACCACATGATTATCTCAATTGATGCAGAAAAGGCTTTTGACAAAATTCAACAGCCCTTCATGCTAAAAACGCTCAATAAATTCGGTATTGATGGAACGTACCTCAAAATAATAAGAGCTATTTATGACAAACCCACAGCCAATATCATACTGAATGGGCAAAAACTGGAAAAATTTCCTTTGAAAACTGGCACAAGACAGGGATGCCCTCTCTCACCACTCCTATTCAACATAGTGTTGGAAGTTCTGGCTAGGGCAATCAGGCAAGAGAAAGAAATCAAGGGTATTCAGTTAGGAAAAGAAGAAGTCAAACTGTCCCTGTTTGCAGATGACATGATTGTATATTTAGAAAACCCCATTGTATCAGCCCAAAATCTCCTTAAGCTGATAAGCAACTTCAGCAAAGTCTCAGGATACAAAATTAATGTGCAAAAATCACAAGCATTCTTATACACCAGTAACAGACAAACACAGAGCCAAATCAGGAATGAACTTCCATTCACAATTGCTTCAAAGAGAATAAAATACCTAGGAATCCAACTTACAAGGGATGTAAAGGACCTCTTCAAGGAGAACTACAAACCACTGCTCAGTGAAATAAAAGAGGACACAAACAAATGGAAGAACATACCATGCTCATGGAGAGGAAGAATCAATATCGTGAAAATGGCCATACTGCCCAAGGTAATTTATAGATTGAATGCCATCCCCATCAAGCTACCAATGAGTTTCTTCACAGAATTGGAAAAAACTGCTTTAAAGTTCATATGGAACCAAAAAAGAGCCCGCATCTCCAAGACAATCCTAAGTCAAAAGAACAAAGCTGGAGGCATCACGCTACCTGACTTCAAAGTATACTACAAGGCTACAGTAACCAAAACAGCATGGTACTGGTACCAAAACAGAGATATAGACCAATGGAACAGAACAGAGTCCTCAGAAATAATACCACACATCTACAGCCATCTGATCTTTGACAAACCTGAGAGAAACAAGAAATGGGGAAATGATTCCCTATTTAATAAATGGTGCTGGGAAAATTGGCTAGCCATAAGTAGAAAGCTGAAACTGGATCCTTTCCTTACTCCTTATACGAAAATTAATTCAAGATGGATTAGAGACTTAAATGTTAGACCTAATACCATAAAAATCCTAGAGGAAAACCTAGGTAGTACCATTCAGGACATAGGCATGGGCAAAGACTTCATGTCTAAAACACCAAAAGCAACGGCAGCAAAAGCCAAAATTGACAAATGGGATCTCATTAAACTAAAGAGCTTCTGCACAGCAAAAGAAACTACCATCAGAGTGAACAGGCAACCTACAGAATGGGAGAAAATTTTTGCAATCTACTCATCTGACAAAGGGCTAATATCCAGAACCTACAAAGAACTCAAACAAATTTACAAGAAAAAAACAAACAACCCCATCAAAAAGTGGGCAAAGGATATGAACAGACATTTCTCAAAAGAAGACATTCATACAGCCAACAGACACATGAAAAAATGCTCATCATCACTGGCCATCAGAGAAATGCAAATCAAAACCACAATGAGACACCATCTCACACCAGTTAGAATGGCGATCATTAAAAAGTCAGGAAACCACAGGTGCTGGAGAGGATGTGGAGAAATAGGAACACTTTTACACTGTTGGTGGGACTGTAAACTAGTTCAACCATTATGGAAAACAGTATGGCGATTCCTCAAGGATCTAGAACTAGATGTACCATATGACCCGCCATCCCATTACTGGGTATATACCCAAAGGATTATAAATTATGCTGCTATAAAGACACATGCACACATATGTTTATTGCAGCACTATTCACAATAGCAAAGACTTGGAATCAACCCAAGTGTCCGTCAGTGACAGACTGGATTAAGAAAATGTGGCACATATACACCATGGAATACTATGCAGCCATCAAAAAGGATGAGTTTGTGTCCTTTGTAGGGACATGGATGCAGCTGGAAACCATCATTCTTAGCAAACTATCACAAGAACAGAAAACCAAACACCGCATGTTCTCACTCATAGGTGGGAACTGAACAATGAGATCACTGGGACTCAGGAAGGGGAACATCACACACAGGGGCCTATCATAGGGAGGGGGGAGGGGGGAGGGATTGCATTGGGAGTTATACGTGATGTAAATGATGAGTTGATGGGTGCAGCACACCAACATGGCACAAGTATACATATGTAACAAACCTGCACGTTATGCACATGTACCCTACAACTTAAAGTATAATAATAATAAATAAATTAAAAAAAAAAAAAGAAATCTTGAGAAATAGGAAATCGCCAAAATTTAATGAAAGAGTTATTTTATTTACAATAATATATGATATGGCTATGACTTCAATATTTTAATTTTGTTAAGATAAATTCTGAATTTTTTAAAATCTAAAACTAAGAACTGAAAATTAAAATCTTGCATTAAAAATTATTTATTTAGCGAATGCAGTGGCTCACGCCTGTACTCCCAGTATTTTGGGAGGCCAAGGCGGAGGACTGCTTGAGGCCAGGAGTTTGAGACCAGCTGGGGCAACACAGCAAGACCTTATCTCTACCAAAAAAAAATTAAAAATTAGCCGGGTATGGGTGACACATGACTGTAGTCCTAGCTACTCGAGAGGCTGAGGAGAGAGGATTGCTTGAGCATAGGAGATTGAGGGTGCAGTGAGCCATGATTATGCCACTGCATTCCAGCCTGGGCCACAGAATGAAACCCTGTCTCAAAAAAAAAAAAGTATTCAATTGGCTCCCTTGACTAAACATCATTCTTAAACTGCTCATGTATACTTATTTTCCAAAGTATGTCATCATATTTGTTTAGACCAAAGGTATACAGTCTTACCTCTTAAATTGGAAACCAATTGTATAAAATGCCAAGATTAAGTATCTTTTAAGATCAAAACGTGGCAACTACCTAAAAATTTACATATTACTATTTACTTTAAGAATATCCTGTATAAAATGCAGATCTCCAGAATGTAAACTCAATGTATATTCTGATTAATAATCTAAGTCAGCAACTTCAGTCATGCAAATCTGGTTATTCATGACTACAAATATATCAGAGCAACAAAGATACAATAAAATTTATCAGTAGTAGTATAGAAACATTGACTCTTATTCTAAAGACAGTAGCAGTTTCAAAAACAGAAATATAACTTACTTTTGAAAATACGTATGATTATTTAAAAGGATTTTAAGTTCAAAAAATTTAGTCTTAACAGTAAATGTGCTTATCACAACATAAATAAATACTTACAATGGTTTAAAAAATGTGTATTACTGGCTAGCACCATAAACAGTACAACAGATAATTCTAAAAATCTCTCTGAATAATTGCATTGACTATGATATTAGATTAAAAACTAGATGCTGAACTTTCAACACTGTTAATTTAAGTAAAGTCTTTTGGGCCCAAATCCATAATGCTGTAACACAAATAAAAGGGTTATTTCCTCTCAAAAAAAAAAAAAAAAAAAAAAAAAAAAAAGGAGTTCAGAAATGCCCCTCCCAGAACACTGTTTTAAAGCCAGGCTTATTTCTGTTCAGTTGTGCTACATATTATAGTATAATAATTTAGCCCATTAGGTATTGAAAACAGAGTTTTTTAAATAAATAAAGAACAAATGGAAAATTAAATAAATAACTTTAAAAGTCATCACCTGTGTTTTTCACTCTGTCTCCAAGTGAAACTCCAAATTAATATTAGCCTAGAATGGAGATGGGGGAGGCAAGGAAGGTGTCAAAAGCCTCTCTTGTATAGCTCTTTTTGTCCTGGCCCATCCTGACCTTCACTAACTGCAATTCTGATGCCATTTGAAACATAAAGTTATGTGTTCAGAGCTCCAAATGAGACTTCAGGTACAGGCTGACTATATAGGTTACAGGGATCTTGCTCATTTTGCTTTTGTTATTTGTAGTATGCAACATACATTTATGTACCCAAGATTTAGGGGCAGTAACAGGATAGTGTTGACATATTTGGCCATAGTCTACTGAAATTTCTACATTATTTAGCCTTGAATGGCTCTTAAGCCTGGCTCACCATCAGACCATCAGACCTCCTTTCTGCACTTAGATGGCTGACTTATTGAACATGGATCTAAGATTTTATATTGGTCCCAATATTAAACTGTATCTCATTGTTTAATTTCATCCTAGTCTGTTATTATATTTTTGGGTTTCAATTCAAACACATTAATTATTCTTCAAAGCTTTAAGTCACTGCAATTGTATTTGTTCAACAAATACTAACTGAGGCCAGGCATGGTAGCTCAGGCCTCTAATCCCAGCACTTTGGGAGGCTGAGGCAGGTGGATCACTTGAGATCAGGAGTTAGAGACCAACCTGGCCAACATGGTGAAACTCCATCTATTCTAATAACACAAAATTAGCCACGTGTGGTGGCACATGCTTGTAATCCCAGCTACTTGGGAGGCTGAGGTGGGAGGATCACTTGAACCCAGGAGGCGGAGATTGCAGTGAGCCAAGATTGCGCCACTGCACTCCAGCCTGGGCGACAGAGCAAGACTCTATCTCAAAACACATGCACAAACACACACACACACATACACACATTAACAGAGTACACACACAAACACATATTAACAGAGTGCTTTCTATGTACTAGTAACTATGGTAGGCAGTATAGGTAGAATTGAAAAGATGAAGCAGACAAAATTAATTCTTATTTAATCACCAATGTTAATGAAATTTTTGACTCTTCTACAGTCAATCCTCATGGTCTACTACTCTAGCCCACATATCTTGTTGCTCTATCCACACTTAACTTTCCAACATTCACTTCACTTGCCAGTACTTTTGTATTTGTATGTCTTCAGTGTTTGTACTTCTTTCTGCCTGTTATATCCACCCATACTTCCTCTCTAAGCAAAGTTCTACTTACTTCAAGTGCTAGCTCAAATGCCAACCCAGGCAAGCAATAATTGCTAATTCTAAGCAACTTGAGGGCCCCATAATCCCATTCATCAGACAGGGATACCTGATGGCCAAGCAAAGCCAGCACATGACAAGATCCTGTTATCTTTCCCTGCTTACCACCCAATATAGAAGGTTGTTCAGTTATTTTTTCTCCCTTAAATATGTATTTCCATACTCTTCTGTAATTCCTTGCATCTCAAGCATTTTAGAGCTTTCTGCCCTCTTAAAACTAAGTGCTAAAAAACAAAACATCCATTTTTCATGAAAAGTAAACTGACTTGCATTCTGAGCATCTTTACTGTATATTTTCTTTGTATTCTTGCCTTAATTCAAGCTTGGTTCTCCTGTACAGAACTCACAAGTGTAATCCACTCACTTTCTCATATTCTGTTTATGTTAGAGTCAGGACAAGTTACTATCATTGTCTTAAATCCTTAATGATGCCCCCAGATCTTTTTGCCTATAGAATTATTTGGGAGCCCTTGATCTTTAATGGCTTGTGTAGTGCTCTGGCTATCCACTCTATCCCTCTGTTATTTATCTACGAGTCTCTTGGTCATTTCACCACATTAATTGAAGGCTTTTGTTCTAGGCATCATTTCCTGTACACCAATTGCTAATATCATCGTGTATGTCTTCAAAGTCCATATGAACAATCTTAATCTCTCAGATCCTCTGCCTTCTCATCCTCAGTGAACCTTACTTCTACTCTTCTTTATCAACCAACTCACATGTTCATATTCCCAACCTTGTCATCACCTAAAACTGGTCCACTCTAAAACTCAAACTCAAACAAACACAGCTGTCCATTATCCTGGCTTTATCACTCAGATTTTAGATCCGCTCTTAGATCTCAGCAAGGCACCCAGTTTCTTAATGCTTCTACTTTCTTCCTATCAAAGAGCCTATCTGTGTCTCTACTTTACGTTCTTTTGTATTCATAGTGCAGTTCATCACTATCTCACCATGTCCTCAACTCCCTCATCTCTCTACTACACCCTCACTGATTTAAACTGAACGTTTGCCTTCTATACCTTGGCCCCTGAACCTTACTAGAGAAGTAAGTAGTGTGTGTCAGTGTCTAACTATAGATTTGTGGATTGCAACGTCACCAGTTCACTCATGGCTGTCTAGGAATACTTCTAGGTCTCACTAGTGAAATCTCTTTCCATTCTTCCCAGCAGCCACTTCAAAATGTCTATAATTATCTCAAATCTCTGGCCACATCATTTCTCAAGATAAAACAGTAACTTTAATATTATACAACAAAAATTAAGCCAATAGAATTCCCTCAATTTTCCACCCTTGATCTACAAACTTAGCTGCATCCACCTGCATGCCTTCAGTCTTCTCTCCAGTTACAACAGGAAACGGTCTAGTGTCCCAGGTAAAGGTAATTTCTCTTCCCATGGTCTGGAACATATGAACTTCTCATGGATCTACCTCTCTTTCTTTAGGAGGCTTCTGACCAGCATTTGAACATGCTCAGTTCTTCCTGATCTAAAACAGAAATTCTTACTCAAACCAGTGTCCATTCATTCTAAACAATTTCCTATTTCTTTCCTTCCTACCCTACAATTTAGAAAGTGCTGCTACACATTGGCTTATATTTAGACATCTCCTATTTACTCTTCAACAAACTGTGAAACTAGATATTTCACTGAAAAATCAGATCCCACCAAGGTTATTAATGAACTCCTTGCTGCTAAACCCAATGGAGGCTCATCTGTCCTTAGCTTAATCCACTCCTTCACTCAATACATATTTACTAAGCCTTTGTTATATCAAAGCCCTGAACTAGACATTGAAGATAGAGTTGTGAAAAAATAAAAATCAAAAGATTGCTGCCCTTGGGGATATGATTTCTACAGAGTTACAGTGATAATAAGCTGAGTATGCACTGAGAAGTGTGTTTCTTAAATAAGTAGCCTACACTTAAGAAAATAATTATACTTCATTCCCAATTGGCTTTTAAATCTTGTAGCCAGGGCTACTCACAAGCTTTAAGATGGCAACTACTTTCTTGAGGGTCAGATATAACCAAATTTCCTGTCTCCCTATGACATGGTTTGGATGTTTGTCCTCTCAAAATCTCATGTTGAAATGTGATCCCCAATGCTGTAAGTGGGGCCTGGTGGAAGGTGATTGGATCATGGGGTCAGATTTCTCATGAATGGTTTAGCATCATCTTCTTGGTGATAACTGAGTTCTCATTCAATTAGTCCACCTGAGATATGTTGTTTGACAGAGTCTGAAACCTCCCCAATTTCCCTCTTACTCTCTCCCTATCTCTACTAAAAATACAAAAAGTAGCCGGGCATGATAGCAGGCACCTGTAATCCCAGCTACTCGGGAGGCTGAGGCAAGAGAATCACTTGAACCTGGGAGGCAGAGGTTGCAGTGAGCCTAGATCGTGCCACTGCACTCTATCCTGGGTGACAAGAGTAAGACTCTGTCTCAAAAAAAAAAAGAGAAAGAAAGAAAAGAAATGCAGAAACAGACTAACACACCCTATTAGATATTGTATTTTGTTCCACTAAATTAATGCATATGCAATGTACTTTCTATCTTCTTTCTTGTATTAACATGTAAATTATTTGTTATTTACACAACCATCAGCTCCATTTGTCGTCTTACTATATCCCAGAGCCTTACATATAAGAGATTTCTAAAATATTGTTAAATGACCAGATAAATAAATGCATGTGAAATAAGTGGTTTACATTAAATCTATGGCTACCCTCCAAAAAACAAGGGCAGTTTTATTGGGTTCTATAATTCCATGATGCATTGGAATCAACTATTAATTGTTATCACAGCTTGTTATCCTAACTCCCTGGGACATCATATTTTCTTTTAACTCTAAGAGGAAAGTTCACTGGAGATAAATGTAAACTTCTGTGTTTTAACTGTTGGCATGTAAACTAAACATAAATGTTCTGATCAGAAAAGCAATATAGAAATACGCAAAGATTTCAAAGACTTAGGATATTCTGAATGCTGCTAAATTTTTGCCAATATTTTTTAAGAAAGATTGTGCCTATAGAGACAAAATGAAATGGAGAGCATAGCAATTAGCATGAGAACTAGATCAATTAAGACAGACAGCTTGTATAATAATGTTGATATTTTCTGTAACAACATAGTGAAGTAGAACTTTTATTTCAACAACAACCTGAGCCTTTAGTGTAATTTCATATTTTAATAGCCTCTATGTGCAAATATATTTTTAGATGTCTTCCTCAAGCAGATGCTGGCATAATTCCAGAAATCTTGTTCAATGGAAAATCACTTGGTGGGAATATGGCAATAATTGATGCTTGGTTTAAAAATGTTTCTTTGGATGTTAAAATTAAACAAACGTAGAGAAATTTAAGATGCTAAAATTTCTGCATGCAGTTTTTTTTTTTTTTTTTTTTTTTTTTTTATGTTTGTGCATTACATCAAAAGACATTAAAGCAAAGGAGTTTGCATTGCCAGGAATTTGTTTCTTTCTATTAGAATAGACAACGTTCTGGGTGGGTTGAGGTGACTCATTAATATTTTGTACCCTTGGTATTAAAAAAACTGTTTTCATCAAATTTAGAAATAAGACAGATTAGTCTTCTGTAAAATAATTTGAGATTAATAATTACTATTTATCTTACTTATTCCAGCAATTTCAACACATAGTTTTTGAACATTGAAGTGGCCATGCTTTTCTCTCCATTAGATATTTTATAAAAAAGAGATTAAATTATACTTTTTCTTATCAACTAGAATCTATTCAAAGAGACAGGTAAAACCAAGAGAAAAGAGGGAGAACAGCAGAGAAATAATCACCAGGTAAACAAAGTTGTGCTAGTAATGACTAAGAGGCTATGAAGTTTTGGTCTTTGACATCATACAATTGCAGCATCAAGGGACTAATGGGCTTTAAATAATCATTTTTATTTGGTAAGGGCTTGCCAGTCATCTGTTCATAATTAACCTGAATTAGCTCATTTTTATGCTCATAATTTTCCAATTGAATTGGAAGAGTTCAAAAACTTTTAAAACTATTTTAAGATCTACGCTTTTGTTGGCCCTCTCTTTTCCCATCATGCTATTATGGACATTTAAAGTTTGTTATAATTTTTGGCTACCTCCTAGTTAAATAATAAAATCATCTTAAGTGTTATTAAAATCTTGAAAGATTAATAACATGATCAAAGAGCAGCATCCATCCCTTAAGATGCAGTGCTCAAACTTTGGTATCAAATTACCATCTGAAAAGTTCATCACTAATTGTTGTTTCAATCTCTTTTCCTCAATAATATGGTCTATTTTTTGAATTGATGTTAGTCTAAAATTATAAACCATCTCTTTGACGATGATAGGAATTTGTAACATAACATTAAAAAAAAGAAATTTTGAGGGACACCAGAATGATCACTGATAAGCTTTCAACAGTAAATTCTATAGTTGAAGTTCATTGGAACACCATTTACCATGACAAAAAGTTCAATTATCTCTTGGTTCTCTCCCCTCCATATTATGTTTTCCTCCTTCATATTTAAACATATATGGGTTAAGGTCTCTCACTTAAAATTTTAATGGTATGATTTAATTAATTATTCCTTAGTGTGTATGTACATTATATTTTACCTAATAAATATGAATAGTAGTTATGAGAGATTCCTTGAGTAAAAATCTTATTCTCATGGTAGTTGGGATGATTCAGAAAAAAAGTACTATTAACTTACAAAATTTAAATTCATTTTTTTTAAAGTTAAGAAAACCATTTACCATCATTACACATTTACTCATTTAACACATATCTATTAGGTGCCTACTGAATAGCAGATACTGTGCTACATTCAGGGGACTCTTTTGAAGCCCAGAATTTACTTGAAGATGAAATTATCTAACAAATGTATAGCTTCCAAAAGTTCATTTCTCTACTGAATAGTAACCAAAACTCTGACATATTGCACAGATTCAAATATTGACAGGAATGAAATACATTAGAAAAAATGTGGGCTTGCATTTTAGACTGTCCTTTGAATAAAATACGCTAGCATGAAGTAATATTCTTTTTACTTTAAGGAATATGGGCTACAAAATATTTGAAGGACTGTGTTATACAGCAAACAAATAAGAATGACCAGCCAGAAGTTTGCTGATGCTTGCTGTAACTGGACACAATTTTTACCACTACTTGTGGCTCACAGCTGCTGCCTAAACTGTTTCAGAATTGTTTGAGTATAACAACACTTCATATGTAAATTCCCTATATTAAGTAGGATATGCATATGCTTTATCAATCAAAGCACAATATTTCTGAGAATAAAAGAGTGTTATGAGTTATTATACTGGGATAACTGACAAACTGGGACTATCTCAGCCACAGGCATATGGTCTTGTTAATATCAGGGGACCTGAGCATATATAATTCTTCCATAAATTTTTCTTTAAATGGAAATTCTGCAAAGTTAAAATGTGAATTCAGTTTAGGTTACAGTTAGAAATATTCCTGATCTGCATTTTATTCTATGCTTTCAACTAAATTACTTTAAAAACATGTTATTACATAATTTACTTTAATCATTATCATTAATCATTTATGTGAAGAAAAAGAGGGAAAGAGAAATATAGAGATATTATAAAAATGCCAAATATGGGACAACATATAATATATATAATTGAAGTTAATCTTGCAGAGGGAAGTACAAAGCACTGTTTTCCTCAATATTATTATCCCTTAATCATCTTGTTTTTGACATCCAAAGATGCTTTTTGCATCACAGCTCTAACATAATTTCTCTGCAGCTAGATAAGGCCCCACAGCTGGTAAGTAATAGAGCTGCGATTGGAACCCAGGCAGTGTGAGTTCCTGAGCTTCATATGTAACCCCTTTCTTCAGTGCCTCACTATGAAGTGGCTCTAGTTGTCCTATTAGGCAGCTCACACCTATTATATAGCTTATTCACCAAAAACCCTGAAGACCACATCCTCGGTGGAATCTAAAATATAAGTCCTCATACTGACTACTACCATTTAGAGTGGTTTTCCATATGTGCTTCATAAGCATGTTGCAGCATGAGTTATTTTGTAAAAGTTAGGTGCAATTTTTCTTTTACAAGACACTCTTAGTATCAGATGCTTTGTTACCTTCTCACACTTGCTTCGGCTTAGTGGGAATCTAGGTGATCAATCAAGGAGACGGTTAATGGGAAAAGATGTGACTGTTTTTTACACACACACACACACATACACATAATGTAATATGTGTGCCTGCCATCACAACCAACCTAAAATGAGTGAAATTGATTTTTCACTATTTCCTCTTCTAAGACTGAACTTAATATGCATTTTAATCTGATTTTGCACAAATAAAAGTGTTAAAAAGTGGTGAAAGAGTTGAATGACTTGATTTAATTTTTCCCAGTTACTGAAAGCACTTAAGGTAGGGTCCAGGAGACCCTTGTTAAAAAAAAAAAAAAAAAACTTATAAAAGTTGATTAATTTCCAAAACTCAAGAATTTTTAAAAATTAATTTTTGGGTCTCTATGAATCTCTCAGTATTTCATATGAAATCTTACTCCTAGTGTGGTAATTTCTACAATGATCCTAAGATAATTTAGCATTATGTTAATACCTAAGTTAATATAACTTTAAAGAGAAGAGGGCCTGTTATTTTATGCTTGGTTTGACTATAGTTATTGGCTGTATCATTAAAAGATACAAAGATTCACTCTAGTCAACCTTTAGGTCACATGATGGCCCTGGGGTCAGTAGCTTTATAAAATGCCACTATATGGTTTGTTTGAAGATTCTGGCCTTTAATAACATTCAAGGAAAAGAAGCACATCTTAAGTGTGTATAATGGTCAACTTCATTATCACATTCATGGCCATTACCTTCATTGTTAGTAACTACTGACTTACAAAAAATAAATATTAAAGTGTCACTCATATTCACTTCGGTGAAAAAATATGAAAAACTCATTTTGAATACTTCAATATGTCATAGTTATGTTAAACTGTGATTTATACTTCTAATATAAAAGAGTAGCCAAATTAGAGTATGTAGTCATTTTCTATATTTCAGTAAATTTCATTTACAAATCAACATTAAATATAGCTGGGTTGCACTAAAAAATAAATTGTTAGATGCTATGTGTATCTCCTGTATTTCATGTCAATAATAGCAGTTACCAACATCTATATAAAGCTGTCTGTGTGTCCCCATTCTCATCTTTTCATATATACTTAATTCATCTTTATAATTACTGCATGAAATAGGTAGGTACTTTCAATATAGATAAGGAGAGGCACAAAGAAATTAAAAAGATTGTTCAAGATCATACACAGAAAGAGAAGCAGCAGGACTTGAACTCAGATGTACAACTTGAGCATTCATGCTCTTAATCACCGCATTATATTGTTCCTTCAATAAATAGGAACATTAAAATTAGACCAAAGTATTAACAAAAACTCCTATTGGATGTGAATAACTTTCCTCTCAGAGAAACAGCAAATTTATTCTCAGAAGATGGCTAAAAGAAGCCAGAGATTGGACAGTCATCAGTTATCCATCAGACTAAAGTACTGAATACCCATTTTTCTAAGTCAGTGCCAACTATGTCAGGAGGCTGGGAGCCAACGACAGCTCATTCAGCATTTCGAATCTAACATTGTACATACTACAAAGGATAAATAGTTGGGGTGATGTTCACTTGCAAGGCTTTTGATTCCACAGGTTTATGATCAAATCATATTTATAGATTCTTGAATAACCTTCTTACTTGGAAAGGGCATATATTGGTGTTATTTTAAGATCCCTGTACTAACTCATGACTGACTTACACAGGAGTGCCTAGAAGCAGAGGCTGGGTCAGGGATTCAGGTACTTGTACACTGTTGCAGGAATGTTCAGAAGGGGAAAAGCAGTGATGGGGGCAGGGTAGGTTCAGAGGAAGACGCAAGAAAGGACGTGAGCTCAGCTATAGTCCATTTCAGTCTGATCTCAAAGGAGACTATGAGATGTTTTGGAAGACATATGGCACCACAGAGCTGCCCCATCTTTAGGCAAGGAATAAACTTTTGTGCCTCTGTAACACCACAATTATCTGGAGAAGAGCACTTGTAGGACAGGAGCAGCCAGCACTCACAGCAGCTAGAAGATGGGTAAACTGACTGGTAAAAGAAATCTGGGTAAGTACCAACAGCATCCACTAAATTCTTCTTGTAAAGAAGATAGATAGATGACAATTAACTTGTGTAATTTGGTATCATCATTCAGACAAGTGAAACAAATTTTTAAAAAGCATAATAACAAAGAGGAGGAAAGAACAAATCCTATCTGAGGCAATTGGAAAAGGCTTCCCATGTCATTTTGAGGATTCAGTGCAAAATGGAAATGTCAGGTGCCATGTTCAAATTATTAAGAATTTCAAGATGGTGACAGAGCATTAAACCAAGCATGGAGCCCTATTCCAAGGGTAGGACTCTATGCAATGGCACAGGTTGCTTGTCCATGAAGCTGACACTGATGGTGAAGAATCTGTGAACAGTGAAGAACCCACAGGATCTTGGAGGAGAAAAACTAAAAACTGCAATCATCTGCCAGAAAAAAAAAAAAAAAAAAATTCTGGCAGCAGTGCAGAAGATGGCCAGGCAATCAGTTTTGTGACAAACGCATGGTGTTTTCTAGGCAAGTTAGATGTCTCATCACTCATGTCGATGAAGCAAAATGTTCAATCTTCAAAAAGTATGGTCACTTTCTGTTGTAGATTTGTTAAAATCCATAATAGTCAAGTGAAGAAATAATAATTATATTTCCCTAGTGAATAGTTTTCTTCAAATTATTTATGATCTGATAAATCCTGTTTCTAGTTACTATGTTTCAGAAATAAGTAATTTTATAAGAGCACAATATAGAGTTTCAATATTCACACTCAGAGGTCAAGATTCAAGAATTGAGTAAGGAAAACTACAATGAATGGATATGACAACATATTCTTGACTACATGCCACATTCACACATGAAGCTAACAAAAGATTCTGGTATTTACTTAGCTTTCACTTTGGGTCCACATCACTTAATAGCAAAATACATGTTAAAATTTTGTTTCCTCTGTAAGCAGAGTACAACTTAATTCCACCTTCTCTACTCGAGTTTGCTCTAAAATATTGCCTCATGAATCAAAGATTTCACAATATATTTTAGCATGCTGTAAGCTAATAAAAGACTGCCATGGTATTATTTTTATAAGGTATTTAAAACTAAAATTAAATAATTTTGCATATTAACAGTGTATGTTCAAATTCTGTATTTAACTTATAATAGCTATAGTTAGGCATCTGTGTTCAACCACACTATATCCTGTGGTTTAAACTTCTCTCTGCCCCTTCATTAGTAACCAAGACCAGCATGGAAACATCTGGGGTCAGAAAGTTATCTCTAGGATTTCAATTTAGGAAAGGCTAAACTTCTAAATCTGATCTTCAGCTCTACATGTCTATAGTTCTGAGCCAAAAAAAAGTGCTCTCCATCATATCTCATATTGCTCTGTTGGCAGCCTGTCATTGGACCCGTTCTGGTGTCTGGAGAGCTGTGTTCCACAATAAACCTAAAAACATTGATCAGGCCAGGTGGTGTGGCTCATGCCTGCAATCCTAGCACTTTGAGAAGCCAAGTAAGGAGGATTGCTTTAGCCTAGGATTTCAAGACCAGTCTGGACATTATGGTGGGACCTGGTCTCTGCAAGAAATTTTAAAACTTAGATAGGAGTGCTGCACTCCTGGAGTCCCAGCTACTGGGGAGGCCAAGTTGAGAGAATCACTTAAGCCTGGAAGGCCAAGGGCATCGTGAGCCATGATCACACCACTGCATTCCAGCCTGGGCAACAGATCAAGACTCTGTCTCAGTTTACCTTAGATGATCAGTTCGGTTGATTACAGTTGAAGAAGTGAGGAGAATCTGAAAATAATAACAATTTAAAAGAGAGATAAGGGCACTAGGAAGAAAATAATAACAATTTAAAAGAGAGATAAGGGCATTAGGAGGATAATACAACTCAATGCTTCTTATAGCAAGTTTCTTTCTTATTTTAATACATTGGAGAGAAAACCAAAACACAAAAATTATTTATATGGGAGCAATCCATCCCACAGAGTTAGTTATAAATTAGGGGAAAAAAAAGAGAGAGAGAGAGAGAGAAAACTATCTGCTTCCACCACATTATAGAAAATAATCTTGTATAACACAATTTTGTCATTGAACAGTATAATTTCACAAACCCTCTCCGTGAAGCAATTTATTGCAGAGTGGTCAGTTAATTTAGACATTAAAATTAAAAAATCAAAAACATAGCAGATTTCAGAAGATAAGGAAATGAGTGAAAAAGAATTAAATCCATACTAACTGCTTCCCCCTAGAGAAATAACACCTTTTCAGTAAAATCTAAATATAGGTTTTTATTTTATTTTGCTTTTCTCCTAGAGTACAGTAGACATGACATACTTTTTAAGGTCTCAATTATGGATTATTCTTGTATAACAGCTGAGACCAATTTTAAAAATATATGAAGTTAGTATAATTAAAGTTATTTTGGGTCTGACTAATTACAGTGTATAGTATGAAGATAAAACTGTTATTGTGTCATCTGTCTTTACATAGAAATCAGTTATAATTTATTATTTTTAAGTGACGGAAAGAACATAAATCCCCAATGAGTGGACCTTCTAGGATCCAAGCATCCCTCCCCAAGGTTCCTGAGCCTTGCCACCTGGCAGCCGTAGTGTATTCAGGCTGTAAGAGCGTCAGACTGGGGGCTTATGGAAAAGGAAAGCAGAAGTGAGAGCGCTCAGATCCACGTGTTCTAGGTAAGAGGTGTAATTAGACCACAGCAGTGGCTGTGAAAACAGGCGGCTGCCAATGGAGACGGCATCTTTTTTTGAGGTGGAAGCAGCATGATTTGATGATAGATTAGATTTCAATTAAAATTGAATCTTCCAAAGACTTATAAAAGATTCAAGAAAGCAATGCTTCTAACCTAGTCTTATAAAATTAATGTGACACTCCAAATGTACTACTTTGAAAAGTTGCATCAATTCTTTCATATTATATTCTCTCATATCTTTATAAAGGCACCCAAATACACTAACAATAGTTTAAAATAAGTATTATCAGGACCTACACTAGGAACAGATGAAGTAGTAAGACCATGTGATGCTACCCATAGAATATTCCTCTCATCACTACCGTCCAGGGCTTGTCACTCTGAAATGTCATTGTTACCAGTGCCTTCAGGCATCTATGGCAATAGATGAATTGAGATTATATGGACAGCTCCCTTTCCCAACCACCCACCTGCAAACTCTTACATGCTTACTATAAGAAATAAGTCTCCATGAGAGTATGAGCAGATATAAGAAACAGGAGAATCAGCATTTCTAGGGCTATAAATAATAGAACAATTTGAAATTGGGTTTAAAATGATTAAGATATTGCTTCCTTTAAACTTGAAGTCAATTCACTTCTCTACTAAAATGCAAACAACCCTGGAAAGTATAATACTTTACATGTAAAAATTTAAAATATTGTTAGATAGATAGACTTTAGTTCATAGAACTGAATTAATGACCATGGACGATGCATGATCAGCTTTTTTGTTTGTTTTCTTTATTCATATTATATTGAATCTCCATAAACTTAACTAATCTTACAACTAGAACACTGACAATAATTCACACCTATCTCTCTGTTATTCTCTTATCCCCTTGCCATCAATTTACTTTTCAGATAATTGAGAGTTGAAGTTTATGAGAGTGGGATAAAGAATTAGCTATCTGAGATTAGGAGTTGAGAAGATGTTTTGAAGGATAATAATGGAAAAGTAGGAGAACAAAGGCAAATGTTTTCTACCTCAGAATTCAGTCAAGGGCTTCCTGGATACTTTACATCAATATATCAGTCAACATATGGACAACTAATTAAAATGACAGAAAAATTAAAGCTTATTCCCCAAATTTTCTTTTTCTGAAAAATCATGAGTAGAAATTAAAGCAAGGTTGGTAGCACAAATTTCGCTCAAAGCATTTCTTAGAAATAAACCACAGACTTCCATGTAGCTAGTCTAACTTCAGTTAGATTTCCCCCTGACAAATGCACTATCTCAACTAATTATAATCTTTGCATGCACACAACTCGCACTGCTTCCAATAATAACCATATGAATATAAAATATAAGATTTCTCACATCCAGCCATCTTTTTATATAGATATCTTTTTCAAATAGTTTCATCTGAATTTACTATAACCAAAACTTCTTAAAATGAGAACTGATGCTAAAATATACCTAACATAACTCAGTCTGAAGATTTATGAGTGACTGTGTTTTACATTTAAAGTTGGAAGTCATTAAAATATCATTTGTATCACTTACATCAAAATGTCATCTCCCACACTAATCCATAAAATAGGGACAAAACAAGCACATTCAAATTAATCTGGGAATATAAATTGCCAGTTATTTTATATATATATGTGTGTGTGTATTATATATACACACACATATATATATATATTTTTTACACATTAGAAACAGAGTTTCTCTGTGTTGCCCAGACTACACTGCAATTGCTATTTATAGCCATAATCATAGAGCACTGCAGCCTCCAGCTCCTGGACTCAAGCAATCCTCCTGCCTCGGCCACCCAAGTAGGTGGGTCTACAGGTGCACACCACTCCACTCTGTTTAGCTAGGCAGACATTTTTTATTAAGAACACAAAGGGAGGGCTCATGGGATTTCTTTATGAGGCAATTAAAAAATTCTTCATTATATACTATATACATCAACCGTTTGGATAAAGACTCTTCCAAAATTTCATATTAGAGAGGAGCTATTTTAAGTTCACACATATAACTATACAGGCTAGTTCTTTGGTGGGTACCTTTCTAACATTGCTTAGTATACAACTGTCTTGCCTGAAAAAATACAGGGTGGTTGAACCTATTTTGATTGTTATTCATAACATTTATATTTTATAGAATAGCATCTATAATTTTTTACAATAGTCCTCTATTCAGTTGTTACTTTAGGAACTTTACTGTGTCATTCTTAGTCTCTATCAAAACAAATACAACTGGACATGAGAGAAGGGGATAAAATTCTATGTCATTGCCTTGTAATAATAAGACACCATTTCCTATATCAATTAGCACCTAAAAAAGTAAATTAATGGAAAAAAAGAACAGTACTTTAAAATGTACCAAGTTAGTTCCTTTTTCAGAAAAGAACTGGATTTAGTTTTGGTCACTACACAAACAATTTAGTGTACACTTCAATATTCCTTAAGTAGTATCAAATCAGTACCTAATCTATTGCTGCCCCAGATAATTTGTAAAACAGGTAAAGTGTATATTCATCCCCCCTATTTTATATATATCATTTATATATATACCAATATATGAGATTTCCAACATCCAGCCATCTTTTTATATAGATATCTATTATATCTGTCATATATAGATATATACTGACATATATAAATGATATATAAATGATTTATTGATATATAAATGATATATAAAATGATTTTATATATTGATATATGATATATATAAAATAGGGGGATGAACATACACTCTACCTGTTTTACAATTTATATCATTTATCAATTAATATATATCATATATATGATACATATAAAATAGGGGGATGAACATATACTCTACTTGTTTTTATTAAATATATAAAATATATATGTAATATATTTTCCTTCTTCATCTTCCATTTCACTCTCACTCCTCTTAGGCCTTGGTAACCACATGCTACCGTCTTCTCAACCCATGTACCCTTGACCTCACTACAAATGCCACATAATTGCTCACTTCTACAGTGTTTTTTTTTTTAATGCCCCATTCTTGAAACCTGAGAAAACCCCAAATCCTAGAACCAAGACCTTAATAAACAAAAGAAAATACTATAATCTGTTGCCGCTCCAATACTGCACACATTTTAAAAGGGAAGCTTCATTTTTGGTCTCCTGAGGAAATTTTTTAAAAAAATTCATTGCATTCTTTCAAAGGAAAAAAATATATATAAATGGTGAGATTTTAAGCAAGATTTCAGTAAATATATTTATATATTATATATAAAAGTACACATGTTATACATATATTTATATATTTTTATATATATATATAAAAAACGGTGAGATTTTAAGCAAAATTTCAGTAAAAATTAAAAGTATATATGTTAAAAAGAAGTAAAGAATAAAATTGAAGAAAAATCCCAGGCAACAAAGCCTTTTCACCACATGGGCAGCTGTCTACTTTGCGTACTTTTAAGGCTTTCCATGGGTATGAGCTCCAGCAAGCACCTATCAGCCTTTCACGGTGCCAGAATATATCCACACTGGCATCTTTCCCTCATGCTTACCAGGTTCTCTCTATCACCAACTTCATATCCGCTTAGACATCTCCCCTCAGAACATTGGTCACTCCCTCAGGAAAGCCAGTCATAATCTCCCAAACCAAGCCAATCTCCTCCCCATAATAAGCATGAGATGTGTGATATACCACCCCATTGTAGCACTAGACACAGTTTGAATTATACATCTATTTGCATAATTATTTAAAGTACCATCCTATAAAATTCACAAACGTACGAATATGTTTCTTCACTCATAAATTCATCTCTACCTCTTACAATTGTATCTGGCACAGAATAGATGCTCAATAAATTACATGCTCGATAAATGAATGGTTTTGATGCATAATAGGAAATGCCACCCTGTCAACTAACTAAAGACTGAACATTAATGTTTAAACATCCCTTTCAACTCAATCTTACAAATATCAATTATTTCATTTACTTAGTGGCAAGCACAAAGGTGAGTAAGGTATCCTCTGCTCTCAAGGAGCTGGTAGCCTGAAAATGGTGGAAGATATATAATTTAAACTGTGACTGCAACAACTATTAATACAACTGACTGCTTAATATATGTTAGCCACTGTTCTAGGCCCTTTGACCCTTACAGCAACCCTATGATAGAGGTATAAACATTAACTTGTACAGGATCACACAGGTTATATATAGAGGAATCAGGATTCTGATTCCAGTCGATCTGTGTTCACAGCCATTCCTCTTAGCATCAACACAACACTGCCTCTCCTGAGAATAAGAACATTATACAGCCACATAAAAAGTTGTATGAAAATTGACTGTGTGGGAAACTTGCAAAAGCAAAACAATATTTCACTGGGCTTTGGATATTGAGTAAGAGATACTCACCAGTTTAAAAAAAAAGAGAGAGAGAAGGAGGAAGACAATCCAGGCAAAGAGAATAGAAGACAATAAATCAAAGACTTAAATATGCACTTATAATATATGTACCTAAATAGGTACCAACCAGCAGATCAGAGGGAGTGCTAAAAATCAGATAAAAATTAAATTAAGGCCAGGTGAAAGGTTTTGCATCCTAGGTGAAAGTGTTTTAAGTTTATTTTTAGATGATGAGATAGAGCCGAAAGATTTTAATCAAGTATTGGTTTTATTAGAATGATGTTTGACAAGTTCAGTTTAGGCAGACTGCAAGAACCTTCCTTGCTCTTCTGCCTCTCCATGACATTATTTCCACCACTACCTTCAACTTCCACTTCAAGTATCAGTTTCTTAGGGAAGTCTTTTCTAACCATGTCTCACTAACTTACTCAGGCTCACCCTTTTAGTTTCTTATGTTATTTTCAGTTCTCCTAGAATTTTGCAATCTATCACAGCTTGCAATTCTGTTCATGGGTAAACCAGAGTCCTGAGATAAGAATTTGATTTCACATAAAATGGGAAGTTATCAGTAGTTGAAAGCCATAGGAATAAATGAGATAAACCAAGAATAACATGTCAAGTGAAAGACAAAGAAGTGGATGAGAAATACCAGTAGAATACTATCACAGTGAGTTTAGGCAGAAGCAGATCCAAGGGAAATAGCCAAAAAAAAAAAAAAAAAAAAAATCCATGGAAGCAGACAGAAAACCAGGAAAGAGGTTTTCACATGGTAGGCAGGAGCTGTGATAACATCAAGGAGATGTTGTTGGTCTTAAGTGACAAATGCTATACAGAAATCAGGTAAGAGGAAGAAAAAAACAGCAATAGATTCGTTTTTTTCCAGAATCACTCACTTACCATTTCTTATTTGCCTGTTTCTATCTAGAAAAGAGAAAAGGACCACTTGAGTAAAGGAAATCTGCAACTTGAACTCACTAAATAAGTTCGTATGTGGTACAAAACTTAAGTCAGTAACTTTAAAATTGACTTGCTCTTCAAGGCATTAATGTAAACTGATGGGCAAAGTGGCCCTGCCTACAGCTTGGATTGATTTTCAATACAAGATAAAAATCATTTACATTGGTGATTTTTATCTCATATCATCAAAGGACAAAGCATAATACTTGATTTTCCCCTTTATTTAAGAAATCATCTGCTAAGTTGATACCTGCAAAATCTCAAAACAATTTTTAAATTCTGATAAAATTAGATTCTGATCCCCAGTGGTCTTGAATATAATTGTGGTTTGCCAACACTGCACAAATTTGACTTATTAATCCAGCAGTAAGCATTTCATAATATAAAAATAGTAGGAGGGGAGTTACATTACAACATTTTATAAAAGAAGTCATCATTAAGAATAATTAATAATAGACAACCCAAAACAAGAAAGAATTTCCAATTATTTACCATGAGCTAAAATATTGGGCAGTTGGGAAGAATTGAGCAGAAACAAGAAACGTAAATACAGTCTTAGCAAAATGATCAGACTAAAATTCATCCTGAAGAATTTTAAAAAAAGAGCCTTTTCAAAAGTACTATACTTTGTATGCTTTGTTTTCTCTACTATATTGTTTATAAGAAAAAGTAAAGGTGACAAATTTTCCATAAAAAATGGTGACATCTTTGAATACTGTAGAAATTTTTTTCTATGTTTACAAATGTGGAGACAAATTCAAACTGTTCAGAAAATTCTTAGAAGCTTATCCAAAATTACATGAATAAATATCTTCTAATTTTTAACTAATTTTAATAAATTCATTGCAATTTTTATATATTCTGTATAAATTATATATTTATATTTAACATATTTACATATGAAAATTTATGAATTTATATGTACAGATATTTATATAAACATTAAAAATAAAAATGTATAATTACTTTTAATTATAAATATGAATATTTATAATTTATATAATTATATGAAATTACATATTTATGTTTATATACATAATTATATATTTATATAAATTTCAGTTAATAGACAATATACTTTAATTACAGAAGTAAGCAACTACTGAGAAAAATTAAGTCCACTATTAAGCATAATATATACCAATTCTATTTTTGATACTTTTGTTTCCAATCTTTTAAAATAATTTCAAACTCACTAAGTAATCTTATATTATAAAGACAAATGAACAGAAACAGGGGTAAGGTAAGCTAGAGTTATAAGTACTCAAGTTACCTTGTAAATTACTGGAAATACTGATCATTAATGCCTCGATCTGTATTATCTATGACCACACATTTTATAAACTTTAGTAGGCCTTAGTAAAACACCCACTTTCAATAAAACAATCAGAACAATTTTAGACAGGCTTAGATAGCTATGATTTTAGCAGTTACTTGTCCACATTCCGTTTAAGTAAATAAGATCACCTTCCATCAGGTTATTCCAGTAATTTTTAATACTTTGAAGATCCAGGAAACCTAAAGTGCCACACTGAGCACGTAGGCAGCTGATGAAGGGAAAAAAGGGTTTTATAAAAAGAACTAAAATCACTTCCTGTGGTTAACATTTTAGAACCTAACCCAGAACAGTCTGTACCAATATTGTGGGTTTGTTGGTATCTTATTTATGAGCATCGGAAACAGACTTGCTCTGGTGCCATGCTTTGAGTAGGATACACGTGTGAGACAGATGGAACTTGTATTTCTATCAGATACAATTAAAGACTGATTGAATACACTGCCAAATACCACAAATATTAAACCATTTTAGAATAAGTTTACTATTGCTTTGACAGCAGTTTCAACAAAATAGTAGGTTATTCCAACAAATGAAAAGATTATGTTGAACCAGTAGGATTATTGCAATTTAAAATTTGATAGTTTGGTATAGCCTAATTTTATTAATAGAGTACAACCTACACAGATTTAAACTTAAGGACGTGACTTTAATAAAATGCATCAGGCTCTTGTATGTGAAAAACTGGGAAACAACTTTTAAATGAGCTCTCCCAAGGAGAAATTAGTAAGTCAGAAGAGAACAGACCCAAAGACTGAACACTGAATGAAGCATCTTTCCACGGCATGGCAGATGCCACCAAAGAAAAAGACCCATGAAAATGCCTTTCTCCAGTGGTATCCCACCATCTTCTGGGAATTTCTTCTAATGGTTGCCAAGTGGATCAGAGAGACTAGGTAGAATAGCAGGATAAAATAGTTAATGGATCAATTCTTCTAGTTAATGGATCAGTTAACTAGAAGTCACTTTTCATGCCAGTCAGGGCAATTTTAGTTGAGATGAGATTCAATCCAGACTGTTGCGGGTTGTGGACTAAATAGAATTTTAGCTAAGAGTCCCTCCACCAAAAAATAAAATTTGAACTTATTTCAAAACAAAAATGCTAAAGTCCGTCATTCAAACAAACCAAAAAAAAAAAAAAAAAAGTCAATAAAATAAGTAGGTTTCTAAATTCCTCAGAGCTAGGCTAGCTATTAATGGCTAATTTATATAAATAAAATATTAGATGTAAATGGCAAATTTAGTGAGGACATATAAAAT
The DNA here is from genome assembly GCF_024542745.1 of Macaca thibetana thibetana. Classification (NCBI taxonomy): domain Eukaryota; kingdom Metazoa; phylum Chordata; class Mammalia; order Primates; family Cercopithecidae; genus Macaca; species Macaca thibetana. Next base: position 132,640,000 of record NC_065582.1, on the reverse strand, counting down.
ACATTTTGCTACCATACTTTAGAGTGAGTATTTCAATGAAAGAAATGTTTTTAATGCTCAGTGCTTATCCTAGGAAAAAAATATCAAGAGGAAATCTAACTAAAATGGCAGAAGTAGCTCATGTACCTAAATCTCCATATGCATGCACCCACCCATCTAAAATTAATAGAAATGAAAAATATTGAAAATGAATTAAATCTTTCCTGTTAACTATCAGAGATTTTCCACTTAGATGAGTATGAAAAAAATCTAAGTAGATGCTGTTAATAAGAGACATGCCTAAATCAAAATACAGAAAGGTAAAAAATAAAGAAATGAAAAAGATATGTAAGGCAAATGTTAGTAATATGTACAGTAACACTGAAATATTAGAAACATTATATTTAAAGCTAAATCATTACATGGAAAAAAATGATGTTTGAGAAAAATATTGAATGACATTTTTCCCTCAAACAAATATCTATTTTTTCTTTTTTTCTGGGTACATTATTCTAATACAGTATAATATGCTTCAAAATGGTATGATCTAAGTCTTAAATAGTGTATAAAATATAGGAAATGCATATATATGGGGCAAAAAATGAAGGGTAAAAAAAGACACGAAAATACCCAAATGGTAACAAAATCACAGGCAATCTTTACTATGCTTGCTCATTTTTCTATAATATGTGTGTGTGCATATATATATCACTTTCATAAAAAGTTTTTTAATAAAAAGCTACCTTTAGAATAGTGAGAACTTACTTTACCTTATTTTGTAACCTACTTTAAAATCAGCATATTTTAATTTTATTGGAAGTGTCTCATTTATCAACACCAAGCAAGGAAATCTACATCAAGGAAATAACAAAAGTCATTTGCTAGTTACCAAAAATTGCACTGCCACTTTGAGAAACTTTTATTTATTTATTTGCTTATTTGTTTTTAGAGACAATGTCATAGTCTGTCTCTCAGGCTGCAGTGCAGTGGTGCAATCATAGTTCACTGCAGCCTTGAACTCCTGGGCTCCAGCAATCCTCCAGCCTCTGCCACCCCAGTACTTAGGATTACAGGTGTGTGCCACTATGCCTGTTGATACAGTTTGCATGTGTGTCCCTGTCCAAATCTCATGTTGAAATATAATAGCGAATGTTGAAGGTGGGGCCTGGTGGGAGGTGACTGGATTATGGGAGCAGATACCTCATGTACAGTTTAGCACCATAGCCTTTGGTGCTGTCTTTGTGATAGTAAATTCTCATGAGACAAGATCATTTAAAAGTGTTGCACCTCCCCACATTTCTCTTGCATGTACCTTCACCATGTGATATGCCTACTCCCCCTCCATCTTTTGCCATGATTCTAAGTTTCCTGAGGCCTCCCCAGAAGCCAAGTAGATGCCAGCGTTATGCTTCCTGTGCAGCCTGTGGAACTGTGAGCCAATTAAACCTCTTTTCTTTATAAATTACCCAGTCTCAGGTATTTTTTTATAGGAATGTGAGAATGGCCTAATACAGAAAATTGGTACCAAGAAATGGGGCATTACCATGAAGATACTGGAAAATGTGAAAGCAGCTTTGGAACTGTGTAACAGGCAGAGGCTGGAAAAGTGCAGAGAGCTCAGAAGAAGACAGGAAGATGAGGGAAAGTTTGGAAGTTTTTAGAGACAGCTTAAATGGTTGTGACCAAAATGCTGATAGTGATATAGACAATGTAGGCCAGGCTGATGAGATCTCACATGGAAATGAGGAACTTATTGGGAACTGGAGCAAAGATCACGTGTGTTATGCCTTAGTAAAGAACTTGGCTGCATTGTGTTCATGCCTCAGGGATCTGTGGAAGTTTGAACCTAAGAACAATGGCCTACAGTATCTGGTAGACGAAATTTCTAAGCAGCAAAGTGCTTAAGATGTGGCGTGGGTGTTTCTAATAGACTCTACTCACCTGCGGGAGTAAAGAAATGAGTTAAAGTTGGAACTTATATTTAAAAGGGAGGCAGAGTGTAGAAGTTTAAAAAATTTGCAGCCTGGCCATGCAGCAGAGGAAGAAACAACTTTCTGGGGAGAGGAATTCAAGCAGGATATGCAGCCACCACTTGCTAGAGAAATTTGCATAACTAAAATAAGGCAAGTGTTAATAGGCAAAGCAAGGCCTTGAAGGCATTTCAGAGATCTAAGAGGCAGCCCCCCATCATAGGCCTTGAGGCCTAAGAGGACAGCATGGTTTCCTGGGTCAGGCCCAGGGCCCACTGCTCTGCACATCCTTGGGACACTGTTCCATTCATGCTGCTGTTCCAGCTCCAGCCCTGGCTCAAAAGGGCCCAGGTACACCTTTGGCCACTGCTTATTTGGGTTGCCAGAGGGTCATGAGCAATGGTAGGTTTTACGTTTCCTGAGGCCTCCTCGGAAGCTGAGCAGGTGCTAGTATCATGCTTCCTTGTACAGCCTGCAGAACCATAAGCCAATTAAGCCTCTTTGCTTTGTAAATTGTCCCATCTCAGGTATTTCTTTATACCAATGTGAGAATAGCCTAATACACCTGGCTAATTTTTAAAACAAATTTTTATAGAGATAGGGTCTATGTTGTCCAGGCTGATCTCAAACTCCTGGCCTCAAGCTATTTTCCTGCCTCAGTGTCCCAACACCGTGAGATCATAGGTGTGAACCACTACACCTGCCGATAAACTTATCAAAATAAAAATTTGATATGAATTGTAAAATTAAGTAGAAAATTTTAAATATCTTTTTCTAAATGAAGGAAAATGGGTACATATCATTCTTTTTTTACCTACATTAATAATTTTACAGAAACCAAGAATCGGCTGCTAAATGTCTGAATGTTTCTTTATATGATTTCCTAAAATTTTATTTTAAATATATAGGCAAAATTTGTTCTTGCTACATATCCTCTTTTGGTAGGAAAGTATGCTATATAAATATACATTTCAGGAAGGAAATTAGAGTTTCAACCAAATTCAATAGTTTTTCTCCTTCTCTTTCTTCTTGATACCTTCATCATAAAATGTAAGTTAATACTACATTTTAGCACTGTGGAGAAACACCAAATCCACAAAATTTAGGCTGTCTATATATGCCTTAACAAAATGAAATAAAACTTAACATATGAACTGTGATTTCTTTTAAAACATATGTAGTGAAATGGTTATACATCTTTCTTAGGCTATGTTGGAGAAAGTGCTGGAATTAAATTCAGATACTGGAAGTAAGACTCTTCAAGACCCTTCATTACCATAATTACTTTGAATTCAGAGATTTAAGATATAATGACTGACCTGCTAGAATTTGAACTTTTGTGGGGCCTGTGGCCCTCTCTTTTGCCTGATTTCTCCCTTTTGGAATGGGAATGTTTACCCAATGTTTATACCTTCATTGTATCTTGGAAATAACTAACTTGAATCAGAATAAATACTCAATATTTGTAAAATAAATGGATACATATTAATGTATCCAACATAATTGAAATGTACTACTTAACATAAAATGATATTTAAGCTGAGATGGGGAAGATGAGGAGTCATAACTGTAGAACATATCACAGAACAATCTAAGCAGAGGGAAAAGAAAGCATAGTTAAAATCGGAACACACTCGGTATGACGAACTGAAAGGAGGCTAGGATAGCCAGAGGGTTGTGAGCAAGAATTGAATGCTGTGAGACAGATGGAAAGTTAGGCAACTGTCAGATCATCTGGGGTCTAATATAACCAGTGCAAGGAGTTTAGATTTTACTCTACATATAACAGGAAGCCAAGAAAGATTTTAAGCAAGGAAGTTAACTTGTCAGATATATGTTGTTTTAAAAAAAATGTATACTGCCTATTATGTGAAATAATCTAGGAGAGCAAAAAATGGGAATAGTTAGCATACTTTGACAGTGAGTTGGTCTAGGATAGTGGGAAGAGCTGGTGGGAAAATGGTGAGGATAATGGGAAGAGCTTGAGATACATTTTGAAAGTAGAACCAATAGGACTTGCTGATACATTAAATATGAGGTATGTGACAAAGAAAGGAATCTAGGGTCTCTTTTGGACAAGAACCAGCTGATTCAGAAATGCCAAGATGGGAAGAACAGGAAGAAGAACATGGAGGTGGGACTCACTCTGCTAACTTAAGAATATGAGATAGAAAAGAGACAGATATACCAGAAGAGTTGGATATAAATTTAAGTCACTAGCATATGAGTAGTCTGGAGCCATGGTGTTGAATATGAATTCTAAATTTCTCTTCAAAGAATATGTCAGTATGTTCAATTCTTTGCCTTCTACTTTTAAACTTAACTTCCTCATAAAGCAACCTTTTTCGATTACCTGCTCCACCCTGACTCACTCCGATCACCTGCTCCACCCTAATTCATTCTGTTCACCTGCTCCACCATAACTCATTCTGATTATCTGCTACCTGCTCTGCCCTGACTGCCACCAAAGCATTCACCCCTGTCATCCTCTTTATATTAGCCAGTTGGGATTAGTTTAGCCTGTGCAGTCTAATCCTAGCCAATAGGGGAGCGACACAGCAGCAGGAGCCACGTACATCAGGATACGAACTGCTTCCCCTCCCTTGTCCAAATGTGCACCCACCATTGCTCCATTGGTGAGAGCACAACTTTCTATAGAAGTACTTTGCCTTGCTGATAATTAAAAAGAAAATTTCTATATTCAAGTGCTATTTCTTTTGCAGCACTGAAACTTTATTTATAAACAATGGGAATGCATAATATGTGCAGTTAAAGAGGATAACTATATTATATTCACCTTAAGGATTAGCAAAAGACTGTGTCAAGCATGTCTTTTTGTTCCGATGCTTCAATGTCTGGAGTCTTGTTGACTCTACAGAGGCTGCCCCTCCTAGGGCTAACCCCTTCCTGGAGATAGGAGATAACTCGCCTGACTGTGTACCTTGTATATGCAAAGCAAGCCACTAAAAGGCCACAACCCTCCTAACAGCCTCCTTTTCCAGGCTCTCACTGAGCTCTCACACTTGAGGCCACCATCCCACAGTCTCCATCACCCCAGGACCTGCTGAAATTATTCAAAGTAGCCAATCCTAAACCTGCTTACTCAGACTTGCTTTGCCTTTCCTGTAGAAACCATAATAAAGGCCTTTGCCCAGGAGAAAATTTGTTAATTTGTAAGCAACAAATTATCTTTTCAATGGTGATTGTCTCGTGATCTGTTGGCCTCACCATACCTTAATAATAATAAAACCTGTGTTTTAAACAGACATTTTAGATGCATGAAAATGTGTCTTGAAAATTCTAGTGTTATTAAAAAATTAGGTATCATACTATACCAAGTTGTATTTCTCTGACTCTATACATATACTTCCCAAGTCCCTATATTTTCTCTTACATAAAATCTCCGCTTTGAAAAGTAGAATAGTCCCATCTATTTTATCGGAATCCCCGAAACCACTAACTTATCATGATGAGCCGTCCTATGTTTATTTACTCTCACAAACATTCCTATCATTAATTCTTTCTGACACTGCATTGACAAAGACATTGTTGATGAAAAGAGTCCAAATCTGTAAAATATTTGAAGACATTTATTCTGAGCCAACTATAAGTGACCAAGGCTCACAACATAGCCCTCAGGAAGTCAGTCCTGAGAACGTGTGCCCAAGGTAGTTGGGGCACAGCTTGGTTTTATACACTTTAGAGAGGCATGAGACATCAATCAAATACATTTAAGAAATACATTGGTTTGGTCCAGAAAGGTGGAACAATTCAGTCAGGAAGCTTCCAGGTTATAGGTGAATTTAAATATTTTCTGGTTGACAATTGGTTGAGTTTGTCTAAAGACCTGGGATAGACAAAAAGGGAATGTTCAGGTTAAGATAAAGATTGTGGAGACCAAAGTTCTTTTGAAGTCTTATAGTGTCTGCGCTTAAAGACAACAGGTGACAAAAGTTTCCTATTCAGATCTTAGTTAATCTCTTTAGGATGGGGAGGGACTGGAAGAAAAAGATCTAGCTATGTTAATATGTTAATAGAGATTCTTTACAGATGCAGATTTTCTCTCACAAAGAACAGCTTTGCGGGGTCATTTCAAATATGGCAAAGAAGCATGTTTGGGGGTAAAATATTTTGATTTTCCTTTTTGTCTCATAATGTTATGGCCAGAGTCAGGTTGGAAAGTAAAGCATGATATATAGGGTTAAATAAAACCCATCTGATGAGAATTTATGATTCATAGGGCATAACTCCCCAGACCCCTTAGACAGGAATTTGGGCAAGAAAAAAAAAAAAAAAAAAAAAAAAAAAAAAAAAAAAAAACAGGATTTAGTCTTCAACATTAACCTATAAAATTTGGTGAGAACAGAAAGTTTCCCAAAGTTACTATAGAAATATATGAGCTGCGTAATATTGTGTTTATCTGAATACAACAAAAAATTCCTTTAAATAGAGAAAGAAAATAGCTATATTATCCTTAAGTCCTATTTATGAACGTGGACAATTGTATTTGGATATATATGCATATATGTTGCTCTTACATAACATGTTTTCCAGAAAAGAATTTTTTTAAAGCCTGATCAAAACTCACTATTGCTGAAATGTTTTTATCAACTGGGATTCAGAATTCTAAGTTTAATTTACTACATTTATTTTATGAACATTTAAAACTTATAGAAAATCTGGTGTTTAATCTCTATTAATTCTATTTTTAAACCCTGAAAACTATCCCTATAATTTTTTTAAAGTCTTGCTTAGTAAAATAATCATTACATAAAATGTGGGTCTTTTCTAAAAGCATATTAGTTATTTTTATTACAGTTAAATAATTTTGATTCAAGCTGAATGATATCTATATTTTAAACATATTAAACAAAGTATTTTGTGTTAGAATATTTTTACTTTTGGCAAACGTTGTAAAATGTTAAATTAATTTTTTCTCAAGGAGAATGACAAATGACTTGAGCACTGTTGAAACTAATTATTCGTCTTTGCTAAAATGGAGCGGTAAGTAAGATGGATTAATCTCTCTCTCTCTCTCTCTCACACACACACACACACACACACTCCTGAGAAATACTAAAGAAATCAAAATTTATATAATAAAAAGTAATGGGTGAATTTTGTCTTTGAAAAGACAGTAATCCCTTCTGCAGAAAAATTTTACTGAGTTATTGAATTGTTACAATACCTTAAGTCTCATACTTATTCACTACTTAATGCATTGAATTTCAAACTGAGTGGTTTTTTTGTTTGTTTGTTTGTTTTGAGAGGGAATCTCGCTCTGTCGCCCAGGCTGGAGTGCAGTGGCGCGATCTCAACTCACTGCAAGCTCCGCCTCCCGGGTTCACGCCATTCTCCTGCCTCAGCCTTCTGAGCAGCTGGGATTACAGGCACCCACCACCACGCCCGGCTAGTTTTTTTTGTATTTTAGTAGAGACAGGGTTTCACCGCGTTAGCCAGGATGGTCTCGATCTCCTGACCTCGTGATCCGCTCGTCGCAGTCTCCCAAAGTGCTGGGATTACAGGTGTGAGCCACCACACCCGGCCTCAAACTGAGATTTTTTAAAAATCAAATACATGTGTTTTGTAAAGTGATTTAAAATTTAAGTGAAAAAAATTATATTCATAAAAGCTTGGTAAATGTTAAGAATGTAAGTTATACTATTTCTATAAGAATATGTAAATTATACTATTTCTACAATAATAATAGGATGTAAACCCTATTGGTTCAGCATTTATTCACTGACAGATTATAATGTGGGACCTCTTCTGGTATGAGAGATTCACCGTGAACAAGACAGAGGAGCTTTCTGTACTCACAGATCTCATATTCTATGGGATGGATGTTGAAAACATCAAGTCAAAAGTATGTGGTAATTTGTGGAAGTTAGGAGGATCAATAAGAGAGGCAAGCATAGGCAGGTATTATTTAAAGAATAGCTTGAAATTACTAAATTGATTATTTTGCATTTTTTGGTGACATACATTTTTTTCAAAGTATTCTGCCTAATTGAAAAATCACTGCACTAAAGCAGCACCTAGAAATGGAGAAGAGAGGCCAAGCTATGTGAAGTGTCTAAAAAGCACTTGAGAATTGGTATGTAAAAAGAAAGTTTTTCTTACTAGAATTTTATAACATATAAGAGGTAATATGGATTTTGATAAATATAAAGTCAAGTTACAATTAGGAAGACAATTAATATCTGAAGCAGTTGGCTGGTCTCTTAGGTGGGTTGTCACAAGTGATCAGGCTCAGGAGACACTAATTTCTGCTAACCAACCCCCAAGAGACTAATGTAAGCCAGATACCTAATTTGACACAGGAGTTATAACTGTCAAGTAAACCAGTAAATTTGCATCAGCTAATAATCACCTTGTTTCTTCAAAACAGGAAATTCTATGAAGGACGCAAATTTAGAATCAGAAAGTTGCTTCAATGGCCATGGTTCTAACAGAAGTAGACGAAAAATCTTAATGGTCAACAAAAACAAAATTACAATTAGTAGTCTCCTAGATCATAACAATATGTATATGTGTCAGGTAGACTGGTAAGTTTAAGTGCTATGGTACAATAGTCAGAGAAACTTATTTCAAAATTTATTACACAAAAGCAGTAACCTATCACTGTTAGGTAGGTACCAGAGGCAGAGAAATGAACTCTGATTTTTGCACAAGAGATGAGGAGGTCAGCTGTCTGAATTAAAGTGGATCATTATATGTAACCTTGGCTCATCACACTTCTTTCCCTAGGCACTCTTTGATGTAGCCCAGATAGAGGAAGGGCTATGTTTGTTTTCTAAACTTGCATTTGTTGTTTTCAATATTAGCTCTTGTCTTCTGCGATCCTAACCAAAGTTAAAACTTCATTCAGTAACAAACTCTCTGAATTTCCATGCTGCCGTAAATGGAATTTCTGGTACATTCACCCCACCTCCTTCCCTGGTTGGCAATTAAAGAAAATTGCCAACTTTAGGGCTTACCAAGATCAGGCAATGAGGGAGAAGCTGCAGCCATTTCAACGGCAGCTCCCAATACAAAACCACAAGATGAAATTGTTTGAAATTTTTACTATTAGTAAAAATACCTTCAGAGACATCTTGTTGGAAAATTAAGGTCCACATTGTCCAACTAGCAAAGACCTAGTCATTGCTAGACGCATCTTCAGGAAGAACACACAAGAAGTAGGAAAAAAAAAAATTCAGAGAGGACACAACAACCTTGGTTCCAGCTGACCCTTTCTATTAAGTCTAAATAAATCTCATTTCTCTTTAAGGAAAAGGAATATGGAGTAATTTGTTTCAAACAACCCTAAAGGTGAATCAGTACAAAGGATCCAGGCAGAAGATCTTGTATACAGAAGCATCTAGGAAGGCCACCAGAAAGAGCACATGTTATAGTACCCACTCCTCTGATTACTGCTGGGAGACACAGAAACGTTTTTGTGCCATCCAACTCCAGATTCCATGCTGAACCATCATTCTTTCAACAGAGTTCTTCTTTTGGAGAAGATACAACCTATTCAGTTAGGAGTGGTTACTGGCTGGGTGTGGTGGCTCACGCCTGTAATCCCAGCACTTTGGGAGGCCAAGGCGGTTGGATCACGAGGTCGGGAGATTGAGACCACCCTGGCTAACATGGTGAAACCCCGTCTCTACTAAAAATAAAAAAAATTAAAAAAAATTTTTAAAAAGTAGCCAGGTGTGGTGGTGGGTGTCTGTAGTCCCAGCTACTCGGGAGGCTAAGGCAGGAGAATGGCGTGAACCCGGGAGGGGAAGCTTGCAGTGAGCTGAGATCATGTCACTGCACTCCAGCCTGGGTGACAGAGCGAGACTCCATCTCAAAAAAAAAAAAAAAAAAAAAAACAGTGGATACTATGCTATTTTGTTTGTTGTTTTCTTCTTTACCGATTACAGAGGCTGACACATAGTATGAAATATTCACTAATCACTAATGAATAAATTAAGTTGATGATGCCTAAAATTTCTCAGTTGCAATCACAGTTCAGTCTCACCTGAGACAATATTTCAGGACTCTTAATTGGAATCTTTGTGTATTTCCAAAAACTCTGAGAACTCCTCCATACCCCATTCTCTTGCATTACTTCTGTTGGGGGGGCTGTTGTGTTTGTGTCCATTTTACTACTTAAACATATGAAAGCTTAATGTATTTTAACATTCCTAGAGATCTCTTCACAGATTAATTTTTATACCAATAGGCAATCGTACTTTGCCCAAAATCATTATTCTACATTTTATTTATATTAGTATTTTGTCCAAGATTATTAACCTTTGGTATCAAGCCTACTGGTGGTCATGATGTTTTAAAAATTAGCATGCATAAGAATTTGGAGGTGCTATATGTTAATACCATTTTCTATTAGAAATATAGAAAACAGACAGGGTACTGAATCATCATTACTTTTCCATCTATCACATATTCCTATAGATGACTAATTAGCAGAACAATGTGAGAGAAATATTGAATCATGAACATATGGCTCTTTGCTGGCCATCTCCCTTCTGTTACTGTAAGTCATTTTAGGCCTAAGTATGTAATAACTTAGAGTCTTAATAGTTGCAATGCAGGAAAAACATATAAGTATTGACTATGAACAAAACAGAGAAATTCATAGTCGATCCACTGAGCTTCCATACTTATCCCTCTTTTTTCATCCCTGTGGTGCACACACAGCTTGATCTCCCTAAACCTCTTATTAACATCATCCTTGCTAATGTTAATAACCAAAATGCTTAGCTAAAGAGGGCTAAATCAGACCCCTCTCTGCCTTCTAGACTCCAAGGAAGTAACTTAAGGAGAACATTGTGAATGGGCATCCGTCCCTTTCCTCTTTCTCCCCAAGTTGCCTTTGTGGAGAGTCTAACAAAAACTATGGCACAATATACTAGAAAGAGATTGATGATCTGCTCCTCAGTCTTGCCTAGTAGTGAAAACTGGTAGCCTCTGTAAATTAAAATCCCACGGATAACATTATTTTTAAGAATTAAAATACCTGCTGAGAAGTGATATAATGTTACATACTTGGAGAGTAAGACCATTTTGCATTTTACATTCACCAGTAAATTAAGAAAAGCAATTTCAAAGACTTAACGGGAGTTCTCATTAGAAACTGTGTATATAAAATTGTCCCATAGAAATTCTTGTTAAAGGGAGTTGAGTTCTTTTATGCAAGTTTCTGGAAAGGTTAAAGGAGTTGAATCAATTTTACTTCATTGTTAAGGCATTTTAAATATAACATATAGGTCTTGATTCTAACTAAATTCACAGTGGTCTCCAGGAGTTGAAGAGGTTGTGAACCCAGATAATGTGAACTCAAGCACTACTCTCAGAGAAGCTGGCTGGCTCCAAGCACAAAAAGTCTTCTCCCACTTTGAGCCACACCACTGTGCATTACTGACATTTAATCTCCCGGCTACCCTGGGACATTGTGTAGAAACCCAAACACAACTAATGAGGGCCCCAGACAATGCTGGCCAGTAGACTAAATGCAGGTGGGTTTTTTAATGGATCTGTGAATCAAAGCTGCCGCCTACAGAGGCTATAGAAACTGAGACTCAAAAAACTTTTAGGGCTACCTAGGCAGAGGCATTGGTCGTATATATGCCTTCCGGTAGCCAAAATGTAATCAACTGTCAGGTAGGGTGTGCTGACAGAGATACACAGTGCTGAGGCCTGGGATATTTGTCTCTAGAAAGCACAAGAACCCTAACGGAGTGAGAAAAGGCACATTTTGTTTTCTTACTGCATTGCATACTCACAGATCAATCAAATTAATGTCTTTTTCCTCAAGAGAAGAATGTTTGGGCTGTTTTTCTGGCAACCAAAGACAAGTCACCTAGAGATCCTAAAAATCCTAAAACTCAATATTAGGACTAGGACTTTTTCCTTTAGCAGCCAAACCTGAACAAGAACTTCTCTATATCCCGGGTTTGGTGAGCAAGGGCTAAGTAGAACCCCCACTCTTTGGAATTTGCCTCTCAGAAGCATGTTTCAGAAAACACAGCTAGAATTTGACCCCTAGGCAGGCAGCCCTGGGTGTAGAAACCACTGGCATTTGAAGGCTTTGTCTAGAAAACAAGAGTAGTGAGAGGCACTTAGTGCCTTTCCAGAAATGCAGCTTCACACATTGTCTCCATTTCCACTAATAAACTTGTGGACACCAAGTAACCAAATATTACTGAAGACCAAGCAAGCAGAACTTAATAGTAATTAATGTGACTAGGTTAGAATTTCAGCTGGGTGTGATGGCATGTTCCTGTACACCCAGCTACTTGGGAGGCTGAGGAGGGAGAATCACTGGAGCCCACGAGTTTGAGTTCAGCCTGAGCAACACAGCCAAATCCCATCTCTGGTAAAAAGTAAAACAGAATTTAGTGACTAGGTTTAAATTACATGGCTATAATGCTTCATAATGAAAATTAAATCTAGAGTATTAGTGTCTAAGGCATTGTAGCAGAGAGCAAAAAATGCATTATAAAGAATGAAATTAAAAGGGCCTTTACTATATATGTGAAAATGCATAATTTTGATGCATTAAAATATATTAGGATAAAGACTTAATGTTTTTAGTTAACATTGACATATTTGCTTCATCTATCCTTTTTTCTTTCCTTTTTGTCTTTAGCTCTCTATTAAAGCAAATCCTATAAATAATGCCATTTTTCCTTTAAACATTTATATAGTATGACAAAAATACATTTTGTTACATAATTACAATTAACACACCTAACAAAATTAGTAACATTCCATTAGTATTATTTAATATCAAATGTTATTCAAATTTCTCCCAATTATCTTCAGAAATGGCTTTTTATGGTTGTTGTATTAAAGATGGCATCATAACAAAGTTCACACATGTATTTTCATTTCTAGAATTCTCTTTTAGTCAAGAAGAACCCCCTTTCCCATCCACCCAGTCACTTATGCAAACCATAGACTTAGAAAAATTGGGTTGGTTGTCCTGAGAATACTTCACATTCTGAATTTTTCTGATTACTTCTTCTTTTATAGTTCAGTTTGTTTTATATATAAACATATAAAACATTTCATATGTATTTTATTATATTTATACATATATGTATATATACATATATAGAATGAAAATTGTAGTTAGAGCTAAAGGCTCTGCTAGGGTCAGGTTCAGCTTCTTAGTAAAAATACTTCATTGGTGGTGCTGTGAAATACAGAAAGCATCGTTTCAGGAGACACATAATGCCTAGCTGTCTCCATGTAGTGACGCTAAGCCTAGCTGAGGAAAGCCTGGTCCTTCCATTATATAGTTTCTTACCAGTCTTTCTCTTAATGGCCTTAACATTCATTGATGCTAATGACTCATTCAATTATTCAATAGAATTTCAAAATGCAATTTGCTAATGCTGTCATTCCTTCCATATTTTATAGCTGCGGTTTTTCTATAAGGGATGTTCTCTCATCATCTGGGGCCATTTCTACCCTGAAACACATAGTTCACATAGGACACACAGGAAAAATATTTCTTTTCCTCTATCACAGCTATATAAAAATTAAAAAGTGGCTGTGTTTGTAGATGCCGACATTTGTACTAAGTTCTTATTTAAAATTTTCTATAATGAAACAATTTCTGCCATAAATACTCATTTATGCCAATAAGATAAATGTACTATTCTTAGCTTACATTTATAAAATATATTTTCAATACAACAATGCATCTGGAACAGTTTACTGAATATGATTTAGATGTTTTTAGTACAAAGAAATCAATGCTTATATATGATCTATTCAACTATTCATTGTATTATGGCATTACAGTCACAGAGAAACTAAAGTTAACAATATTTAGTAGACAAAGTTTGTTAAGGAGTAAGGAATAATCTCTGCAAAGGATCGATAAGATATAGCAATAGGTCATTAAACATTTCATTTTCTTTGATAGAAGTTAATTAGGGAATGTAAAGTCAGCACTTCTAAATTGCTAACCTACAGGTTATACAAGTATATGGGGAAAATATTTTATTTTTTTTTTATCATCAGGAAAATGTTCCAAAAAACTTCCAGAAAATCTTTATTCATGAAATAAAATAATTTTTAAAAATTATATGCTAATTCAAGGCCAGAAAAATAATATTAAAAGTACTTGCAATATGCTATTGGTTAATCAAGTATCATTCCATACTAACTTCCTGTAAATACTGCCAAAAGGTATAATTGCCTCACTGGTTATTTCACCAACTCTTTAGGGGAAAAAAGGAAAATAATAAGGTAAACAAACACAAACTAAAAGCAAATCACCTACTATTTTTAAAATCACTATGCTATATTAATACTGCTTCGGTATTTAAATAAAACTATTTTTTATGTGTTTTGCATTAAGAATTCATTCAAGTATGCCTTGTAACTATAAATAAACTTCTGAGACAGTTATAAAAATTAATGCTTTCAATACTACTGCTAAAAATTCAAATGTTACAATTGGCACTGAATAAAATAGCAATTCGAAAGTTTACGTGTTCTAAGTATTTAAGTGTAAAAGAAAATGTTTTCACAAGAGATTCAACATTTCCTTAAATAATTAACAACAACAAAAATTGAAAGGTCTGAGTCTCTGATTCTCAAGGGTATGCATTTGGAATAAAAAGAAAAAGGCATGGAAAAAGTTGTAAGAACATTACTTTTAAAATATTTTCTTTTTTTTGTTGTTGTTGTTGTTTTTTTTTTTTTTTTGAGACGGAGTCTCGCTCTGTCACCCAGGCTGGAGTGCAGTGGCCGGATCTCAGCTCACTGCAAGCTCCGCCTCCCGGGTTTACGCCATTCTCCGGCCTCAGCCTCCCGAGTAGCTGGGACTACAGGCGCCCGCCACCTCGCCCGGCTAGTTTTTTGTATTTCTTAATAGAGACGGGGTTTCACCGTGTTAGCCAGGATGGTCTCGATCTCCTGACCTCGTGATCCGCCCGTCTCGGCCTCCCAAAGTGCTGGGATTACAGGCTTGAGCCACCGCGCCCGGCCAACTTTTAAAATATTTTCAACACTTGATGTATACTCTTTAGAACTGGCTGTTACAATCAAGTCCTGAACTTTTCTTAAATATTTTCATTCAGATTAAAAAAATATAGACCTCATACTTCCTCTGGTTATAACCTATATTTTATTCTTGCTTTAAACACACATTATACAAGATTATGGATATATTGGTTATAAAGAAAACAAAATTGAGAATGATGACAAGATGATTTATATTTTAATCATAATCCAATGATAAGAATGAAAAATAAGATCCCAGCACTTTGGGAGGCCGAGGCGGGCGGATCACAAGGTCAGGAGATCGAGACCACAGTGAAACCCCGTCTCTACTAAAAATACAAAAAATTAGCCGGGCGCGGTGGCGGGCGCCTGTAGTCCCAGCTACTCAGGAGGCTGAGGCAGGAGAATGGCGGGAACCCGGGAGGCGGAGCTTGCAGTGAGCCGAGATCGCGCCACTGCACTCCAGCCTGGGCAACAGCGTGAGACTCCGTCTCAAAAAAAAAAAAAAAAAAAAAAAAAAAAAAAAAAAAAAAAGAATGAAAAATAAGAAATCACCAATGCAATTCATGTAAAATGTAATCAGAAAGAAAGAGAATGATAAAATTACATTTGGTGTTATAAGTTTTCTCCTGCTATTATAATAAATTACCACAAACTTAGTGGTGTAAAGCAACATAAATTTCTTGTAGTTCTACAGGTTAAGATTCTGTGAGAAAATCAATTGCGTTTTCTACCTTCTAGAGATCACCAGCATTCCGTGGCCTGTGGCTCCCTTCAGCCCTCAAAGCGAGCAATGGCAGGTCGAATCCTTCTCACATCAAACCACCCTGACCTCTTCTTCTGCCTCCCTCCTCCACCTTTAAGAACTTTGTGATTACATTGCACACACCTGTGTAATCCAAGCTACTAGCCCTACTTTAAGACCAGCTGCCTAGTAACCTTAATCTATCTACAACCTTAGTTCCTCTTTGATATGTAAGGTAACATAATCACAGGTTCCAGGGATTAGGATATGAACATCTTGGGGAAGGGAAGGTATTGTTCTGTCTACCACATCTCAGTTCTGTTTAAAGCACCTGCTTTGGAATTTACATATACACTACTAAATATATTGAAAAGACAAACGTTGAGGTAACATTACAATTCACTGAGACCTAGCATTCAGCTAGAGATCTGATTCTAATTTTAGCTTCGGTATTTAATGTCTATTGGATGGAGCATATTTTTGAAATTATCTAAGAAATGGGGACAATAATGCTTTGCAGAATTGTTGTGAGGACAAAGGTAAATTAGGTAAGAGCATAAACATCATGCCTGACTTAGTATAGTAAGTCTTCCAATGCCAGCTAGTATTATTTGATCACTGAAAACAATATAGTAATGCTACCTCCTCTAATTTCTGCCCAGAGAAGACTGTTTTCCTTCATCCATTCTCTACTGCTTTGTTTTTTATTGCTGTAACTTGAACAATTTCTAAAATGCATAAGTTATTATAGCCTGCATGCCAAGATAGTTTATCAAGTTTATGTGCTAAAATGTTCTCATTTCTTGGATAACTTAAGAGCTTTCTTAGGAGAATTATAATCTTGAATGGTATTTCAATCTTTCCAAAAAGAATACTTTATGGGTGAGGTTATTAAATAAATGATAGACAAAAGTGACAGTATTTCACTCTGAATTTTTCTCATCCTCTAATATCTGTTCATGGTCAGAGAAAAGAGAAAAGGCAGTCAGAGCCAGTACTGATTTTACTGTAAAAAGTTTAATGTGCACTTTCTTATTGATCTAGTATACATTTCTGGTAAAAGAATTTCAAACGTAATAAAATCTTTCCTTATATTCTATATTCCCAGATAGAATTGCCACCTGTGCAGTTATGGAGCCACTTTACAAGATTTTCTGACTCTTCCACTTGTAATATTACTATCCAGTTTTAGATAGTAATCCTTTCTCATATAATTATGCAAATCATGTGCATTTCCATATTTTCTACATATACAAAAACACAAAAATATTCTCTCTTCACTTGACAAAAGCTCTTAAATATTTGATATTGAATATTAGCCATGTACCAGGTCCTAAATTTAAACCAGGCTCACATTGGAAAATTCTTAGACAGAATAAATGGGAAAAAAAATATGGTAGCACTACTATCATCATATATTAACTGGTAATAATTAATACATATAACAGCTCCAATGTATGTTCTATTTTCAGGATTAGAAGTAAGGATAGCTGACTTTTAGCCCCAGCTCTGCCTCTAATTAGTATGTAATTTTTAAACTAGTCAATTTTAGGCCCTCAGGGTCATGCGTGGGTTTCCTCAATCTGTAAAATAAGGAAATAAAGACTAGGTCTCCAAGTTCCCTTCTAGTTTTAAAATTTTATCAGCATTTGGTGACTACAGTGAGTAATCCAAATTCTCGCAAGAAAAAAATTTTCACATTATCAAAATTACTTCATATGTGCTTTAAAAAGCCAGTAAAATAGATGAATTTACTCTTTCCATAGAGTTTAAAAGTATGCCTTTGGCTGAGTACCACAAATGGCAATGAGTTTCAATTCTATTCCTTTTAAAAATCAATAGCTCACTAATATAAATAGATTTTAAAATACTGCATTATTTGCTATGCATTTAGGGAGATTTTACTGGTAGTGGTTGACAATTTTAGCACATCATTTTGTTTTTGTGGCATATGAAAAACTCCCAGAAATGACCAACTATGAACTTCACAACAGCATTCTCATTGTCAATAGAGCATTGGTATCCTTGTCTGAACTATTGGCCTTGACTGCTCAGACCTAAAATCCATAGAAAGTCTGTTGGCTGTCTCTACTAAGTTTTTTTCAACATAGTATTGTCTCTTCTTAGAAGTGTCTATGACTATGCTTGACCGGTTGCCACATGTGATGTGATTTCTGCTTAAATGGCTTATAGCGATAAATGGTATAAAACATTATATGAATATAAAATAATACACAGCTTTGATAGTTTTTCAGGAATAATGAACACCTTTTTGGATATTAGTTACTCTTCAAGGGTAGCACTTAATTATTTAGCTAATTTATGAGCTAAATTAATACAGAATAATTTTTAAAATATTTTATGGGCAAATAGGTTTTTATACAGCAAACTGTTTGTAGACTGGGTGAAATTGCAAATGATCAGAAAAAAATCAAGTACCAGAACTTCAGGAATTTTTCAACACATACTAACATTGAAAATTCATTTTGATAGTATCCTGGGTATATAATCTTTTGAAACAGTTTATCCAGTTGTTATGAGTAAATTAAAATGGAGACTAGGCCTAAAATATCTCTGAACAGACAAAACTAATTAGGCCTTGAAAATAAGCTTAACCCTGCTTAAATTGCAAACCTATGTGGAACTTAACTTGGACCGTTTCTTGTAAATGCTTGAATTAGAGAAAAACAGACTTTAAACTCACCAATCAGAAGTAGTCAACTAACATAGTTATATAACTAGGGACTTTCCAACAGGATAGACCAAATAAGACAACTGTATAACTGTAACCAAGCAAATATTTTATTTTTTTTCTTTGCTTCCTTGTTCATCCTATAAAAGCCCCCCCTTTGTGTACCCTCTGCAGAGCTCCTGAACCACTTCTGGTTTGGGGCTACCTGATTCATGAATCACTATTTGCTCAAATATACTCTTTAAAAATTTTATTATGCCTCAGTTTACCTTTTAACACCATAAACAATAACCAGCAGTGTCTTCACATTTTCCACCTAACATTTTTATGTAAAATCTTTGGAGTATTATGTAACCCATGAGAAAGTATCCATAAGGAGAATTTTTGAAGAAAGTACACAATAAAAGGTTTTTAAATCAATTTGTTTTCTGTTTTTTGTTTTTTTCAATGCACTGGTACATAAGGAAAAGAATATATTAACTAGGTATTGCCCAGGCCCACATTAAATTGCTACAGCTGCATATAACGATTTAAAAAAAAAAAAAAAAAAAAAAAAACACTAAACCTGAATACAACCATTAGCAGACACTTGGCGTGTGTAAATCAGAACATATGTTTTAGCTTTATGGTAATAGGCTGTGAGCTTTTTGTCACTTGGTCTCTTAAGACTTCCCAAAATGTGTTAATGTTCCAGGTGTCCACTTAATTCAGGACCAATATAAAAATATTTTTCTATCTAAAATTCCAAGATTTAGGCTAACTTTATTGAACTAAATAAGTTTACTGGACAAAAGTAATGTAGCTCTGCATAATGTTATAATAAGCATTTTACATAATTACTTTAAATATCTAGTGTGAAACTAATTAATGGATTTTTCACAATGTTCTCTCTTCTTTGAAACAGATCAGTTTTCATTACAAATTATCAGTCTGTTGCAAATGTTTGCACTTTTGACCAGAAATATGTCCTCATTTTACCTAACAATTGAAATTATAATAGAAACATTTGGTGTTTTTCCCCAGTGTATTCACATAATATAAAAAGTATTTTACCTGCTTTTTGTATGCATATTGGCATGTTTCAATAAAGAAATCAGTTTGATTGTCTTTAACCAATCATTTCCCAAAGCCATTTGACTATGGAATCCTTATATGCCATAAAAGCTACAAATCTCAAGGAGAAAATACTTTAAAAGCCTTGGGATGAAAGAGATACCTCCAAATTTTCTTTGTAAACTTCATTTCTAATTCTTAATTGTTTTCAAAATCTTCAATCCATATTTTTGTATTTTAAGTCCCTATGTCTCATTATTATTGTTTTCTTTTTTAATAGAGGATATGGTAAACTAGCAACCTTAACTTCAACTTTTATATAATCCAACTACAATGCAGTAAATATTCACTAAGATATTGTGCTTGGCATTGTAAAATAGTTATATCATCTCTTAGGTTTCACTTTGCTAGAATAAATAGACCAAAGCCCTACTATTATTTTTATATAAATCACAATTTATACCTATGCGATAATTCTTATGGAACTAATCTTTTAAAAAATAACTATAATAATCTTGAATTGTGATACTCAATACTAGGCCTATCAGTCTAATCAATGTAGTATACCCCATCTGTCAGAAGTTCCTTTAAACATTTAGACTTGTCTAAAATTGCTTCACATTCCTTTGTTAAGATAAAATTATTTAAAGTTTATGCGAACCCGTCATTTGAACACCACCTCCCTCCCCACTCCAAATATGACTTTAAAAAAAAAAAACTCCACTATAACAATGTCTTTCAAAGCAAGGTACTTTAAATTTTATTTTTTTATTAAGACAAAGAGCCAAACTTTCCCATAAGAAATATGTAAGGAAATAGAATCAACTCATACCCAGCTACCATTTATGTGCAGAAACAAAATGGTTTCACTGGGTATACATATTTATTAGAACTGAAAAATTATGTCAGGCCCTTTTTGATTTTGAATTTTCTGTAATTTTTTCTTTAATTTAGGCTTAATATTGTTTTTAAACATGTGTAACAGACATTTATTTGACAAATTGCTAATTAAAAATAACTATAATGATAATTCATTAACTGCTTTAACTGCTAGAGGCCTTTGCTCACAAAACAAAAAAGAATCCTTAAATTTCAATTTATATGTCTTTTGTTATATATAAGTATGAAAAAAGGCTATCAAACAAAAAAAAATTACATTATAAAAGAAAATTCCATGGGGTAAGTGGAATGGAAATAGAGTCAAGAAGAAACATGCATGATGAACAGCTTCAGCAGTTACAGAGGAGCTTTTCTGTGTTTCTATATGGAAGATAATGGACATCATTTGTGGTATTTTAGCCTCCACTGGATACATTTTAAAAGTTCACATACAATACACCAGGTATGACATCCTTTATCACAATTTAAATTATGGCCAAAATATTATATGTAAATTTAAATAATATATGAGGAAGGAGATAGTTTTTGAAAATTTTTGTGGGCAGCAAATGAGCAATAATGATTGAGTTTAGGACAGTGGGAGAGTAAATAACTGCTCCAGGGAAATGAAATAGGATTGCAGGATCACGAAGGTGCATACTGGTTAGTGATCATGAATTCAAAGTGAGACCAGTTCCATTTGCAGGTTTTTCTCTAGCCATTTTCAGCTCTGTAAGCACAGGTGTGCAGGGAGAGAAGAGCTGGGGTTTTCCAGGCAACAATAACAAAGCAAAATATAGGAGCACGTGAGTTGATCATGTCTGCCAGGGAGCAATTATAATGATGGACCATAGAATCTAAACTAAGTAGGGGAGACAAATGGGAGAATGGAGACTATGAGAGAGTTTTAAAAGGTGGTAGGAACAGTAGGTGCTAGGTCTCATGGAGTCAACAAATAAATCTAGAGAACTAAGGGGAGAATTATGGAAAGTTTAGTATTAAGAGGTGAGAAAGTAGAATGCTTGAAGTTGAGATTACGGAAGGCTTACAGATATTAGTAATTCAAGATCTAAGGTGTGATCATGGGATAAGATGGATGTGCGTGGTGGTGAACAAGCTCAATGAAAGAAAGGAGGGCCAAAGGCTGAGTGGCCAAAATGGAAAGCTTATATCCAAGAATACTGAATCACCAAGAGTTGTGACAGGCATAGGGATAAAGAGAGTGACAGAAAGCAAAGGAGCCTACAGATAACATCAAGAAGTAGAGGTGGGATTGGATGTGGTGGCTCATGCCGGTAATCCCAACACTAGGGAGCCTGAGGTGGGCAAATTGTTTGCGCTCAGGAGTTCAAGACCAGCCTAGTCAACATACAGAAACCCTGTCTCTAAAAAAATACAAAAGTTAGCTGGGCACAGTGGCACGTGCCTGTAGTCCCAGCTACTTGGGGGCTGAGGTGGGAGAATCACTTGAGCTTAGGAGGTGGAGTCTGCAAGGCTGCAGCAAGCTGTGATTGCACCTCCTCACTCTAACCTGCTAGGCAACAGAATGAGGCTCTCTCTCCCAAAAATCAAACAAACAAAACAACAACAACAAAAAAAAGCAGAGATGGTAGAAGATATAGTCTAAAGACATGATTTTTCAAAGGTGGGAGAAAAGTTGGGGAACACACACACACACACACACACGCACACAAAATGCCTGAGAAAAGCAGGCTCCAGGGATATGAAAGTGTAAAATCCACCATCATACTGGGGAGACAGTATCCTTAAGGAAGAGCCATCTGACAGTGAAGGGGTAACCAGAATAGAGCTCCAGAGACCACAATGGAGGGGATCCAGAAATTGGATTGGAGATACAGTCACAAAAGGAGATGCACGAATGGAATGAAATTCCAGGGGATAAAAACTCTGGAAATGCTGAGTTTCTGTGTTACTGACACAAATAATGATGAAGAGCACAATGAAATTAATCGCGGGGACCCATTCAGACCCCCAGAGTTGGTATAAAAATTATTATAAAGTGTAAACATCTGAGCCAAAGAGAATGCAGAAAGAAATCTTATCTGAACCTTTCCAAAACAGCCCTCCAGAAAATGCAGCAGCCATTAACTCCTCTCCCAGAAAGCTTCCCTGGAATTCTGCTGCCATCGAGATGGACTGCCTATTTCTGTTAGTATCAAAAAGTCCAAATGAACCTTCCATACCTTCCCACTGAAGCCTGAAGTCTCTCCCCACTGCTGTCACTGTTGAATTTGGCATATAACCTCTGGCCATCCAGTGAGTTACTCATCACTAAGTATTCCCGTGTGTACACTGTGCACACACAGATTAACCTTGTCTTTTCTCCTGTTAATCTGTCTAGTGTCAGTTAATTTGTACGTCCCAAATACTGGACCCAAGTTGGAAGAGAACAAGTTTCCCTCCCAACACTGTCAAGGCTGGGAGTGATAGTGAAGCTGCGAGTGTTAAGGCGGGTCAAGAGAATAGAGTGAGGGGTGAGCGAGATTTTCCCTTGAGTTTGGAGAGTTCAAGAACTCCTTTTTAACTCTTGCCAATGACGCTGTAGAGTTGCAGGAGAGACAGCATTATTACAGCACCATGTGAATCGTGTTTTATACAACTTATTAAAAGGATAGACTGCTTGGCCTCACTGGAAACTACAAAGAGTTGAGCAACATCGTTCTTTACTGGCGTCTGGCCGTCACATTCTCCTGGCTTTCACTCAGCCTCATTGACTCTTTTTCTCAGTCCCTTCCCTAGATCATCCTCTTCAACTGATCTCTAAATTTAGGAACATTCTAGGACTCTGTTCTTCGCCCTCTAATCCAACCTCTCTCCTTAGGGGTTCTTAATTAGTTTCAAACACCAAATATTTGTGATGCTCATCTATTTCTGAACGTGCAACTCTAACCCTGACTTTATCTTGAGTTTCAAACTCAGATGTCAACAGTGGACCACCATCTTCACTTAGATGACATAAGCTATCTCAATTTTAACATATAGAAAAGATATTCTTAATCCCCTCCCTCCAAGTCCCCAGAAGAGCCCATTCCTCCCTCAGCTGTCCTCATCTTCCAGCATCAGTTAATGACACTACAATTTACCCAGTTGCTCAGGCCAAAGATAACTTGGACGTCTCAGTTAATCCTTCTCTTTCTTTCACTCTGCATAACTAAACCATCAGTATATCCTGCCACTCTATTTCCAAAAAAATCATTCCTCATCCTGTCACAAACCACTTCCTCCACCACCTCGCTGGACCAAGCCGCTACCATTTCTTGCCTGGGCACTACAGTATCCATTAATTTGTCTGCCTGCTTCTATTTCTCCCCATAACCTGCAGGTCGCACTACAGCCAGAGGGATCTTTTCAAACGCAAATGTGTTCATATCTACTGCCCTGTTTTAAACATTCTAAGCTAAATCTTTACATGGCCTTCAACTTCCATACCACACTGGCACCTGCCTACTGGTCTGGCCTCCACTCCTCTCTCCCTCTGCCCCAGCGACATGGCCTTCTCACTACCCCCCAACATGCCACACTTACTCCCCTTCAAAGTCATTATTTCCTCTGTCTGGATATTCCTGAATCTTTGCAGGGCTCACTGTCTCAGCTGGCAAACCTCTGCTGGGGCTTTCCCTAAATACACTGTATAAAATAATGTCCTTCACCTCACGTCACCCAGTCACCTTTTCTGGCTTTATTTTCTTCATAGTACTAATTATTACTTGAGATTACATTTTGAATTGATATCATTACCTGTTTATGATCTGTCTTCCTCACTAGAATATAAGCCCCAAGAACACAGGTACCATGTCTTTCTCACCACCGTATTCCCAGAACCTAGAATACTTCCATCAACAAATATTGTTGAATAAATTGATAGTCAATGTATAAATATATTCTTTACATTTTCATTATTTGTATTACTGTAAAACACTGAATTTCAACTTCGGATTTACACAACTCAATTGTGTTCTTCTTTGCCCAAAATATTTCTAACCTTACCCATCTCCCACATTCTATTATATGATAGAAAACCATACTTACTGTTTATCATAGTATCTGAATGGTGAGATGTGGAAAATCATCTTAAAGTTCCACGTGCGGTGGGATGGGGAATATTAATGTTCAAATGAATTTTTGGACATTTTAAAATTTTCAAATAAAAATGAATTTATCTCAGATGGTTTGTTTTTGATAGATGAACATGGCAGTCATTTAATACATTATTTATGTTTAAATGTTCAGAAACTGTCTTTAAATATATTGTCCCATCCAGAAAAATTTCAGGCAGAAAAGCCAGATCCAATTATAAATTACTTTATTTCCATTTTTAAAATAAGAAATACTATTTGTGATGTCAGTAATCCAACTTCCTAGTCCTTTAAAAAGATTCATAATTAAACAGGCTAAAAGTATATAGAAAATCACATTTATTAGATAAAATTTTGTTCAAATATAAGTGTCCAAATGCAAACATTATTTTTCTTATTCTCATTACTTAATATATTCCCCTGCATAATGAAGATGCTAATATAATATTGGAGGACCTTGAGACATAAACCTAACATGAAATAATTAAATTGATTTAAACTTCAATTTTAAAATAATCATTTTTAAGTAGTCAAAATATATTTTAAATACCAAAAAGAATTATGTGATAGTAACAGTTTTTAATAGTACAAATTTTTAGGTAGCCAAAAGATATTTGTTTTAATGTAGTTATAATCAATGGTGGCTCATGCCTGTAATCCCAATACTTTGGGAGGTCAAGGTGGGAGGATAGCTTGAGCCCAGGAGTTTGAGACCAGCCTAGAAAACATAGTGAGAGCATGTCTCTACAAAAAGTTAAAAATAAATAAATAAATAACAAATAGCCAGGTGTGGTGGTGCACTCCTAAAGTTGCAGCTAATCAAGAAGCTGAGGCGGGAGGAAGGCTTGAGCTTGGGAGGTTGAGGCTGTAGTGAGCTGTGATCGCACCACTGTACTCCAGCTTGGGCAACAAGGTGAGATCCTGTCTCAAAAAATAATCTATTTTTTTAATAAGGCTGGGCTCTTCCTATTTTACACAGAAAGGGCACAAAATCTGTAAATAAAAGACATACTTCATGAGGAAAAGCTCACCTCACTACAACGTTTACACATTATTTTTTTTAAGCAGGAGACCATTTAAACAGATTAAAAGCTATAAAAGTTAAAATTAAACTTCAGAACCACTTGGGAAGGAATAACGATACTTGGCCCTTGAACTTATTTTACTTAGTTTGTCTTGAAGAAATAAGTTATTGGCTTTGGGAATTCACACATACTCTTGTGCCTAGGATATTCTTTTCCCTGATGTTCGCCTGACTGATCCCTACTCATCTGTAAGGTCTCAGCTTGGCTGTATCTCCCTCTATGCAGGCTTTCCTGGCCCCACAACACCTCCTCTGAGTTCCCAGGGCACTCTGAATTTCCTTTCTTCTTTATGTAATATTGACATTGTAATGATCTACTTGCTTGTCTATAACCCCTAAGAAATCTTAAGCCCCTTGAGGGAAGGAGCTGATTATCTTCTTCACCAATGCATCTGTCACAAAGCCCCTACTAAAGAGCCTGTAATCATTTTCGTCATGATTCGATGAATTGAGTACCAATTAATCACCTGTATGGCAGATCCATCCGTAGGCTACAACTTAAGAAGAAGAATGTGTGTTCAGAGTTCTGCGCTAAGGAATCCAGGAGTAGCCAACTTAGAGATTCATGATTATCTATGGGAACATCTGAATTACCCCCATCCTATGGAACATGGGCCATACAGGGAATTGAGGCTCGCCTTTCTTTTGGGTTAAATGCAGGTTGCCAGGTGGAGGTTGCTAGAGGGAGGGTACTATGTGAAAATGCTCTAAAACTGCATGCTTTTAATAAGTGGTTATAGTTCTCCTGTCCAGGCTGCTGCCACTGGACTGTGTAAGTTCCCTCAATAAATCCTATGTCTCATTCACTGGCTCTGGGTCTCTTCTTGGTCCTCACAAACATGGTGTTATCCCTATTGAAGTCAATAGGGACCCAGCACGGCATCACCTCATTCACACTCATGATACCAGAATATAGAAATCAAGAGGCCAATGCAGTCCCCTCTTTCATCCATTGGGTTCTGACAGCAATAGCATAGCTTTTTTGGGGGGAAAAATGATTAATTATGCATCAAAGTTTTTATTAAAAAGGTAGCATCCCAAAACATTAACTGCCATTGCAAATGTGTTATATTATAGAGATCTTTCACTCTAATATATGTATCTGAAACCTGAGAAGCCTCGAAAAACCATTACTCTCCTCCCCGTTTACTATCTACTTTACTAAATAACTTACTCATTTTAAGTCTGTAATCCCTACTTTCCAAGAGACACAAATAGGGGGAAATATCTTAAGTTTGTATAGAAGCAAAAGTTACATGAAAACAACTCCCTCTCCTGCCCCCTTTCTAAAAGTTCAACAGTATTTACAAGACATAATCAATTCTAGTTGAGGATTGAAGGAAATATCTGTGTAACATTCTAAAATGAGTGAGATTCAACAAACCGATTTCTATTAAATTCCAAGCTTAGGACTCCTAAGTCAATATTCTAACAGTGCTAGCTAGTGAAAGTGCAGGGGCAGTGTGGCTGGCCATGGCTGAAAGCAAACCGAAAGCTGCGAGGGAAGGATGGCCGCGGGTCAGTGCTGCCAAGGCCTCAATGTAAACACAGGTGTGTGGGAAGGAGTGCAGGCGCTCTCCCATCTCGCAGTTCCAGAAACCCTGGCAGTCACGCTGTGGAGTCTGAATGCTACATTTCAAAAATATATCATTTTTGTAAAATTGATACACCTTATTTCACATGTTAATACATCCTCAATTTAAATGGTTCACAAGGCACACCTGAACCTTATATCATTGTTTTCAATTGCAAAATGAAGAGATTTGAAAGCAGATCTTCGTACACTCCCACCCCCAGCCAACCCCTTAACTCCCTCCCCCCCCCCCGCCCCGCCCTGCCCGGCTGAGTCTCTCCCTGCTGAGCAAAATAATCTGAAGTTATTACCACCTCATTTGCTGGCATTTAGCAAAGATTCTTTTTATGGTTGCACAGAATTAATGCCACCAGATATTTCTTGCCAAAGTCTTTTAAATGGTGTAGCATTACTATTTTAAGGCATAATATATAATGAATATGACAAACATTATCAGTAAATATACCAATAGCAATAATGTTTGTTAATTGGTTTGGGTTTGGAGAACATTTTTCATTTTTAGGATGTTGCTTTTTTGGTAGTTGTTATCCTTTTGAGGGGAGTTAATTTCATTTTCTGATACATCTGTTATCCAACCAGTTAAAATAGTATACAATAACCTTCAGGGTAGTCAATGGTTATGAACACAGGTTCTGAAGGCAGAGAATCTGGGTTCATAATTTAGCTGACAGTCTACTACTATGAGGCTTGAGCAATTTATGTAACTCCTCAAGTCTCAGATTTTCCTTTGTAAAATAGGGATAACAGTAATTATCAAATAGGGATAACCTGTATGAGGTTATTCTGTGGATAATTACATGACTCAATACACAAAAGCATTTCATACAGTGCCTGGTAATAGTGCAAAATAATTATTACTGTCCTTATCTCTTTATAATTAGATCAGCTTATTTCATTTAAACTTTATTTGGTATGGTTTCCAAACTACTTGATTTTCCAAACTACTTGAATTGACAATAAAATGCAAAAATAAACATATTTGTAATTAATTTTTCTGCTGATACATATGTTGACCCTACCCTATCCTATTTTCTCAGTTTTGAAGATTTTCTTGAGGCAATTTTCTGCTGGACGAAAGATGGCATTTGGGTAAAACAAAAAAAAAAAACCCTTCTGAAATGCACCCTCGAATTTCATGAATAGTATACCATGCTATTAGTCCTGATTCAAAAACTAAGTGACAAATTTTAAGTCAACACAATCTCATAAAATTGACAAAACTGTCATATCCCCAATTGAAGAAAATAAACACAAGTGTGGGCCATTGAGTGACATCTGGTGACTCAGTAATGGATACATAAAACAGTTACATTTGCATAAGGTGTTTAAAAGTAACACATTTCCAGGTAAGGTGATACTTACATAAAATGACACCATGTTTGTAATGACAACATGAATTTGATTTATTAAAATATTGCCCTAGAGTGTATTTTGAAAACCAGTACAGTCATATACAACATAAGAAAGAAAACGAGAAGGTAGACTGAGAATTCATTTACACCTCTTTTCAACAGATAACATCTAGGCAACCAAAATTTTGTATACATCAGCTTTAACTTGCCTAGTGCTTTGTTGTTTACCAAGCATTTTTATATACACTTTCACAATCCATCATGAGGGATCTGAACATAAGACATTTAGCAACATGTCCAAGGTGGCAGAGGCTGATTCTTGGTTTTCCTGAATACTGTCTAGTGCTTTTTTTCACTACTCTGTGGTACTAGAGAAGCATTTTTCATTAGGCAAAAGAGAGGTAGAGAATGAGAAGCTGATGACCAAGAGATGACACAAAGACATTCTTTCAGTGCAAATGGAAACTTTTCTAGTATTCTTAAGCAGAGTTCTTTTACTCCATCAAATGATATGTCTAGATTTTTTCTTGCTCAATTTTATTTTTTTACTAAGACAAAAAAAGTATGAGGAGCTTGTTTTTAAGGACTCATAAGGTAATTTTTTTTTAAGAAAAAGGATGAAAAGAACCAAGGAAAGGAGCAGGTAAATATACAAAAAGAGTTACGAAATTAATAGGACTGAGTGTCAAATTCGGCCTCGAGAATCTTAGCTGCCAAAGCAAAAATAACAACATGATAAATTATAATTCTCATTAATAAAAATGAACAAGGATACCTTTTTCTTGAGCTCTAAGACATTTATTCTGGCATTACGCTCTTAAAGAAATTTCTCACCTGGTCTTTTCAATTGGATACCCACAGATAATATTAAATGATGCCCTTTCCTAGCATCCCAACCTGGCATCCTTCTATAAATTGTTAGTTTTTGTCAATACTATAATAATTAATATTATGTTCATACTAATGTATAATTTTATGTTTTCACACAAAGTATCATTTGAATTACATACTGTTAATATCCCCCCTTAACAGATGAGAAAACTTAAGACAAATATGAAAATTTAGTAGCTTGCCCAGGGTCACATAAATAGTAAATACTAAATAACTATGTATCCTTTGTTACTCCTAAACCCACTTTCACTTTCAGATAAATACACTGCTCGGTGCTGGCAGTCAACTCCATGGCCAAAGCCCAGAACGATGGTTGTTGAATGTAAGCAGACATCAGAGTCACCTGGAGGACCTCTGAAAACATATCTCAGGGATCCTCCATCAGAGTTTCTGTTTCAGTAAATCTAAGGTGTGCCCCAAGAAATTACATTTTTAACAAATTCCCAGATGATGCTGATGCTGCTGATTAAGGACCACATATTAAGAACCACTGGCCTGGAACAGTAAAGCTTCTAAATATATAGCACATTTAGTAGAGTATTTTTGCTGATTGCTTTTTTTCTCTGATTTATTTGGCAATATAGGTCTCAGTGTAGGTCCAGTTATTAAGAAAAATAATAATGAAAGAGGAGGAGCCAGGAGACCCCTAGAAATATTATCTCTTCTAAAATCACATTTGCAAATGAGTTTTCTAAAACTAATAACTAATTCTCACTTTGGTTTTTTGAGACAAAGTCTCACTCTGTCACCCAGGCTGGAGTGCAATGTGTGATCTCAGCTCACTGCAACCTCCGCCTCCTGGGTTCAAGCGATTCTTCTGCCTCAGCCTCTCTAGTAGCTGGGATTACAGGCACACGCCAGCACGCCCGGCTAATTTTTGTATTTTTAGTAGAGATGGGCTTTCACCATATTGGTCAGGCTGTTCTTGAACTCCTGACTTCAAGTGATCCACCCACCTTGGCCCCCCAAAATGCTGGGATTACAGGCGTTAGTCACCATGCCCAGCCTCACTGCCTTTTACTAAAACAACGTTATAGGCTGGGCGCAGTGGTTCATGCCGGGATTCCCAGCACTTTGGGAGGCCAAGGTGGGTTGAAAACTTTAAGCTCAGGAGTTGAGACCAGCCTGGGCAACATGGGAAAACCCTGTCTCTACTAAAAGTACAAAACTTAGCCATGTGTGGTGGTGGGCACCTGTAATCCCAGCTACTCGGGAGGCTGAGACTGGAGAATCGCTTGAACCCAGGAGGCAGAGGTTGCAGTGAGCCAAGATCAGGCCAGCCAGTGCACTCCAGCCTGGGTGACAGAGCAAGACTCTGTCTCTCTCTATATATATATATATTTAAAATATATATTTAAAAATTTTTTTTAATTTAAAAGATATATATATATATATATATAACTTTGACATATTTTAATATTTTCTTTGCTCAATCTTATTCTATAAGTAAAAAATCCAGATTACATTTAAGGGCTAAAACAAAACAAGCAAGATTATACCTATGTAGGTATCAACACTTACTTTCTATAAATTTACTTTCATCCACTGATATGGATGGTTTGGCTCTGTGTTCCCACCCAAATCTCATCTTGAATTGCAATCCCATAATCCCCACATGTCAAGATAGGGACTTGGTAAGAGTTAATTGGATTATGGGGACAGTTTTCCCCATGATGTTCTTGTGATAATGAGTGAGTTCTCATGAGATCTGATGGCTTTATAAGGCCCTCTTCCCTATTTGCTCTTTGCTCTCTTTTCTTTCTCCAGTCATCAAGAATGTCCTTGTTTCCCCTTTGCCTTCCACCATAATTGTAAGTTTCCTGAGGTCTCCCCAGCCATGTGGAACTGAGTCAATTAAACCTCTTTCCTTTATAAATTACCCAGCCTTAGGTATTTATTTATTTATAGCAGTGTGAAAATGGACTAACACATCCACACCTATATCATAGCACTTATCATTCATATCTACATTATTTAATTTATATTACATATTCCAGACTTGAAGAGCACATGAAAATATTCTTCTTCATATTGAACAAGAGGGACCCAGGTGAAGTTGTGACCTTAGAAGCCTGCCAGATTGGGGCAAGGCAAGGAATTAGGGAACTCTTTCTGTGAAAAGATTGAAGATGCAGGTGAGTTTACAATAAAGGTAGAGTGGGGAATGTTCAAAAGAGGAAGGGAGTATTCATCTGCAGAGGAAGTCTAGAGCAAAATGAAGATGAGTGAAAAAGGGAAATAATGATTGACAAACTTTGCCTTTTAGGAAGTTATAAGAATGGTACATCAAGGTATAGACTTAGAACAGCTTTGGCTGCTCTGCTTCAATCACCATCAATCAGCCCAAACCTAGAGAGGGCAGGAGTGGGAAGGTCATGATTGATAGCATTTGCCAATATCAGTGGTGTAAATACTTTCACCTTGGCCAATTTCAGGCTGCCAGCAGATGACAAATCTGAGAAGTGTCGTGCTCAATTGACTTTCAGGCTTGTGAATGCTGACTCCAACACACTACTGCTCCAAACCCACCTTAAATGAAAATACAACCTAAGACAAAAAACAACAGGCTTTCTATTTAAACGCAGGTTCAAGACCATAGCTCCATAGCCTTCAGCTAAACTGTTGAATTTTAAATTCTACTATGTAAAATTGAGAGCCATCTCTCCCTTGTAATTGACAGAGAGGCATGAGATTACCTTTCATCAAGTTTCTCAACAAAACTTTGGCACACAGTTTTCTACCTTTTGGTACTGGCATATATCTCTGCTTCCTCTGACACTATGTATGGCAGTGCAAGGGCCTGACAGGATGCAAGATTGCAAAAGCATGGGGTGGGAGGGCATTGATATGGTGGAAAAGATTACTTGAAGTCAGGAGCAGTGCCTATGCCCTGGGCAGATTAAGGAAAACAGGATTCAGGGACTGAGGGATGAAGAATATGCTTTTGCTGACTCTGTGGTTTGGAGTAGGCTAAAGTTGGCTGCGATGAGACTAGAAGCAAAACAATTCCTCCAAGTGTGGAAGGCTTCCATGGCCATTTTTACCGTCGTTTTAGTGCTAGTAAATAGTCCAGAAAAGGACTGCACCTCAAAACTAAGCCCTCAGGTTAAATGTTTTGAAATATGGCTCAAGATACTTTGCACTTATTTTAGATAGCCAAAGATATTTGTTTTTTTTTTAAAAAAAAAAAAAACAGTTTTGAGGGAAACCTTCATAACTCTTCCTTTCATCAAACATTTATAAGTAATTCCAATAGAATTTTTAGAACCTTAAAATAATCAGTTCTTTTGATTAAAAAAAAAGTAACAATGAATACTTATAGCGTTATTTCCATGACTTATATTTCCTTTTTATAAAAAGGTTCTAGAAAGATCTGGGCTCAAAAAGGGCATTTAACTTGTACTTTATGCCATTTTTTACATTTAAGTAGATGCCATTCAGGTCAAAGGTGACATCACATCAAAGCTATTTTGTCCTTGATTATTAACTCATATGCAAAATCAGAAAATAATTTTGTTTTCTAAGGGTACCTGAATTATTTTCAGGTATCCTGATTTAAATGTAAAAATTTCAACCAGGAGCCTGGAAACTTAGAAATGGCTGCACTTCTCCGGACCTCTGTGAAGATCTCTTTCTTCCCAGAAGTTATGGCTACCGAATGAAAGAAGAGTTTACATTTCTCCGCGTGTGAAATACAGCTTGGGGTTGTCCAGCCGCAATCCTCCGGGTTGTGAATGTTAATCACATGTAGTGTTTATTCCTTCGGCATTCCTTTTCTTGTTGTTTTCTTTGGGACCGTCTGCTTTAGAAACCCAGCTCACGTAGGTTCAACGAAAGAACAGCTTAAAGAGCGTTAACATGTTGAGGACAAGCTCCAAAATGTGCTGGAAGTTTGTGATTCCTTATGTCTGTGTGTTTGGTCTGTTTGGTTTAGTTTTTTATTATATGTCATTCTATTTCTCTTTTGGTTTTTTTCTCTTTCACTCTTACAGGGCATGGGGTACATAAGGGTTTGGGCGGCAAGGACCTATTTTAATTTCTCATAATATAGCAACAGTTTTTAGAATGTGCACAAGATGGAGGGCTACTGAAGAATTTAGGAAGTTGTAGCATATGCATGGGTCCCTCACCACTCCCCACAGTACATAACTGCAGGTTGCTCCTGGGATCTCTGGGGCATTTTGGCATCTGCCTCTGCAACCCTCTGCAACCTTCTCCCTCTTGTGTGAGGTGACAAACCCTGCCCTTCTTTTCTCTGGCATCCCAGGGCACTGAGACTCCTGAACAAAAGGAACCTCACTTATATCACCCTCCTCTCCTGCCAGCTTAGTCTGTAGTTCTGTTCAGAAGCTTTTATTTGATTAGTTTACTTATGAGTTTTCTAGCATTTTTATTTGAGTAATTACGGTATCATATAAAGTAGAAATGTCAAATTCTACTTTTCTTTTTTCTTGACTTTCATCTGCTGGGAAGCAGGTTGAATACATACAATGAAAAAGGTAGTAATTTTTTAAAAATTAGGATTATTTAGTTTCCACACACAAGAATTATATTCTACACATGCCCAAGAATTATAACTTTTATCCTTATATAAATTATAACTAAAATTTGATTAATTCCTTAAAACAAGTTAGCCATGGAAAGTTAATTTTAACTGGAATTGTAAAATAATGTATAACTTTAATGCCATTCTTAAAGTATTATTCTTATAGAAGAGGATAAAAATCCTGTCAGAGTAGAATATTAAATAACTTAAAATTAAAAGACATAAAAATATTCACTGAAATTCACAGGATCCTTGTTTTTCTATTAATTAATAATATTCCAGATACTTTTTTAATATGAAACTCACTAGATGTCAAAATATTATGACAAGGTACAAGAAGCTATAAAATTTCTGAAGTTTACAGGTTGTATGTCATTTGTCCAACTCACAGAAAACTGAACACATTTAGAATTTATTAAAATGAATTATTTTAATACTACTAACTTTATCTACAAATGGCAAGTGCAAGAAAGAGTGTGTTTAAAAGGAAAGGTTAGAAAAATAACAGAAGTAAAACAAAAATGAGAAGTTTTCTAGTTTGCAGTTTATTTTTTAAGCCTTTGAAGTTTGGAATCCTGGATGAGATACTCCATCTACAAAGCTCTGAAATGTTAGAAGCAAAGTTTTAAAAACTGGAAAATTAAAAGACACTCATGGCTATAACAGTTAGCATTTCAATGTTTTGAATGGCCAATGAATGTCATCTTTTCATACTTCCAGGTAAAAACATCCATTTTCTTAGTAAAAGCACAAAAGAGTAAAATCCATAGAAAATATAGCATACAGTTTAACGTGTCTTGAATTATGCAACCAACCGAGTTCCATATCCTTTAGCTTCAGTCCTAGTAATGTAAGTAAATATTGCAGCAAGAAATTGGTGGTACAGTGATGTTAAGGATCTAGCAAACTTCCACATTTTTAGGGAGTTATAATTTGGTCTTAACATTTGTTTCAAGCTTAAACTTGGCATAGAAGTTCTTGATTGGAGAGTGCATTTAAAAAAAAATTTACAAAATAAAGTCAAAATTAGTTTTCTTGTTATTTAGTCAAAGACAGCCAAAAATAACATGATTTTGGCTGAATATGGATATTTTTATGCATCTCTATTTAAAATCAGTTTTAACTTTAAAAATGAAATGTTGCAGACTTTTGTGGATAATGAAGAGTGGGTCCAGCTGGCAGAGCTTGCATGTTTGCGCATGTGAGGTTATGCATGGAGTAATAATATTTCTTACTTATAGGAAAACATGACTTCAGTGAACTTCCCCTCTGTCTAGTATAATGTTATGGACTGAATTGTGGGCCCCAAAATTCATAGGTTGAAGCTCTAACCACCAGTGTGACTTTATTTAGAGATAGGGCCTTTAGGGAGGAAATTATGTTTAAATAAGGTCATAAGGTTGGGACTCTAATCTGATAGGACTAGTGCCAATTTTAGAAAAGATCATGTGAAGTCACAGCAAGAAGACAGCCATCTATAAGCCAGGAAGAAGGTCTCACCAAAAACGAGCCCTAACTGCACCTTGAACTTGGACATCTATGCATCAGAACTGTACAAAAATAAATCTGTTACTTAAGTTACCCAGACTGTGTAGTATTTTGTTGCAGCAGCCCAGACAGACTAATACACATAATATATGAAGAACTGGAAGGACCTAGGATCATGTCAACTAAATATTTATATATAATCACATTAATATCATTTTTTATTCATAAAATTCTTCACAGATGATCCTTTGGTGATATGTTTTTTCTTCATATAATTTTGCAGCATTCATTCTTAATTGACTCATTCTCATGATAGTGTTTTTTAAAATAACCATTTGCTATAGGTGATTTTTAAAGTATTTCTTTTCTTGAGTGTTTAGGCTGATGTTTCCTTTGTTTTATAAAAGTTTTGATAAGTCCTGTGTTAAAAAGACATTAAACTGTAAATGATGAGTTGATGGGTGCTGACGAGTTGATGGGTGCGGCACACCAACATGGCACAAGTATACATATGTAACAAACCTGCACGTTATGCACATGTACCCTAGAACTTAAAGTATAATAATAATAATAATAATAATAATAATAATAAATATGGGCTATGAGCAAAAAAAAAAAATTAAACTTTTTAAAAAGTCATTTTATTCAGATTGAATGTTGCCAAGAAATAGGTTTTAGAGTTTTCTTCTGTCCCACTCACTGTTTTGGAGGAGCAGGCAATTTCTTTTCAAATATTTGCAACTACAAAACAAGATGATGTTCACAGTTCTCATTCTACTTCCAGTTTCATTTGGGTATTCATCTAGTCCTGCTCTGTTCTCCTGAGGGGTCAACTTCTCCTGTCCTTCCTTTACTATTTCATTGTCCAATATTCTAGACTGAAGTAATATGATATATTTTTAAATCCCCTAAAATTTCCCCTATGTGCTATTATTAGGACTTCGTCAATCATTGAGAAAAAAAAAAATTAGAAAGAGGAAGAAGTTTTGCTGGGTAATAGACTGATGAAGGCCCTTTGGGACATGTTGAATTTGAAGCATCTCCAGATCACCCATCTCTGGATCATGTGGTTTGGTAAACAGATCTGAAGCTGGGCAGAGGTTTGAGCTGTTGTAAACTGGAAAAGCAAGGGTGGGATGAGATCACTTAGAGTGTATGAAGAGAGATGAAAGCAAATGAGTATGATTGGCAATTAATAGGTAAATAGACGGGGGTGGGGAAGGGATAGGGAGGTAAAACCCAAACTATATGTCAGAGAAACATATTTGGGTAGAGGTGGGGAGTGACAACAAAATTGTATTTGTCAGAGAAAGACCTGGGGAGTGCTGGTTTAGCTTTTTATTAACTACAAAGTCGTTGTTGACCTTAGCAAGAACAGCTTAGTGGGGCAATGCAGACATAAATCTAGCTGTGGTGGGTAGAGAAGTAGAGTACTATAGACCACTCTGCCAGATAGGTTGCTTATGAAAGGAAGATAAATACAGCAGGAGCTAGAGGAGTATAAAGGTAGAGGGAGGTTTATTTACTTGATTTATTTTTTAATAAGAAGAGAATTGACTGACTATATACTAAGTATCAGTGAAAAGGAAGACCCTGAAAATACAAGAGAGAAAATGCATTTATCTTCTCATTTGAGACAATGGTTTTGAACACCCGTTTGTCTTGTACTGCACTACATGCTGGGGATCCAAGATTGGATTACATTAGCATGGTTACTGACCTGTGGGAATCCCAGGATGGTCAAAGGTTTTAGATTGGTAAATGAGATTACAATCCAAGTGGAGTCATAAACCTCAAGAAGGAGGAGAATCAGTTCCTCCATGGAACTGGGATAAAGTGGTCATGATGAACACAGACATGTTTGTAGATGGAGGGAAGTGGGCAGGAGTTTGAGGAAGTTCATACTTCAAGGTCTTTTCTAATTCTGTGATATAGGATGCAAATCCATATGTCCAAGTGAGGAAGTTCATAGTGAAGTGTAAAATAGTAATTGAAGAAAATGAGAAAAGGAAGCATTATGAAATACAGGATGATCCCTGAATATAACTGGTAAACCAGTTAAAGTTTGTAAACCAAAAATAAAATTCTAAACACCTCAACCACCTGACTGGACCACTGCCTTATCCAAGGGCATTCTAAAGTAAACCTGAAAAACTAGTTCAGGTCATAATGGGAATGGGTGCTCAGACATGCCTTATTATACATTGTTCCCTTGGGAATTCAGGAGCAGATGACCAGCAATTAACACTAAAACAGAGACCTTAAGGCTGACCAAACACTCCTTAGCAATAAGATACCAACATGACAGACAGCAGGCCCTGAAAGAAATCCAAGTATTTTACCCCAAAATATATATCTTTGACATATTTTGAAAATGGCCCTGCAAAGCTGTCTCTTGTGGGGAAAATCTACATTCTGTAGAGAACCTCCTTCCTTTTCCAGCTCTCTTCTTTGATCCAAGAGAGAATTAACTAAGAGTGTGGTATCTTTTTAGCTCTACTAAGAGCTCTAAAGCCTGCTACCCAGAGGCTTCACCTGCATGAAAAGACGAAAATATTGGTCTCCACAGCCCCTTATATTAATCTAGACATTCCTTTCTATTGATTCCAGGTCTTTAGATAATAACTCTTTCAACCAATTGCGAATTGGAAAATCTCTGAATCTATCTATGACCTGGAAGCCCTTCCTACCTTTCTGGACCAAACCAATGTACACCTTACAGGCATTAATTGATGCCATATGTCTCCCTAAAATGTAAAAAAATCACGCTATAGCCTGACCACCTTGGGCACGTATTTTCAGGATTTCCTGGGGCTGTGTTATGAGCCATTGGCCATTCATATTTGGTTCAGAATAAATCTCTTCAAATATTTTACAGAGTTTTACTTTTTACTTCAGCAAGTTGAAGGTGGTAGATTTTGGGCCAAATCCACATAATCGTGTGAATTTCTCTTGTATATTCAATGGCAAACCAAATATGAAAGAGAAAAGGCAAAGAATTGGATTTATCTTTGGTTACAATAATACTAGCTACACTAACAAACTTAGAAACATCAGCAGTTAAACAAAACAGAGTATTATTTCTTACTCAAAAAAAAAGTCATCAATTAGGAATGGGACTGATTCCATGAAGGCAGTTAGGAAGCCAAATTAGTGAAGCTTTGCTTTAACTATCTTCAACATGCAACTTTCATGAACATTTTGGGTGATGTCATTCAGCAGATGAGGGGAGAAGGTGGAGGGTCAGGCCAGAGGTTGATAGCACATATCACTTTTAAAAAATGTCACCCCAAAATATGTAATATTTGTTTGACATACTTTAAGATAGCTATTCAGAGTCTAAAAACACAAGAATAGCTAAAAGGTTGCCTTTTGTGAAGATTTGCATCTGTAGAGAAAAATCTGCACTGGTGAAATAAACAGCCAAGCTTTCCCTGGCACACCGGCTCCCCCTACCCCAAACTCCAGTGTCCAGATATAGGAAAGATTGACTTGTGGAAGAGAGAGAATGACAGTCAGACACTTTCAGGGGTCTTACAGAAACGTATGCTTTCTGAGCGCTGCTACCTGTGAGGTTTCATCTGCAAAACAAAACTGCCTTTGCCAGCTAAGGCCTCTCTTCTTTCTCTCCCATCACTTGTCTTGCCATGCTTCAAGCCCCCATTCTTTCTATAACCTCAAGATGGTATAAAAACATCAACCATCTGGTTCTTTAAATTTTTCTATTTTGTATAACTCCCGTACACACCTGTGCATATTAATAAACTTTTTTATGGCTTTTTCTATTAACCTGCCTTTTGTCAGGGATTTTCAGTGCAACTTTAGAGGGCAAAAGGCAAGTTTTTCCTTGGCCTCTACAGTTTTGGTGCTGTGAGCAACACAATCACAACCACCCTGCTCTTCTGGAAGCCACAGTCAAGGGAACTCTGGACCTGACAAGCTGGCAGAAGGGTAAGAATTTCATACCAGTTAGATTTCCAGATGTCTGCTTATGGAATCTGGTAGAGCTGTTGGTAAAAATCAGTTTGTCTGTTTTTTTCTTCTTTACCAAGTTTAATATTGTTAGTGGCAGTTAATTTGTACAGGTCTACAGCAACCTGAATTCTCGCCTCGTCAGAAGAAAGAATATAACTGAGGGGCATAAGGCAAAAGGAGAGACTAAGGCAAATTGTAGAGCAGGAGTGAAAGTTTATTTAAAATGTGTAGAGAAGGAATGAAAGGAAGTAAAGTACACTCGGAAGAGGCCAAGTGGGTGACTTGAGACATCAAGTGCACTGTTTTACCTTTGATGTGAGGTTTTGCATGTTGGCATACTTCCGGGGTCTTGCATCCCTTCTCCCCTGCTTCCTCCCTTGTGGTGGGCTGCCTGCATGTGCAGTGGCTAGCAGTAGCGCTGGGGAGGGGAGCATACAAGTGTGTTTACTGGAGCTGTATGCACGCTCGCTTGAGGCGTTCTTCCCTTATCAGTCAAATGTTCCTAGAAGGTCATATACCAGTTAAAGTCCACCATTTTGCTTCTTAATGTGCATGCTTGAGCTCACTCGCCCAACTCCTGAGATCTTATCAGGAAAAGCTGCCGATAACCAGTTTCCAGTGCTTTCTATTTGCTGGGAGGCTGCCCTTCCCTGGCACTGGCTATGACCAATTATTATTTTAGGGAGACTGTTAACAACAGCCTGACCATCATCTGATGGTTGCCTGACATTCCTGGTGCGTGTGTGGACAAGGAGCCTCTCTCCTGTGCTGCTCATGGCTGACTAGCTACCTATTATTACTATATCAATGGGAGAAAGGCATTTATACAGACTAGTCTTAGTTATAGCAACTCTGGTGTATTTTCTGGTAAGATTATTCAGATTGTCTAATCCCTTTCCTCCCACATATAGTATTTTGCTTCTTTGTCTCTGTCTTTCTGTCATAGATAGTATAGATGTATAGTATATATATAATATGTAGACAGATATGACAATAGATATGACATGTCTATTTGTCATAGAGTCTCTCTCATCTTGTTTAATGTCTTCAAGAGACACTTGTGACATAGTGGGAGCACTCTTCCTTGGTCTCCACCATACAGAGGGCATGATTTTTGGATCACATCTGGTGGCCAGTCTGAAAGGACTGAGACACATCAGATATTAAGCAGCACACTTTGCTCATATGTGCCAAATTCTTGGGAGAGTTTGTCTTCATAAGAAGTCTGGCTGGGTGCACTGGCTCATGCTTGTAATTCTAACACTTTGGGAGGCCTAAGTGGGAAGACTGTTTGAGGCCAAGAGTTCAAGATCAGCCTGGGTAACATAGGGAGACCCTATCTCTACAAAAAAAAAAAAAAATTGTTTTAATTAGCCAAGGCATGGTGATAATGCACCTGTAGTCCTAACTACTAGGGAGGCTGAGGTGGGAGGATCTATTACGCCCAGGAGTTTGAGGTTACAGCGAGCTGTGAGTGCACCACTGCACTCCAGCTGGAATGATACAGCAAGACCCTGTCTGTAAAATATATTAATTAAAAATTTAAAAATTAAAAAAAAAAAGAAGTCCCATCCACAGGAAGCTTTCATTGTCTCAACCAGGCTTGCTGCCTGGTTTTAGTCCTGGGGAAGTTCAATCTTAGGAGGGCCTATTCAGTGCCATGGATGAACAGATCTGTTTTTGGGATACTGAAGACACGGAACAAACAAACTGCATCCTTAATGGTCTGTGGCATTTGAAACTTTGCCATTTTAGCCAATTTCTGGGACTGAATTTTTGGGGATATCCTAGAGGGGAAAGCTACATCTTCTGTGCCCATTTTTAAAATGTCACTTACGTCCATAGTATTCTAAACCTGGGAAGTTACCTTTGGGACTTTCCATGCAGAAGTCTTATTTGGCTTGAATCACTAATAATAAAACAAATAAATTGGTTATATTTAAAAGAAAACGTTTTAGAGAGCTCTTGTCTTAACTATCTTATACCTATAAAAAATACACAAAGAATAGAGCCTTAGAAGCTCCCTTGG
Source organism: Macaca thibetana thibetana (assembly GCF_024542745.1). Classification (NCBI taxonomy): domain Eukaryota; kingdom Metazoa; phylum Chordata; class Mammalia; order Primates; family Cercopithecidae; genus Macaca; species Macaca thibetana. Next base: position 132,598,612 of record NC_065582.1, on the reverse strand, counting down.
TGAGATTTTTTTAAAAAGGCAGGAAAATGATTTTTTAAGAAATAAGAATTTTTTTAAGTTAAACACCTTTGTACACTCAAACTACCTGCCTTGGATCCCCTGTAGGATTTGCAAAAAGGCACTCCAGCCTGTAGTCCGGTAGCTAGGATTTGGCATGCACCGCAGCCTGGGTTCCATTCCCAGACACGGAACTAGACTCTTTGAGATATAAATCTTTTAACTCAGGAGGAAAAACACACGTTTGTAAAAATTAGTTTGAATTATTTGTTTTAAATGTACATTCATATGACTCTTGAATTTTGGGGGCATCCATTCGTTATTGATCCTTTTCCTTTCCATGAAGAGCTATTGTTTTTCCATTTTTCTCTGAGTCTTTTTTTTTTTTTTTTTTCTGGAATATAAAAGGGCTAAAAACTGAACATTCAGAGCTGTGAGAATCAAAGAACTGTTGAAGGATGACAGCACTGGGAGTGACAAGTAAAACTGAGATTCAGATGCCAAAGTTCTTGACAAAAACAAGAGACGGATTAATATACTACAAGATAGAAATGGACGTCAGGAGTTAAGTCTCAAAGTAAAATGCAGGTTTCTACAGGAAAACGCAGAAGTAATGTTTTAGAAAATCAACAGGGAGCTACAAGCCCTGCAAAACATGGGTAAATAAGTAGTCTCTATTGTAGATGTTTCCTAGAAAAAAATGTATCCTTGGCAGAGGGGGTAGGGGAACAGCTAGTATCAGTTATGGCAAAGGAACTGCATGGAGCATTCCATGAAAAATTAGTGCTATAGTAGCATGTGGTTATAGAAGTCCTGAAAAACATCTTAAAATGCTCCAAAGTCAAGAAGAAACAGGCAAAATAGTGTTGGCTCAGGATGTATCCGGAATTGGTGGGTTCTTCGTCTCGCTAACTTCAAGAATGAAGCTGCAGACCCTCGCGGAAGAGTGTTACGGTTCTCAAAGATGGTAGTCTGGAGTTTGTTCCTTCCGCTGTTCATATGTGCCTGCAGTTTCTTCCTTCTGGTGGGTTCACGGTCTCACTGACTAGACTTTTGCCCTGAGTGTTACAGCTCTTAAAGGTAGCGCGTCTGGAATTGTTTGTTCTTCCTGGTGGGTTCGTGGTCTCGCTGGCTTCAGAAGTGAAGCTGCAGACCCTCAAGGTGAGTGTTACAGCTCACAAAGGCGGCATGGACCCAAAGAGTGGGCAGCAACAAGATTTATGGCAAAAAGCCAGAAAACAAAGTTTCCAGAGCGTGGAAGGGGACCCTACCAGATAATCGCTGGCTGGCTCTGCAGCCTACTTTTATTCCCTTATCTGGCCCCACCCACATTCTGATGATTGGTCCATTTTACAGAGAGCTGATTGGTCTGTTTTGACAGAGTGCTGATTGGTGCATTTACAATCCCTGAGCTAGACACAGAGTGCTAATTGGTGCATTTACAATCCTCTACCTAGACATAAAAGTTCTCCAAGTCCCCACTAGATTAGCTAGATACAGAGTACTGATTGGTGTATTTACAAACCCTGAGCTAGACACAGAGTGCTGATTGGTGTATTTACGAGCCCTGAGCTAGACACAGAGTGCTGACTGGTGTATTTACAAACCTTGAGCTAGACACAGAGTGCTGATTGGTGTATTTGCAATCCCTTAGCTAGACATAAAAGTTCTCCAAGTCCCCACCAGACTCAGGAGCCCAGCTGGCTTCACCTAGTGGATCCTGCATTGGGGCCACTGGTGGAGCTGTCTGCCAGTCCTGTGCCATGCACCTGTACCCCTCAGCCCCTGGGGGTTGATGGGACCCAGCGCCACGGAGCAGGGGGCGGCACTCATCGGGGAGGCTTGGGCCACGCGGGAGCCCACCGGGGGCTTAAAAGTCACAGATGAATGGCATTTGCTGCCTCCATTCACATGGGCCACGGAAGCAGAGGGCTACTCAGCATCCAAAGCACAGAGTCTGTGATGCATGGCCTCACCCTCCATTCTTAGGCACAGGCTCCCTAGGCCCACTCCACAGAATATTGCTCTGGGGTAGAGATGGATCCCTTGCTACTCAGAAGATCTGACAACTTTCATTCTGATTCAGGAGGAAAATCCGTTCTAGATTTCTCCTTATTTTTTCTAAAAGATGAGGTTAATAATGAATACTTGCAGCATTTTGAAAGGATTAGTTTAGATAACAAATGCCCGTCATGCCAGAGATTATGCATGCATTTTATTCACTCTCCTCCTCCCATTTTGAAAATACTTTCTGGAGATTCAGTTTAATTGGTATCCTTAGAACATCTCTCTTTACTTTCAAAGGTTGAACTGTCCCCTACAGGACTCCAAGCAGAATTCTTGGGAAAATAAATGAGGGTAGGAAAGGCAAAGGACCTAAATGCCTGCTTGAGACATTGGGACCTAAATATCTGCTTGAGACATTGGGGTACAAACGGAATATAGAGGAAACACCCACAGATACTATCTCAACAAATTAACTTACCATATGTTGATATATTTATAGTAAATGAAGTATTAATAGCACTCTAGTTATACAAAAACTATATTAAAAAAGAATATTTCTGATACTTCACCAATCCATTCAAGTGAAAGGATTTGGTGGGTAAAATTTCTGTCACTCCATTTAATTTTACATAAAAAAAGTCAAAAGAATATGTATTTTAACACCATAACATGATAACCTATTTGACTCTCTTCCCCACTTAAGGAAATTACCAAAAACAACTTTCCAACATGGCTCAATAATAATTTCAGGTTGATGCTATTAGGATGTAGGCTAATAACAAAGATACTTATTCAACTTCCCATATGATTTTTTGTTGTGGAAAATGCTGCCTGTGGATCATCAATTACTGTAATTCTTGTCCTTCAATTTGGTGGTTAATGGAATAGTTTATTTATACCCTACTTCAAAGTTGTATTTGAAGTGGATACATTTTGGCATAGTGCAAACTATTTGTGCTGTAAAAGTCTTCCATTTTTACATGTTCTAATGGTCTCTTTAATAATATAAATATTACTACTACCTATTTGCAGACAAAAACATCTGCATTAAAAAAGCAGCATTTGGAATGACTGATCTCCTCCTCCTCAAAATACTTTCCTCTCTTGGTATCCACAACACCATAGCCTTTGGTCTTCCCAGCTAAACCGTCTCTGGCTCTGCCAGTTAGCTCTTCCTCTTCAATCAAACTTCTATGCATTGGAGTGTTACAGGATTCATTCCCTGGAACTCTTTTCTATTTTATTCATTCACATGATTACACGCATGACTCACAGATTAATGTCTTCAACCCAGACCTCTCCACTGAACTCCAACATGGTTATCCAACTGCCCTCCGCATCTCCACTTGGATTTCTTCATGGTATCTCAAACTTGCTACATCTAAAATACAAACTCCAGTTTCCAATCCTCCATGTATCCTTCTTTCATGGTCTATTTCATCCTCTAGGTACTCAGGTAAAACAAAGTCATCTTTGAGTCATCTTCTTCCTCATAAATCATATTCAAACCATCAGAAAATTCTTCCTGTTCTATCTTCAAAATATACCTAGGACCCAGACATTCCTCAGCACTTCCACTGTTATCATCCTAGCCCAAGTGAAACTGCCCCTTGCTTGGCTTATTACAAAGCTTCTCACTGCTCTCCTTGCTTGCCTTCTTATTCTCACTACAAACTATTCTTATTATAGCCAGAGGGAGATCCCTTTATTTCAGATTATCTGGTCACTCTTCCAAGCAAAGCCCTCCAATGTCTTCATATCCCAAAAGTGGAAGGTACATTATATCTTGCCATGAAGCTGCTCCACTCCCTTTATTTCTCTGGCCTCATTTTCATCCCACTCCAGCCACACTCTCCTCCTTGCTGTGTCCAAGCATGGGGTTTGGCTGTTCCTAACTATTCTCATGGCTTGCTACCTCAGTTCATTAAGCTTTTTGTTCAAATGTCATCTTCTAAATAAGGCCTTTCTTGATCATCCTCTTTAAGACTACAACCCCACCTAGCATCACCTTATCTCCTTTTCCTGCTTTATTTTTCTTCAAAGAATTTGTGACCATCTATCATAGCATATCTTTTTGTTATTTCTTTATTGTCTACCTTCCCCAACTAAAACATAAGCGCTGTGGATACAGGGATTTTTTTGTATGTTTTGATCACTACTGTATTCCTTGGTGCTTAATGACAGATAAATAGTAGGTGCTCAATCAATACTAGATAATGAATGGGAAGAGCACGATTTATTAACATGCGAGTCATTGAATATTATAAACTGGTGACTGCCAAAATTCTTATCTGAAAATATTAACTTGAAAACCTTAAAGGTATTTTAAGAAGATACATGGTCTCTTGAGCTACATGCTACAAAATGAAATAGGTCACTCAATATGTTGGTTTTTTTCACTCTCTACAAATTATCTTCAACTTCACTGTTCTTACTTTTGAATCTGTTCATTGCATCTATCTTTTTATAAATCCTTGTGTGCTCATTTTTGCTCTCAAAGTATTGCTTTGGCATAGTATTCTATCCTAGTTTTTAAGAATATCAAATAAAGTGTAAAAGTAAGGAGTGAAGTGGAGGGAGTTTATTAAAATCCCTAAATAATTTGAATATGTATTAAAAATTCCCATGTAATTTGAATAAGTATCTGTTTCTGTTTCATTTGTGCCTGTGAAACTGCCTTGACTAAAATTATAACAGTGAGAAAATTATGACAGTGAAAGAGACCTGACCTAACTGACTCCATCTTGCTTCTAACCTCCAAGCTGTCCTTGTTCATTCCTGGGTGTAGGAGGAACTAATTTTGGGAGGAACTTAGTTTATAGTTTAACTTTGAAACAAAAATGATAACAGCCCTTTCATGAAACAAACACCATTCTTCCCTGGGGACCAGACTGCCTTTGAAAGCCTAAGAAATTAGCCGCAAGATTAGAAATTATGGCTTAGGAGTTGCACAGCTAGACCCCTCAAGATTTGAAACTTCCTTATTTGCTCCTAGGGGTAATATCATATTGTAAAACCTAAAATTGGTGCTTAAGATATTTTTCAGACCCTGCACTCAGATCAGCTGTCGCCACCCAGATCAATAAACTGGCTCATCTGGTCTTGTGGCCCCTACACAGGAACTGACTTAGTGCAAGAGGCTTCAAGTCCCTATGATTTCATCTCCAATCAGACCAATCAACACTCCCCACTTCCCAATCCCCTACCCACCATGTTATTCTTAAAATCCCCAGTCTCCCAATTTTCAGAAAGACTGATTTGAGTAACAATAAAACTCTAGTGTCCTACACAGCCGGCTCTGTGTGACTTAAATTCTTTCTCTCTTTCAATTCCCCTGTCTTGATAAACTGGCTCTGTCTGGGCAGCAGGCAAGAAAAACCTGCTGAGTGGTTACACCTGTGTGTACATTTATGGGCATTTTTAATGTCTATATTAGGTTTTCTTATGTTTCAATTTCCTCAAATGTCTGCCAAACCTTAGTTATCTTGACATATTCAGGAACAGGGCAATGAAAACCTAATTGTATGGGCATGTGTGCCGGAGTGCTGGTAGGATTTTTTGGTGTTGAACTGGTCCTCATGCCCAAGGACTCCTATATTCCAGAATGTGAGGTCTTTGCTCTGGGCACCAACTTCAATACCAGCTGTCCATGTTCAATCCAGGCAGTCACTTTTTCTGAAGACATGAATCCTCCAATATTTTGCCTAAATGATGTTCGCTGGTAGATATCCTCTTCACCATGTGATTCATAGGATTGTTGTGACCTCTGTCTATAGATTTCTAATGTCCTTGTTTTTCAACTCACGATTCACTTATGCTTTTCATCATACCTGGCATTCCTGAGTCTTGAGCCTCTCCAGGCAGCAAGGAAGATCACCTCCTCCCGGACCCTGGCCACTCTGTCCTGCATCTTTCCAATATCTCTCTCAAAACTGCTTTCTGCCTGCCAGAAAATTGCAAAAATTGTCAACCACTAATGGTCACCTCACATTATCTTCATTATGGAGTGTTTATATATTTTTTAAACCTTGAAACTCAGGGATCTGAGATGGTGAAGGACATAACGACATGTGATCAGCATGCTATCTTGAACCAATAATCTTCTCAGACCTTTAAAGCAACTATAAAGCTAAAATGCTAATAAATTACTAAATGGAAATGTGAGAATCATGCTTGCAAGATGATGATGATTATTATTATTTGATACAGGGTCTCATTCTGTCACCCAGACTGGAGTGCAGTGGTTGGTGAGATCTCGGCTCACCACAACCTCCACCTCCCAGGTTCAAGCAATTCTCCTGTGTCGGCCTTCTGAGTAGCTGGGATTACAGGCACACGCCAACAAGCCTAGCTAATTTTTGTATTTTTACTGCAGACAGGGTTTCACCATGTTGGCCAGGCTGGTCTCACACTCCTGACCTCAAATGATCCACCCACCTCGGCCTCCCAAAGGGCTGGGATTATAGGCGTGAGCCACCATGCCAGGCCACAAGATTATTTTTGAGGGATAATTTGAAGAATGGGTATATGAAAAAAAATTAAATTATTTAAAGCATTTGAGAAGCTTGTTAAAATTTAAATTACCATGCCACACTACTAATTAAATTGGGGTTTATAAGACAGGATACATACACACTAAAATTTAAGAAGAAATAAAAGAATGATAAATGAGAACTCATATCTTAGTTTGAGTATTCGTAAAGGGATTTTAAATATCTCTACCTGAATACTCAGAGAAAACTCTGTTGCCTATTAAAAACCAAAATGTAAAAGGTAAAAGGCGAAAGATTTATGCGATCTGAAGTATAATAATAATAAATAATAAATAAATAAATAAAAAGATTTGGATAAAAAATAAATAAATAAATAAATTATCTTTCTAATGCAAAAAAAAAAAAAAAAGTTCGTGATACACAAGTCCCAATAAACAAAAGCATGATCTTATCCAATATTTTTTATGATTCTAAAACCTTTCCTTAAATATAAAGAAAAGGGATTGATTTCTCATTGCTTACTCGACAGCCCTGCAGAATAATAGGTGAGTGCACATTATGTCAATCATAGGAAACGTGATAATGCTGCAGTTTCTATGAGACTTACTCAGGGTTTAGGTTGACTCTCCTAGTCAGGCATGTTAATAACCTGTGACAATTTTAGTTTCTACTCTGCTCTCAATCCCTATGCAAACACCAGCGGCTGCTTTAAATATTCAAAGTACAAATGCATCATCATGGCCATCTGTTTTTACTCCCATTTCTCATGATGTCTCTGGCTTAACTAATGCAAACATCATTTTAAAAGTAATCATCATCAGAGTAGTGTGAATTGTTTTAAGTTAAATTCACATCTCTGAAGATGACTAATGGAAAACATCAATGTGGACGGATGTTTTCATTTGGGGAAATGTGTTATATCCCTTCAAACAAATCCATAATCTACCCCCACAATTTCTACTGCTTAACAAAGTAATCGAATAAAATATAATAATTTAATTGTATTATGTTTTCAACTTATTGTACCACATTGTTCTCATTCAGCTTGGTTTGACATCCCCTTTAATGTTAACTCTATTAACAATAGTGGCTTTAGCTCCAAAAGGCATTGAATTTCTATCATCTAAAATAAACCAACCATCAGACTATTTTATAACAGTCTTTACCCAAATAGCAGTATGTTAACCTAACTTAACTGGTTCTATACAGGATACCCAAGGCCTTTGCAAACCTAAGACAGCAATAAATTCTCAGAAGAAATTCTAAAAGTAATAATCTTCTCTTTCTCAGAAATGGCAGTAGCCGGAAAAGTCTAATTTGGATTCACATGTCCTATAATTTATTTGGTTGCGTGGCTATCAAGATGAACAAATAAGGAATGCAATGAATACCTGAGGGCCTGTTGGTCTTAACAGAATGATGTAATTGATTGAAAGATACCCAGAGAGCCAGGCAAAGGCTACATGTTCCTTTAATGTAAGTAAAGGATTCAGGTTGCAACATGTAGTTTTCTACATACACCAAATGTGAAGTGGCAGCACTCTGAGGCAGAGGTCAGGCTTCCCTGCCTCCAGGCCCCATAAAACATTCACTATCAGGATAATGTCTCTTTGGGGTGAAGACCTACTGTGACCTTCAGGAAATTACCTTTGTATTTCTACTGGTGGATTTATACTTTCATTCCCATCAACTCTTCCAAACTCAAGTAATGTGCCTACCCGCCAGTAGCTACAAGTTACAAAGTAACAATCCTAGCACATACCGTAGTGTTTACTATAGGACCTAGTGAAAGTCAGCTTCCCAGGAACAATTTTCTACAAACTAGGCTCAGGTTTTAGATTTAATGGAATCTAAGCTTTCACTGAATAATTATCGGCTCAGTGTTGTCAATTTTAAATTGAGCTCCATCTTGCCAACAGCATAGTTTGTTTAGAGTAATGTGTGAAGGTAAGGAGAAGACTGAATTAATCTAACCCATCTATCATTGTAACTTTCATTTAATTGTGTAAAACAGCCAAAACAGGAAAGGAAATCAATCTATTATGTTGTCAAAAGATGTAAATGAAACTTTAAATCAAGCATTAAGAAACTTAAGTGAATGCAGTTATTTTCAGTAGATAATACCACACTGTGTACTAAACAGAACTGTTTCATTTATCAGTACTAAATAATATAAAAAATCTTTCCTACATTGAGAAAATAAGCTCTACTAATTTTTAATAAGGTCTTATAATGTACTCAAATGCAATGATAGACCCCTATATTTTGAGCTGAATTCTGTCCTCTCAAAATTCATGTGTTTGTTGATGTCCTAACCCCAGAATGTGACCGTATTTGGAGATAGGACATTCAAAGAAGTAATTAAGATTAAATAAAGTCATAAGGGTGGGCTCTGATCCACTCTGACTGGTATCCTCATAACAAGAGAAAATTTGGACACAGAAAGAGAGATCAGGTATGTGCCTGCACAGAGGAAAGACCACCTGAGGGCACAGCAAGGAGGCAGCCAGCCATCTGCGAGCCAGTGAGAGAGGCCTCAAAGGGACCTGCTGATACCTTGGTCTTGGACTTCCAGCCTCCAAAACCCTAAGAAAATACATTTCTGTTGTTTAAGCCACCCAATCTGTGAGATTTTGTTTGCAGCCCTAGCAAACTAATACCACCCTTATTCACTCAACAGATATTATCTGAATGTGATCACAGGCTAGATGGGTGCTAGCTGCTGGGCTGGGTACAGAGGCTGCTCCTCTCACTCATATGCTCTCTTTCTTTTTCTCTCTCTCTCTCTCTTTTGCGTGCGTGCACACACACACACACACACACACACACACACACACACACACGGTATTAATCCATTGTTTTTTAAATTATTGCCTAACTCTGCTTGAGCAACGAATGTACTTCAGTATAATGTTCTGATTATATTTATTTCATTAAGTTGAAAATAGTATTTTAACAACTGGAATTTTATTATAATCATCAGTTTTTAAAATCTCTTTTAATGTGAAATATAGATCTATGGACAAACTTTGACATATGTGAACATCTCAAATGTTCAGAAATATTGTATTTCTGAATTCCAGAGTTTAAAAAGAACTCTTCATGTAAATCTTGTATGCTTTCCTGCAACCTAACCTAACCTAACCATCAGTGCACAAAGATATTTAGTATTTTTAATATTTCCCTAGTATTTCATTTGTTTCAGGTATTCCTTTACCACTTTAAATATTTTATTCCTAGTACTTTGATTTAGACCTTGTTTGGAACAAATAATGTCCTTTCAAGCATTTCTCTTCAGGGATTCTAAGCAAAGTGATATTAAGTGAGCATAGTTATTACTTCTGTGGAGTCAACCATCTGCAATGAAAACGTTTTGATGTATTAATCTTCTGAATTCATGTTGCCTCGATTATATTTGGCACATATGTCAATGCATTTATTAATGGTACTTTTTGAAAGGGAGAACTTTTCAATTCTCTTTCCTTCTTTGGTCTCAAATACATATATAGACTGGTAAAATTCACAGTTTTCAGTAATATGAGGTATCTTGTTTTGTTTGGTTTACCCCTGACTTTAGTCATTAATCCCCCACTTAGTTTTTTAAGTCAATTTAACACTGTTGAAAGCAATCTCAAAATAATGTTTGGAAAAATGTTGTGCCAAGATAGATTACTTCGCTCCACTGCCTTACTGCAAAATTTTTCCAAGAAGATAGGACACTTAGGCAGAGGAAAAGAGAAATTACTGGAGTACAAAATAAGTAACTAGAGCTATTTCCCATTACGTAGTTCAATTAGTGACAATGAATTTAATCTTGTGAATTAGATAACTTTCTAGCTTTGAGAAAGAAGTTGTACATTCTGGTGAGAAAATAATATTTATAAATATTAAATAAAATTAAACATAAAGTACTTAAGGAGATTATGGACCTTTCTGGCTTGAGAAAATTAATTTCTTCAAATGTTCTTTTTAGGTTTTGACATTCTTAGAAATGATATGACAGTCATAAAAAATTCAAAAATTAAGTATATGGATAGTAAAATAGAAAATATTAATAAATTATTCAATTCATTATAATTCTGGAAAACTGAGAAAATATAAATGTACTTATAATCATAATTTAAAATGATTTTTAAAAACCAAATTCTTGAATGTATTAAGGCATATAATTCCCTTTGACAAAATTGTTAAGTGATGTCCAGCTATTATGTGTTTTAGAAATAAACCCTCTAAACCTTTAAGTCAAAAAAATATGAAATTCCATCAAGAATCAGACTTAACTAATTGTTAATATCAATAGTTAATGAAGAAATAAGAAAAGACAGAATGAAGGTTGAGATAATTAAGAAAATAGTTGTTATTTATAAATAATAAGTGATTAATAGTAAAGTTTAAAATGAAATAATATCAATGTGAAAATTCAGAGCAAAATAATTTTTAAGAAAAACTTTAGATTTTTAGTTGTATTTACGGATATAATATTTCACCTCTATCCACAAAACAAAGAACTTCTTTGGCAAACATGGTGATTCAAATAATAGTCACATTGAAGCAGAAAAGTGAGGGAAAATTCTCCATGCCATTATTGAAACTTTACCTAAAAACCAAAATGAGATACAGAAATGCATGTAATACATGCATTTGACCGGTTGGGATACAAGACCATCCGCAAAAGGATTTGGTATAATTTGTAAAGTGCAGCAGAGGAAGATGTAGAACTCCTGTCTTGACCTTAATCTCCAAGAAGTACATTAACTACTTTGCCTGATGCTTTTAATTAGGTTCTGCCCATGAGGAGGAAGGAGATTAGATGGCCACTTGGGATATGTTTCTGTCACAAGATCTATTACTACCTCATCATCTGGAGCACCAAGCACATTCATTCAGAAAAATGTTTGGTAAGTTTCTATATTGCATATGTCATAATTTCATTAGGATATTCTGTTTTTAAAACCCTGCAATTTGAATCCTAAGAATTACTTGAAGCTGAAAATAAAGTATTATACCTGTTGCAACTGAGTTCAGAGATGTGTGTTTTTTTATTATATTCAATGTCACTAACACCTGAACAGAGCAGAAAACTGTGCTCTCAGCCTTAAGTATTGGTGATTGTACCAATTTTCAGAGAGGATCTAGATCTCTTAGTAAGAGAAGAAAAAAGAACTTTATGTTAAAAGAAAATTTAAGGTTTAATAGAGTTAGCGGCATAAGAGAGTTGGTGGCATCTTCAATGTCATATTTATAAGAAAATACAAATGGATATTTGCCACTAAATACTACTCTATTAAATAGCATCCTAAAGACAGACTCAAATAACCATATGATTAATTTTTAACACCTTCAGAAAACTTCTCAAACTTACTACTGTATAAATAGAATGATGATTATAGTTTCTGATCAGATGAATACTAGCAGGAACTAGGCATTCTTAAATGCTAATATTGAATCAGCAGTCAACAACATAGCTCCTAAGATTTTCTGACACTTTCACCACCAGACACAACCCAGCTGCTGACATGTACCACAGAGTGCACTAAAGGTGAACAAAGAGGTTGCACAGAAGAAAACTCACTTTATTTGACTGGGGAGAAATAAAGTCTGCAGTATTGCCACAAAGTGGGGTCATCTGAGCAGAGAGAATGCATTGACAGCGTACAACATACAGATCTATTCTACAGAGTGCAGATTGCTGGTACCTAAAACATGATGGTGGGAGTGCCAGTGAGTGAGACTGCACAGATCCACAAATGCTAGATCATATAAAGCCTTGTGTGTCATGCTAAGGAGCTTTAATTTATCTCTAAAAGCCAGTGGTACAATTGCATTAGAGAAATGTCTTGGCACAATTTACACTATTAAAAGATTAAACTGGCCAGAGTATAGAAACCTGACCAAGAAAGCGGGGAAGGGTTGGGGTGGGAGGATTATGTTAAAATTGAAAGCAAGAAGACTTTTAGTAAAACTGCAATTGTTGGCCAGGCGTGGTGGTTCACACCTGTAGTCTTAGCACTTTGGGAGGCCGAGACAGGAGGATCACCTGAGGTCAGGAGTTTGAGACCAGCCTGGCCAAAAGAGTGAAACCCAATCTCTATTAAACATACAAAAATTAGCTGGGCATGGTGGCACATGCCTGTAGTCCCAACTACATGGGAGGCTGAGGCAAGGGAACCGCTTGAACCCAGGAGGCAGAGGTTGCAGTGAGCTGAGATCACGCCATTGCAGTCCAGCCTGGGTGACGAGCAAGACTCTGTCTTACAAACAAACAAAAAACAAAAGTGAAAAAAAAAAAAATCACTACAATTGTTAATCACATAAGAGAGGGTAAATGCCTACTTACAGAAGGAGTAGGTAAAAAAATGTTACAGGTAGAATCAACAGACCTTGGTGAATAGTTTTGTTGATTGAAGTTATGTAAAAAAAATTCCTGAACCGTGATGCTTACTTAATCTTTTATTGAATTGCAAAACCCTTTGCAAATCTGAAAAGCCATGGTCCATAAAAATGCACACATAAAACACCGCATTTTGATGAGTTGACTGATCTCCTGAGAAACTATTATTAAATTTCTTGGTTAAGAGTCATTGATAGAAGTTTTCTTTCAAATTTCTATCTTGAGTGATTAAATAGATTGTAATGCTACCAGGTAAGAAATGTAATAGAGTTGATGGCAGAAATTTGGAAGAAAATCAGTTCAGTCTTATAATGTGATGTTTGAGGTTCCTAATGCAGAAAGTAATGGAGAGAAGACAGTTGTATTTCTGGATCTAGAACTCAAAAGAAGGGTCTAAGCTGGAAAAACTGGCTTAAAGGCCCAAATAGTATAATAAATGACAGTGAAAAGGATAAGATTACTTAAGTAGAGGATAGAATTATAGAAGCAGTCAATTAGATGTGGTGGATGCTGTCATGTGCCAACCAGATCTTGCTTACAGAAATGAAGACTGACTTCAACTATTTCTGAGATTGCTGTTGGCAGATAGTCCTCAACTGTCAGCCTCTTGGGAATTTCCTCTGGTTGAAGAGCATTGTCTTGTACGAGTTCTTGCCCGCTTCCTGCATTGAATGGCTATATCCAATGATTGCTTGATACAGGAATAAAAAGTGCTGCCACTTTCCCCTGACCCTCCCCTGTACATCCTCTATACACACAAATATGGAAACTGCAGAGTTCCACAGGTGGTTGGCTGAGGCCTTCATTGATTGACACAAAACCTATGCCTTTTCCTCTTCCCAGTCCTGCATCCTTCCTCTCTCTTCTTCCTCATTGCTCTCAAATGAAGCACGCCCTAATACATGTCAAGCATGCTAATCTCCATCTCAAAATCTTCCTCCTGGCCACTCCAGCATGCAACATAAACATCAAGGAGAGACACCATTTCAAACTTTCAGGCAGAGTGAAAGAATAAAAGACCTGAAAGCTTTTAAAGAGATCATCTCAACACCACATACACACATCTTTAGCATACAATGCCAACTCAGTTGTTTATTACTGTAATAAATCTCATTAACCATGTCAAAGAAAATCATATTATCTCAGCAGATGCCAACAAATCATGTATCACAAAATTCATCTTCTATTCTTCAATTTTTAAACTCTTAGTAGCACAGAAGTACATATTTGCTTAACCTGCTAAAAATACATGACTCAAAACAAATAAGCACATTATGCTTAATAATGATACTTTAAATGCTTTTTTAAAATATACTTTAAGTTCTGGGATACACGTGCAGAATGTGCAAGTTTGTTACATAGGTATACATGTGCCATGGTGGTTTGCTCCACCCATCAACCCGTCATCTACATTAGGTATTTCTCCTAACATTATCCCACCCCTTTCCCCAAAACCCCTGACAAGTCTCGGTGTATGACGTTCTCCTCCCTGTGTCCATGTGTTCTCATTGTTAAGCTCCCACTTATGAGTGAGAATATGTGCTGTTCCGTTTCCTGTTACTGTGTTAGTTTGCTGAGAATGATGGTTTCCAGCTTCATCCATGTCCCTGCAAAGGACATGAGCTAATTCTTTTTTATGGCTGCATAGTATTCCATCGTGTATATGTGCCACATTTTCTTTATCCACTCTATCATTGTCGGGCATTTGGGTTGGTTCCGAGTCTTTGCTATTGTAAATAGTGCTGTAATAAACATATATGTGCATGTGTCTTTCTAGAATGATTTATAATCCTTTGGGTATATACCCAGTAATGGGATTGCTGGGTCAAAAGGTATTTCTGGTTCTAGATCTTTGAGGAATCGCCACACTGTCTTCCACAATGGTTGAACTAATTTACGCTCCCACCAACAATGTAAAAGCATTCCTATTTCTCCACATCCTCTTCAGCATCTGTTGCTTCCTGACTTCTTAATGGATCGCCATTCTAACTGGAATGAGATGGTATCTCATTGTGGTTTTGATTTGCATTTCTCTAATAACCACTGATGATGAGCTTTTTTCCATGTTTGCTGGCAGCATAAATGTCTTCTTTTGAGAAGCGTCTGTTTATATCCTTCACCCACTTTTTGATGGGATTGTTTTTTCTTGTAAATTTGTTTAAGTTCCTTGTGGATTCTGGATATTAGCCCTCTGTCAGATGAATAGATTGCAAAAATGTTCTCCCATCTGTAGGTTGCCTGTTCACTCTGATGATAGTTTCTTTTGCTGTGCAGAAGCTTTTTAGTTTAATTAGATCCCATTTGTCAATTTTGGCTTTCACTGCAATTACTTTTGGTGTTTTAGTCATGAAGTCTTTGCCCATGCCTACGTCCTGAATAGTATTGCCTGGGTTTTCTTCAAGGGTTTTTATGGTTTTAGGTGTTATATTTAAGTCTTTAATACTCTTATGTTAATTTTTGTATAATGCGTAAGATAGGGGTTCAGTTTCAGTTTTCTGCATATGGCTAGCCTGTTTTTCCAACACGGTTTATTAAATAGGAAATCCTTTCCCCACTGCTTGTTGTTGTCAGGTTTGTCAAAGATCAGATGGTTGTAGATGTGTGGTGTTATTTCTGAGGCCTCTGTTCTGTTCCATTGGCCTATATATCTGTTTTGGTACCAGTACCATGCTGTTTGGTTACTGTAGCCTTCAAACTATACTGTAGTATAGTTTGAAGTCAGGTAGCATGATGCCTCCACTTTGTTCTTTTTGCTTAGCATTGTATTGGCTATACAGGCTCTTTTTTGGTTTCATGTAAAATTTAAAGTCGTTTTTTTCTAATTCTCTGAAGAAACTTAATGGTAGCTTGAAGGAAATAGCATTTAATCTATAAACTACTGTGGGCAGTGTAGCCATTTTCACAATATTGATTCTTCCTATCCATGAGAATGGAATGTTTTTCCATTTGTTTGTGTCCTCTCTTGTTTCCTTGAGCAGTGGTTTGTAGTTCTCCTTGAAGAGGTTCTTCACATCCCCTGTAAGTTGGATTCCTAGGTATTTTATTCTCTTTGTAGCAATTATGAATGGGAGTTCACTCATGATTTGGCTCTGTTTGTCTGTTACTGGTGTATAGGAATGCTTGTGATTTTTGCACATTGACTTTCTATCCTGAGACTTTGCTGCAGTTGCCTATCAGTTTAAAGAGATTTTGGGCTGAGATGATGGGGTTTTCTAAATATACAATCATGTCATCTGCAAACACAGACAATTTGACTTCCTTTCTTTCTATTTGATAATGCTTTATTTCTTTCTCTTGCCTGACTGCTCTGGCCAGAACTTCCAACACTATGTTGAATAGGAGTGGTGAGAGAGGGCATCCCTGTCTTGTGCCGGTTTTCAAAGGAAACGCTTCCAGCTTTTGCCCATTCAGTATGATATTGGTTGTGGGTTTGTCATAAATAGCTCTTATTATTTTGAGATATGTTCCATCAATACCTAGCTTATTGAGTGTTTTTAGCATAAAGGGGTTTTGAATTTTATCGAAGGCCTTTTCTGCAACTATTGAGATAATCATGTGGTTTTTGTCATTGGTTCTGTTTATGTGATGGATTACGTTTATTGACTTGTGTATATTGAACCAGCCTTGCATCCCAGGGATGAAGCGGACTTGGTCGTGGTGGATAAGCTTTTTGATGTGCTGCTGGGTTCGGTTTGCCAGTATTTTGTTGAAGATTTTCACATTGATGTTCAAGGGATACTGGCCTGAAATTTTTGTTGTTGTTGTCTCTGCCAGGTTTTAGTATCAGGATGACGCTGGCCTCATAAAATGAGTTAGGTAGGAGTCCCTCTCTTTCTATTGTTTGGAATAGTTTCAGAAGGTATGGTACCAGCTCCTCTTTGTACCCCTGGGAGAATTTGGCTGTGGATCCGTCTGGTCCTGGGCTTTTTTTGGTTAGTAGGCTATTAATTACTGTCTCAGTTTCAGAACTTGTTATTGGTCTATTCAGGGATTCGATTTCTCCTGGTTTAGTATTAGGAGTGTGTATGTGTCCAGGAATTTATCCATTTCTTCCAGATTTTCTAGTTGATTTGTTTAGAGGTGTTTATAGTATTCTCCAATGGTAGTTTGTATTTGTGTGGATCAGTGGTGATCTCCCCTTTATCATTTTTTTGTTTTGTCTATTTGATTCTTCTTTCTTTTCTTCTTTGTTTGTCTGGCTACTAGTCTATCTATTTTGTTAATCTTTCCAAAAAACCAGCTCCTGGGTTCATTGATTTTTTGAAGGGTTTTTTGAGTCTCTATCTCCTTCAGTTTTGCTCTGATCTTAGTTATTTCTTGTCTTCTGCTAGTCTTTGAATTTGTTTGCTCTTGTTTCTCTAGCTGACTTTTAGTTGTGATGTTAGGGTGTCGATTTTCTCATGTGGACATTTAGTACTATAAATTTCCCTCTAAACACTGCTTTAGCCGTGTCCCAGATATTCTGTTATGTTGTGTCTTTTTTCTCATTGGTTTCAAATAACTTATTTATTTCTGCTTTAATTTCATTATGTACCCAGTAGTCATTCAGGAGTAGGTTGTTCAGTTTCCATGTAGCTGTGCAGTTTTGAGTGAGTTTCTTAATCCTGAGTTCTAATTTAATTGCACTGTGATCTGAGAGACTGTTTTTCATGATTTCCATTCTTTTGCATTTGCTGAGGAGTGTTTTACTTCCAATTATGTGGTCAATTTTAGAATAAGGGCTACGTGGTGCTAAGAAGAATGCATATTCTGTTGATTTGGGGTGGAGAGTTCTGTAGATGTCTATTAGGTCCACTTGGTCCAGAGCTGAGTTCAAGTGCTGAATATGCTTGTTAATTTTTCATCTTGTAAATATCTGTCTAATACTGACAGTGCGGTGATAAAGTCTCCCACTATTATTGTGTGGGAGTTTCAGTCTCTTTGTTGGTCTCTAAGAACTCACTTTATGAATCTGGGTGCTCCTGTATTGGGTGCAAATATATTTAGGATAATTAGCTCTTCTTGTTGCAGTGATCCCTTTACCATTATGTAATGACCTTCTTTGTCTCTTTTGATCTTTGTTGGTTTAAAGTCTGTTTTATCAGAGACTAGGATTGCAACTCCTGCAACTTTGCTTTCCATTTGTTTGGTAAATATTCCTCCATCCCTTTATTTTGAGCCTATGTATGTCTTTGCACATCAGTAGGTTCTCCTGAATACAGCACACTGATGGGTATTGACTCTTTATCCAATTTGCCAGTCTGTGTCTTTTAATTGGGGCATTAGGCCATTTACATTTAAGGTTAATATTATTATGTGTGAATTTGACCCTGTCATTATGATTCTAGCTGGTTATTTTGCACATTAGTTGATGCAGTTTCTTCATAGAGTCGATGGCCTTTACATTTTGGTATGTTGTTGCAGTAGCTGGTAATGGTTTTTCCTTTCCATATTTAGTTCATCCTTCAGGAGCTCTGGTAAGGCAGGCCTGGTGGTGACAAAATCTCTTAGCATTTGTTTGTCTGTAAAGGATTTTATTTCCCCTTCAATTATGAAGCTTAGTTTGGCTGGATATGCCATTCTGGGTTGAAAATTCTTTTCTTTAAGAATGTTGAATATGGGTCCCCACTCTGTTCTGGCTTGTACGGTTTCTGCTGCAAGATCCACTGTAAGTCCAATGGACTTCTTTTTTTTTTTTTTTTTTTTTTTTTTTTTTTTTTTTTAGACAGAGTCTTGCTCTGTCACCCAGGCTGGAGGGAAGTGGCGCGATCTTGGCTCACTGCAAGCTCTGCCTCCTGGGTTCACACTATTCTCCTGCCTCAGCCTCCCGAGTATCTGGGACTACAGGTGCCCACCACCACACCTGGCTAATGTTTTTGTATTTTTAGTAGAGATGGGGTTTCACCATGTTAGCCAGGATGGTCTCAATCTCCTGACGTCGTGATCCACCTGCCTCGGCCTCCCAAAGCACTAGGATTAAAGGCATGAGCCACTGCGCCCAGGCAGTCCAATGGACTTCTTGTTGTGGGTAACCTGACCTTTCTCTCTGGCTACCCTTAACATTTTTCCCTTCATTTCAACCTTGGAGAATCTGACGATTATGTGTCTTGGAGTTGTTCTTCTCAAGGAGTATCTTAATGGTGTTCTCTGTATTTCCTAAATTTGAATATTGCCCTGTCTTGCTAGGTTGGGGAAGTTATCCTGGATAATATCCTGAAGTGTATTTTCCAACTTCGTTCCATTCTCCCCATCACTTTCTGGTACACCAATCAAACATAGTCCCATATTTTGTGGAGACTTTGTTCATTCCTTTTCATTCTTTTTTCTCTCATGTTGTCTTCACACTTTATTTTCATTAAGTTGATCTTACATCTCTGATATCCTTTCTTCCGCTTGATTGATTTGGCTATTGATACTTGTGTATGCTTCACGAAGTTCTCGTGCTGTGTTTTTCAGCTCCACCAGGTGACTTATGTTCTTCTCTGAATTGGTTATTCCAGTTAGCCGTTCCTGTAACCCTTTATCAACGTTCTTAGCTTCCTTGCACTAGGTTAGAATATGCTCCTTTAGCTTGGAGGAGTTTGTTATTACCCACCTTCTGAAGACTACTTCTGTCAGTTTGTCAAATTCATTCTTTGTCCAGTTTTGTTCCCTGGCTGGCAAGGAGTTGTGATCCTTTAGAGGAGAAGAAACATTCTGGGTTTTGGAATTTTCAGCATTTTTGCTCTGGTTTTTCCTCATCTAACAGGTCCCTCTGCTTCAAGTGAGCTGGAATTTGCTGGAGGTCCACCCCAGACCCTGTTTACCTGAGTGTCACCAGAGGAGGCTGCAGAGTAGCAAAGATTGCTGCCTGCAAGGGACACCCACCAGATGCCAGCCGGACCTCTCCTGTATGAGGTGTCTGTCAACCCCTGCTGGGAGGTGTCTCCCTGTCAGGAGGCATGGGGGTCAGGGACCTACTTGAGGAGGCAGTCTGTCCCTTAGCAGAGCTCGGACACTGTGCTGGGAGATCTGCTGCTCTTTTCAGAGCTGGCAGGCAGGAACGTTTAATCTGCTGAAGCTGTGCCCACAGCCTCCCCTTCTCCCAGGTGCTCTGTCCCAGGGAGATGGGAGTTTTATCTATAAGCCCCTGATGGGGGCTGCTGCCTTTCTTTCAGAGATGCCCTGCCCAGAGAGGAGGAATCTAGAGACAGTTTAACTACAGCGGCTTTGCAGAGCTGTGGGGGGTTCCGCCCAGTTCAAACTTCCCAGCAGCTTTGTTTACACTGTGAAGGGAAAATCAGTTACTCAAGCCTCGGTAGTGGTGGATGCCCTTCCCCCTACCAAGCTCGAGTGTCCCAGGTCGACTTCAGGCTGCTATGATGGCAGCAAGAATTTCCCGTCAGTGGATCTTAGCTTGCTGGGCTCCCTGGAAGTGGGATCTGCTGAGCAAGACCATTTGACTTCCTGGCTTCAGCCCCCTTTCCAGGGGAATGAAGGGTTCTGTCTCACTGGCATTCCAGGCACCACCGGGGTATGAAAAAACTCCTGCAGCTAGCTTGGTGTCTGCCCAAACGGCCGCCCAGTTTTGTGCTTGAAACCCAGGGCCCTGGTATTGTAGGCACCCGAGGGAATCTCCTGCTCTGCAGGTTCGGAAAACCATCTGGGCCATATAGAACCATCCCTCATGTCACAGTCCCTCACAGCTTCCCTTGACAAGGGGAGGGAGATCCCCGAGCCCTTGAGCTTCCAGGGTGACGTGATGCCCTACCCTGCTTCTGCTAGCCCTCTGTGGGCTGCACCCACTGTCTAACAAGTCCCAATGAGATGAGCTGGGTACCTCAGTTGGAAATGCAGAAGTCACCGGCCTTCTGCATTGGTGTCCCTGGGAGCTTCAGACTGGAGCTGTTCCTATTTGGCCATCCTGCCCTGAAACCCTAATTGCTTTTTTAGAGTAACAAGCTAAAGATTCCCTCCATTGTGACTATAACTTAATATTGTTCTTGATCTACTAATTGAAACAAAAATAGATAATAGAAATAAGTGATAAATATAGGAAGGGAGAAGACAAATTTAAAATAATTACAAACAGTATAGTTTCTTTGCTAGATAACACGAAAGAATGGACTGAAAAACTACCCTATATACTAGTAAATTACAAAATTTATATACAAAAATAGGTAGCTTTTTAGAACACTGTTGAATTATTTTAAAAAATGATTCTATTTGAAATAACCATTGTAAAAAGGACCTACATATAAATCCAATAATCAAAAAGACATACTATTGTGCTTTAAATGTCGACTGAGGAGCATAAAATATTTAAGGAAACGAGTAGACAAATCACTTTCTTGTATGGA
Organism: Macaca thibetana thibetana; assembly: GCF_024542745.1. Classification (NCBI taxonomy): domain Eukaryota; kingdom Metazoa; phylum Chordata; class Mammalia; order Primates; family Cercopithecidae; genus Macaca; species Macaca thibetana. The sequence continues at coordinate 132,577,406 of NC_065582.1, read as the reverse complement.
ATGACTTAATACATTTCTATTTCTCTCTCTTACTAGTACAATATAAATTAAAATACCTAGAAGAGCTTCAAAGTGTACATAAGGATTGTAAATTCCAATTGGGAAAATAGGAGAAAAGCCTAGACATTTCTAAGAATAAAAGTTGTAATAATTAAATCAGCTTATTAAATGGATTTTAAAAACAGACAAGCAGATGAATAGAACAGGAGAGAGTCAAAAATGAAACCAAGTTCAGATGGGAATTTATTTTATGGCAAAGGTAATGTTTCAAATTAGTAGAGAAAGAAAAAGATTACTCAAATTGTCTTAGAAAAATCAGACAACCTTATCCTCACAAATAGATGAAATATGTAAGCATACATATATTGGTAGAAGAAAAGTAAATTTATATTATTAGAGTTGGGATGACATTTGGAAGCTGGACATGAAACAGATAAGCAAGAGTAGCTTCCCTGACATTCCTCAGACACATTAGGCCCTCTAGAAACTCAAGGCCCTTATGTTTCCAGAAGGCTTTTCCTGGACTTCTTTCATCAACCCTGCACCAAACAGCCTCATGACTTGCCACTTCCTTCAGGTTTTCATTCAAATGTTATCTTAGTGAGGTCTGTGGTCTCAAATTGCAACCCACACTAATCTCACTCCTCTATTCTGTTTCCTTGCATTAATTTTTCTACTTTAGCACTAGAAACCATCTAATATATTCCATATTATTGTACTTATTTATCTTGTTTATCATCTAATTTCCCCAACGAGACAGCAAGCTTCATAAAAGCAAAGATGCTTTTTCTGTTTTGTTCGCTTCTCGATGCCTACAAGACTGCCTAAGACGTACTAAATGCTCAAAATATATTTTATGAGTAAGAAAAGAATAAAACGTCAAAGAAATAAGAAAGAAACCTCAAGAAAATGGTGTGAAACCAAAAAAAAAGGACAACAATAGTGCTACAAGCTGTAGAGAAGCCCAGTTAGATAAGTAGACAAAAGTGCCAATTAAAATAAAAATTACAATATTACTAATCACTCTGGCAGGATCAGTTTGGGAAGCAATTCTCCACGGGTCTCTTGCATTTCTACACAGGGTAGTAGCAGAGATACTGTCTTTTGTTCCGGACTATCTTTTGAAGGATGTCTGTATAGTGAACAGCCTTAGAAGATGTATCTTACAACTTTGGTAGATGGAGACAGTGTCTCCCCTCTGGAGCAAAGAACAGACATGCTTACTTCCCTTTATTACACTTTTGGGCTTTCTGTCTCTCAGGATTCCTCTCCTGCAGTGTGACTCAGTACGTGTACAGGGTATCAGCTCGCCCTCATTGGGTTCCCTTATGCCAGTTGGGGCTCAGGGAATAGGCACAAAAGCTGTTGAGACTCTGGCTGCTGTTATTTCTGTGAACAATAAATTGACCTTTATCCCTAACTCAGGAGTCTTGGTCTCCTGCCAGCATTCATTACACTAGCTTATTAGTAGTGGACAAGTAGGCAAAATCTCAGACTTTTTCCAGTTCTAGAGAAATAAATGGCAAAATAATAGGACTTTGTATGTATACATACATCAGCACTAGCAATGGTATAGTAATTCATCTCCACTCAATACAACATCAAATAACACCTTAGAAACATTGCCTCAAATTCCCTTTCATCTAGATGATATTTAGTTGCATAACATTTATGTAGGATAATTCACTGTAGTCATTTATCTGGTTATCATCTAACTCTTAGCTACAAGCAGCATCGATACTCTGGCTAGCCCTATGTCCCAGCAGAAAAATGAGGGATACATGCAGCAGAACTTACCAGACTACATGAATACAAAACAGTTGTTCAAGCAAGTCCTTCAAATCATGAGTAAAAAATAAATGCTTATTTTTTATGCCACTTTGATTTTAATATTATTGTTATCAAACAGAAGCAATAGCTGACTGTTACAAGACCCAAAATATCAACACCTTCAATGTGATAAAAGTTTATTTCTCCCTTATGTCAGATGCTAGAGGGAGGCAATGCAGGGGACAAAAGACAGCTCTGCTGCACAAAATTACCCAAGGACAAAAGCTCATATTATATTTTTCTCTCTCTTTCCCCCAAATCATCTTTATCTCTTGTTCCAAGATAACTTAATGCCTTACCTATGTTTCAAAAAATTTAGTGTGGAGAAAGGGAGGCAGAAAGGCAATACACTTTACTTTTAAAGACATCCCACATTTTGGCCGGGCGCGGTGGCTCACACCTGTAATCCCAGCACTTTGGGAGGCCGAGGTGGGTGGATCATGAGGTCAGGACATCGAGACCATCCTGGCTAACATGGCGAAACCCCGTTTCTACTAAAAAATACAAAAAAAAAAAAAAAAATTAGCCGAACGTGGTGACAGGCGCCGATAGTCCCAGCTACTCAGGAGGCTGAGGCAGGAGAGTGGCGGGAACCCAGGAGGCGGAGCTTGCAGTAAACCAAGATCATGCCACTTCACTCAAGCCTGGGCAACAGAGCAAGACTCTGTCTCAAAAAAAAAAAAAAAAAAAAAAAAAGACATCCCACATTTTGTATCCATCAAGTTTCCTCATAGCCCATTTATCAGATATAAGTCACATGGTCACACCTTGCTTTAAGGAAAGTAAGACAACTTACCATATTTTTGGAAATCTTAACTAAAAATCAGGAGCTACCTCACTGTCAAAGCAGGAGAGAATGCAAATTTGAATGCACTTAACATTCTTTGCCACAGTCTGTTCATGATGCAACCCAAATACCTATGCACAGTCTCTCTTACTTACATAGAATGTATTTATCACCTCCACAGAGAAGAAATTTCCAAGTCCCATCGATTACTGCACCCAGCTGAAAGTCCCTCTAATCTGGTGATGTGTAGCTCTTTACATTAAAAATAGATATGGGGCCTCATGGTTTGACAACCTATAAACTAAAATAAAAGTTTATATTTCCCCAGCATACACAATACTCAAGGCTTACAAATAAATTGGATATGGCCATCTAAACTGCCCCTCATGAGCAAAAGGGGAATTGATAGACACATGGTAGTCCCTGGACCGTGGCATTAATCACATCCCGCTAGGTAGGAATTACAAATATTCCCTGATCAACCATGGAGTAAGTCCCTTGGTTAGGCCCGTCTGGAAGTCTGATTCAGAGCCCTTTGCTCAACCCTCTACGAGGCGCTTTTCTATCATGTGTCCTCCCTTGCCATGAATCAAGTAGACATTACAGAAATCATTCTTCTTGGAGATTGCAATGTTTTTGTAGCCTACTTCTTGCTGGTCCAAGTTTGGCAGCCCAGAGATTTCCTTAGAGGTTGAACAATTACAGGTTTTTTCAGGCCATGTTGTTGTTCTTTATCCATACAATTCCCTCAAAAACTTAGTAAGCTTGTAGGCAATTTGTTTTGGATTAGTTCCATATGTAAGTAACTATAGCCAAAGATCTAATTTGAATGTAGTGTTCAAGCCTAAAGATGCTTGTCTTTCCTTATTACCCTGTATGCTTGCTCACCCGCTCTCTGGATGGAAGACACATTCAGGCTATCTGAGCCATTTGGTTTGGGTGGGAAAGCAATATCCTTAATTTTGTTTTGCCTCTGGTCTGGCTCCCACATCTGGCAGGGCATTGAACTTATCTCCTACTAAGGCAGTGGCTTTGAAGCCACCAATTATAATTCCTTTGGTTTGAAGTACAGGAAAAGTTACTTTTTTCAAACCTTAAAGTCCTCAAATTATAGTACTCTCAGTGAAATTATTTTGCTAACTCAGCACAAAATGCCTTTCTTAACAGAACTGTATTCCTTTCCACCTCCACTTGCAAACTAGCTAACTCTAGACTAACTTCATCTCTAAAAAGATTTCACTGGCCGGGCACGGTGGTTCATGCCTGTAATCCCAGCAATTTGGGAGGCCGAGGCAGGTGGATCACAAGGTCAGGAGATCGAGATCGAGAGCATTCTGGCTAACGCAGTGAAACCCCGTCTCCACTAAAAATAGAAAAATTAGCAGGGTGTGGTGGCGGGTGCCTGTAATCCCGGCTACTCAGGAGGCTGAGGCAGGAGAATGGCGTGAACCTGGGAGGCAGAGCGTGCAGTGAGTCGAGATCGCCACCACTGCACTCCAGCCTGGGCGATAGAGCCAGACTCCATCTCAAAAAAAAAAAAAAAGATTTCACTAAAAGAGCAAGAAGCAGTCAACACATTGAGATTCTGCTGCTTTCCTATGATTTTCCCTAATGTTTGGTCTCACCTTGTGGAGTGCCTTCTAAGATATTAAAATCAACAATTACACCAGTGCTTTGCCTCAGCATTCTCAAGGATCAATCAACTTTTCTGACTCCAATATCTATGTCTCCTCCTCCCGCCTATCAAATGCTAAATATAATACATCACATATCTAGGTTATACCTCTTTATGCACCTAACTTCTGGCACCAAATTCTGTCTTAGGATGTAGGTTTGGAATGTGTAACAGAGACTCAATTACAGTACATAAAGAAAACAGAAGTTTAGTGCTTGTTCATTATATTCTGAAAATGGTAGTCCAGGGCTCTTACAGGGGATGCAGGCTCTTTATATAATCACATAATTTTGTCATCTCTAATGTACTGCTCTTATCTACATGCTATATTATGACTCATCACCACTTTTAAACACCTCTGTTTAAAAGTGTTTAAGAAACACTTTTTAAAGCAGCAGGATGAGAAAAGGGCAGCAAAATACATAACATTTCCTCTTTTTGAAGATATGTTTGGAAGCTGCCCAAATCACCTCCAAAGGAGCTTGGGAAATGTAGTCCTTACTCCATAGCCACAGGTCCTGCTACAAAACAAGAGTCCTTTCATTAAGGGAGAAGGGAAGAATGGATATCAGACGGCAAAAAGTATTTTATTTCTACAATTTTAAGAAAGAGACTTGCTTATTTTAATCTAACATGTTGGGGTATTGTGAACCCATATTTGTAACAACAATAATAATTAAGTTGACTAGAGCATTATTTTAACAACACCTGCTGCTCTAATGATGTTTATAGAATATTTTTAACATCCAAAATATAAATTTGAATATAAATAAATGTAAATTTACAGCTTATCTTTTGTATTAAATGCCTGATACATAACAGGCATTTGGTAAATAGCTGTTGAATGAAATAATGAACTGGCCAATTAAAAACATGGTATTCAGTACTTGCTATGACACTGTAAATGTGTCACACATTGAAGAGACTTTTAAAGTATGACGTATGGTCTCAAACAGAAGAGGTTGACAGCATTTTTACCTGATGATACTGGTTACAAAATCCCCAATGAGTGTAGAGAAAATAAAGCTTTTCTAAATTAAATTGTTTTCTTAATATAATATTATAACTTCCAATAATTTTCAATTGGGTATCCTCTTTTTAACTTGCTTGAAAGAAAAAGTTACTCTGAGAGCAAATAAATTAATGACTACTTATTTATAAAATTTTATATTGTACAAAGTTGGTAGCCAAATACTCCATACCTAAGATTTTAGTGAAAAAATTACATGTGACCTAAAGTTATTTGCTTAAAATTGGATTTTTTAAGTAATTTAAATCAGTGACAACCAAGTGAACTATTTATTTACAAACATTAAAGCCATTTGTGCTTTTATTTGAAGAATAAAATATTCAATTACTGTTTTGAGAAACTGAGAAAAGCAGAACTTGAAGTGTTACTTTTCTTAAGGTAAAGTATTCTTTCTATTTTCCCACAAATGTTTCTCTTTCTTATTTTTTCATTCTTAGGAGCAAGATTTAGCTATCACCACAGATCATGTTCAGGAATACACAGCTGTACACATTGAAATATTTAGAAGGTGGTTTATGAATTAAAAGAAATGTATCATTTATACACATAAAGTGCTTGTTTTAATCACTCAAGTACAGGGTACCTCCATGGTTTCCAAAATATAACAGCTTAGGATAAATCATATAACTTCAGCCTTTTATGAATCTTATTTTTTCCTCTATGGTTTTTCCTATGTAGGAGCTAACACATGAACAGAATAAATTAAGGATAATGAGTTCAGAAAAATAACTTTTCAATATCTGCCATGCCACACCGAGAACAGGTGTCTTTTAAAGTCTTCTTGATGAGAGTAAATCTTTGTTCTCTGAGAGTGAACAAAGTCAATCAGTGCTCTCTCAGGAATATAAGATGAGTAAAGAAGGTGAGAGGTATTTTCAATTAAAAATAAACATTGATGAAAATATTCTGGGAAACATGGGAAGCTAAGCATACTTATTCCCCTCCCTCCAACTCTAGATTCCTATTACCATGCACAGAAGTATATAAGAAATAGAGTGTAGGCCAGGTGCGGTGGCTCACGCCTGTAATCCCAGCACTTTGGGAGGTCGAGGCAGGCGGATCACGAGGTCAGGAGATCGAGACCATCCTGGCTAACATGGTGAAACCCCCGTCTCTACTAAAAATACAAAAAATTTGCCAGGCATGGTGGCGGGAGCCTGTAGTCCCAGCTACTTGGGAGACTGAGGCAGGAGAATGGAGTGAACCTGGGAGGCGGAGCTTGCAGTGAGCCGAGATTGTGCCACTGCACTCCATCCTGGGCAACAGAGCAAGACTGTGTCTCAAAAAAAAAAAAAAAAAAAAAAAAAAAGGTGTAAATTGGACATGTGGACTGAAAAACTTGTGCTAAAAGACTTAAAAATAGCATAAACAAAACAAATGAAAGGGCTGGGTATGGTGGCTCATGCCTGTAATCCCAGCACTTTGGGAGGCCAAGGTGAGTGGATCACGAGGTCAGGAGTTCGAGACCAGTCTGACCAACATGGTGAAACCCCATCTCTACTAAAAAATACAAAATTTAGCCGGGCATGGTGGCACACTCCTGTAATCTCAGCTACTCAAGAGGCTGAGGTAGGAGAATCGCTTGAAACCAAGAGGGAGAAGTTGCAGTGAGCCGCGATGGTGCCATTGCACTCCAGCCTGGGCGACACAGCGAGACTCCATTTAAACAAAAAGAAAAAGAAAGAAAGAACTAAGTATTGACTCCTAATATTTTGCAATCATAAAATAGTTTCCATTTTGATTTTCTTTTAGATTTTCCTATCTATAAGTGAGATTATTACATTAACTTATTCAAAAAATACTTACTGTGCTCTTTTTGTGAACCAGGTAGGCCTTGTTATTCAGAAAATGTCCCTATCCTTGTAGAGCTTACAATGAATTGGCATAGAAAACAACAAACTCTTCCGTGAATGTAGCACAGTATCACAGGAAGTAGGGGAAAGCCGTCCAGGACCACGTTGGCATGCTGCAGCCCCAGCACTCACTATAAGAACAAGCCACTCCCAAAACAGAATAATTTTTTTAGCTACATATCAATGGCATTCAATGGCTACTGAGCTGCCAGCTGCAAAGTTTGAACAATAAGGTTAATGGGCAGTGACCAGAAGGTGAAGAGGCTTATCTGTGATGTCCTAGTTTGACAATACCTCAGGAAGACTAGACACAGCTTTTCCCTATAACCAAGTGGCTGCCAATCCAAAAGAGGGCTAGATATAGTAAATTGGCCTTAACTCAGTGGCTTCTCTGAGTCTCTTAAGAAAAACAAAAGGAGAAAAAGGAGAAGAGGAAGGGAAAGAAGAGAAGGAGGAGAGAGAAGAGAAGAAACAGGAGGAGGAGGAAAAGGGAAGAAGGGAAGGAGTGAGGGAGGCAAAAAGGGAGGCAAAGACAGGAAGAGAGGAAGGGAAAAGGGAGGGAGGAAGGAAGAAAGGAAGGGAGGGAGGAAGAAAAGAAGGAAGGGGGCAGAGAAGGAGGGAGGGAAAAGGAAAGAAAGAAGGGAGGAAAAGAACAGAGAGAGGGAAGGAGGAAGAAAATCCCTGCAAAGATTTGGTTCCTATGCTACTAGAGGCCCACATTGCATTGAGTACCTGAATGCCAGATACCATTCCAGTGACTGAACAAAACAGATAAAACATCCTGCCCAAGGAGTTCACATTCTAGTAGGGGAAGGAGCTAGAAATAACCACAAAGTAAGTACAATACGTACTCTGTTAGACAGGGTAAATGCCACCAAGAAAACCTTAATAGGGAATATAGATAAGGAAGAGACAGCTGCTGTGAAGGAAGAAGGGAGTAATTTTTAAATGGACTGGTCAGAGGAGGTCTCACAAAATTGAATGTGGGAAACAAACCTGAAGGATGTGAGGGACTCTGATGTTGGACAACATCTGGAGGACCAAAGGAACAGCAAAGAGGCTAGAATGGCTGGAGCGGAGAAAGCTAGAGCTAATGAGGTAAAAAGATGACAGATTAGATAGAGATGTGCTGGGAGAGAAAGAGAGAAGCAAATGATAATTTCTAGATGTTTGGCTGGGGATGCCATGTACTAAAAGGGAACCTGCAGGATGAGCAGGTTTGGAAGGCATGCTCAGGAGTCTCTATGTACTAGACAGTCAAGAGGAGGAGTGGAGTAAACTGATAATGAGAATGGAGTTCAGGGGAGAGATCTGATTGAAGACTAGGAAGTAGGAAGTTGTTAAGAGAGCGTATTTGAAGCCCTGCCAATGAATACATAATCACACATCCTTGTGACCTAAGTCAAATATGCAATGAAGGCAAGCTAGAGAAGTTCAAGGACTGATTCCCCAGAGCTCTTCAACATTAAGAAATTCAGAGGATAAAGAGGAACCAGCAAAGGAAATTGACAACGAACAGTCAAAGATGAAAACTTGGGAAAATTCCCAAGCTACGTGAAGAAAGTATTGCAAGGCAGCGAAATAGATCAACAGTGTCAAATGCTGGCGACAAGTCACATAAGATGAGGACTGAGAACTGGCCAATGGATTTGTTTGTTTTGTTTATTGTCCTCAATCTCACTGTGATGAAAACTTCATTATGGCAGGAATTTTTTCTGTCTTTTTCATTAATAAATTCTCAGGGACTAGAACAGTACCTGGTACATAATTCATGTTTAGTAAAAAATAACGAATCTCATTTAAGAATAAAAATATGAAAACCCAAAATAAAATATAATGGAAAATACTGTATAGTTATAAAATGTTTATTAGATTAAAAAATGTGGAAGATTGCTATAAAGCTTCATGTTCTAGACAGCACCAATTGAAAATACAAAATTCGGAGTGAGTGATGGTATATAGAAAAAAAAACTTGGAAATAAAACATAAAACTGTTTACTCCTAATGCCCTCTTTAGCATCCAGATTATTTATTTTACCTAAGCCTTGTGCCTTTACAAATATGGCCATTTTTCTTTTCTTTTCTTTTTTGCAATGACATATTACAAATTACAGTGCTTAACCCCAAATCAACTTATTTCAAAAAGCAACATTTAACTCTTTTAAAAGACATGAAAGAACTCCACTAGAATCACATAGAATCATAGCTATGAATATGCTGAATAACTGTTATATAGTTATTATGATTGACTATGATATATTCAACATTTCATAGCATGTTCGTGTTCTTAATATCAAATTTCAGCATAATGCTATAATAACCAAGCTCAGTCCACATTATCCAAAGATGTATAAAATTTCCATAAAATTGAGTTCACAGTTAAAAATGACATAAAATTTCAGCACCACAGCCACCAAAATAAATTAACAAGTGTGGAATGTTGATGGCACAGTAGAAATGCAACAGAAATGCGTCATTAAATGAAGTTAAAGGAGAAACATTTCTGGAAAGTTCCTAGTTAGATTTCATACTAAGATATATAAGGTATATCTTACCAATTTTATAATTGTTTAAAATATTTCTTATGATACAAGTATAATATGTATTTTCTCTCCAATTTATAGGCAAAAGACTACTTGATTCAATTAAATGTGCCCTTATTGTTTCATTATTGTTTCAACAAGGCTAATAAAGAGTTAATATAAATAACTCTAGCGCAATTAGTCCCAGCTGATGAGTGATTTTATAATATTAGTTGAATACTGGGTGGGATGTATGGAAACCTACCAGAATTTTCATAGGCAATTTGCCAGAGAAAGCTCGTCAAGAAAAACAGTACTGTAATTTCAACTTTGAACTCTGAACTGTACATTGTGTGAACTTGTCAAATGCTCATCCCATAAATAACCTCATGCTCTTTCTAAAAATCTTGCCAAATAGAATGAATCTGATTTACTGGAAAAAATTGTTTAAGGCCGAGAAAAACACACACATTGTATATAGAGTGTCAATAATTCTGGAAATATTAGTTTACCTCTATTCATGATTTTGTTTTAAAAGAATGCAATGTTGGCATGGCACGGTGGCTCACACCTGTAATCCCAGCACTTTGGGAGGCCAAGGCAGGCAAATCACGAGGTCAGGAGTTTGAGACCAGCCCGGCCAAGATGGTGAAACCCCCATTTCTACTAAAAAAAAAAAAAAAAAAAATTAGCTGGGCATAGTAGTGGGTGCCTATAATCCCAGCTACTCGTAAGGCTGAGGCAGGAGAATCACTTGAACCTGGGAGGCAGAGGTTGCA